>NC_091453.1:51643309-51943309 GCF_964237555.1 Oryctolagus cuniculus | reverse complement strand
GCACCGAACACAGGCATGCATCAGTGCCTAAAAACCTCCTCACAACATGGCGAAGAGAGGACCCGGATTCGGTTTGCCTGATTGATAGGACTTGTAAGAGCCTGTGGCAACTCTAGCAAGTAGAGCAGAGTGTGTGCCGCGGGACACCGAAGACAGGCGTGTATCAACGCCAAAAAATAAAAAGAAAGGGGGATCTGTGGGGAGCAACCCGGACTAGACTGAGTTACTGGAATTAAGACTTATTCTATGCATCTGCTCTCCCACAATATGGCGCTGGGAGAGGAGAAAACAGCTTCTACGCAGCTGCCTCCAGTTCAACCAATAAACTGTAGGACCTGCTCCTGATTGGAGAGCAGCGTACTCGGCGTGTGGGCAGCCGAGTTAGGATTGGCGGAGGAGGACTATAAAGGAGGAGAGAGACGGCATGCACCAGGAACATCTATGGGGAACATCTAGCTGAAGGAACACCTGTGCAGCCCCCGAGTAGAGCCGGCTGGCGGTGTGCCGCTCCCCTGCGGAAGTGGGGAATGTGGCCAGGGGGAACTGCCCTTCCACGGAGGTGGAAGGGATAGTAGCCAACCCGGGAAGAACCAGCAGCAAACCCGGGGAGGGCCGAGCAGACGAAAAGAACAGCGCAGGGTCCTGTGTCGTTCCTCCACGAAGAGGGGGAGCGACATAATGGTGCCGTGACTCGGATATGAAGCCTAGGCAGGGCTTAGTGTCGTTCCTCCACGAAGAGGGGGAGCGACAATTTTATTCTCACAAACACCTGATAAGACAGGTACTCTCATTTTAGAATTGAAGAAACTGGAGATCAGAAAGGTGAAGTAAATTGCCCAAGGTCACACAGTAAATGGGGCAGCTGAATTCAAGCTTGAGCATCAGTTTGAGAGCCCAAAATATTAAACATTCTACATGTTGGACTCAAAATACCTTCTGAAGAAGGTTGACACAAGACATAGGTCCTTGACTCACGGTAGAAAAATCCACAGATTGGCCAGCAGCTTAAGGGTCAGAGCTTTTTGTCAAACATGGAAGATAATGACTGATAGAATCACTCAGCTAGTCTCTCTTATGTAATCTAAACATGGGGCATGGAGAGGATCCTAGGTCAGCAGTAGGGGCAGAAGTAGACACACACACGAGCGCACACACACACACATATGCAGAAGCATCCTGGCAATATAAGAGCCTCACGTGAGCAAATGCTACGAAGTACAGTGGAGAATAAAGAGAAATTATTTGCAGCAGCAGGAACATGAGCTCTGAATCAGAGAGCGGAGAATTATGAATCAATAATTTTAACTCCTCACTTGCTGATATCCTTGCCTTTCTTACCCCATTGTCCATCCTTCATCCATCTTGCAAATCCCCAGGCCTTAAATTAACCCAAATATCTAGCCTTAAGCTTCTGCCCCAAGACTACTAAGCACAGCTTGGTAAAAACACCCTTTTCATACAGAGAGAAACCATTATAAATTCACTGGGTCTTCAGTATGGCTGGTCAACCATTCTTTCAGTCCCTGTCAGACTCTTTCTTTTTTTATTTTTTAAGGATTTATTTATTTATATTTATTTGAAAGACAGAGTTACAGAGAGAGGTAGACACACACACACACACACACACACAGAGAGAGAGAGAGAGAGAGAGAGAGAGAGAGGTCTTGCATCCCACTGGTTCACTCCCCAGATGGCTGCAGCAGCCAGAGCTGTGCCGATCCGAAGCCAGGAGCCAGGAGCTTCTTCTGGGTCTCCCACATGGGTGCAGGGGCCCAAGGACTTGGGCCATCTTCTACTGCTTTCCCAGCCATAGCAGAAAGCTAGATCAAAAGAGGAGCAGCTGGGACTCGAACCAGCGCCCATGTGGGATGCCAGCACTGCAGGCCAGGGCATTAACCTGCTGCGCCACAGCGCCGGCCCCAGAAACTATTTTTGCCAACAGTTTCCTTGTAACTAAATCCCATTGTTGTTTCTCACATGTTCTCTTACATTGGCCTCTCCAAAGCAGCGTCACCTTTGGCCATTGCCTCCATCTTCAAACTTGTCTTATCCTGGCTTCTATGATACTATGCTCTCTGCTGGTTTTTCTCTCCCCTCTCTGATTGCTTGTCAGCATCCTCATTGGGTTCCTTTTCCCACATTTGTCCATCCCATAATTGTTAAGAGTTCTCAGGGCTTTTGCTCTTTGGCCTTCTACATATTCTCCCTGCACAATCTCCCAAGGTTTAAATGACCATCCTTAAATTGTTAACTCTCAAGTTTATATTTCTAGCCCACATATCTCTTGAGCCTCAGTCCCACATAACTAATTCCCACTTGAGTGCCACACAGAAACCCGAACTTGGCACACCCAGGAACTCCTCATCATTCCTTTGAAGCCCATTCTTCTTCCTTATTGCCTATAACAGTTAACTTTTATTGAATACTTTCTATGTAGTTTTTATGTACTCGTATTACTTCACTTACTAATTATAAGGAAAAGAGCATCAATACCCTAATTTTATAGGTAAGGAAACTGAGGCACGTACAGGTTAAGGAACTTGTCAAAGACCACATAGCTAATCAGGGTTTCAAAATTCAGGCAGCCTGAGGGTCAGCACTGTAGCACAGGGATGCCAGAATCCCATACTGGAACACTCATATAAGTCGCTACTACTTAGCTGCTTATCCAGATTCCTGATAATGTGCCTGGAAAGGCAGCAGAAGATGGTCCAAGTACCTGGACCCCTGCCACACATATGAGAAACCAGGATGGAGCTTTGGCCTAGCCCGGACCTGGATGTCAGAGCCATTTGGGAAGCAAACCATTGGATAGAAGATCTCTCTCTCTCTCTTTAAAATAAATGAATAAATTGATCTTTTTTAAAAATTTATTTATTTATTTGAGAGGCAGAGTTACAGACAGAGATAGGGAGAGACAGAGAGAGCGGTCTTCCATCCACTGGTTCACTCAACAAATGGCCACAACCAGTAGTTTCTTCTTGGTCTCCCATTTGGGTGCAGGGGCCCAAGCACTTGGTTCGTCTTCTACTGCTTTCTCAGGCTATCAGCATAGAGCTGGGCTGGAAGTGGGCATCTGGGACTCAAACAAGCACCCTTATGGAATGCCAGCACTGCAAGCAGATGCTTAACTTACTAAGACACAGCACTGGCCCCTAAATTGATCTTTTATGAAAAAAAATCCAGGCAGTCTTCAGAGCCACTTCTTTTAACCTTCATATTATACTTCTATCACTTCCCTCCAGTTTTCAAAACCAGAAACTTTCCTCCATTCCACACATCTGTCCATCCTACCTTCTAAATGTGTCTCTGGTCCATCCATTTGTTTCCATCACCATAACAGCCATCTTAAGCAGCCATCTTATCACCTCTCACCTGGATCCTCAGACTCCAATGTCACTACTTCACAGTCCACCTTCCAAACTACTTCCACAGTGGTGTTTCTGAAAGGGAACTGTGATAAGAATAGCAAGCCATTTCAGGACTTTTTGGGGCACTCAGGATAGTATTCAAATCCCTCCACATGGCTTGCCTGGACCTGCATGGTCTAGTTCTTGTCTGGTTCTCTAGGCTTGGGTCTTCCCGTTCTCCTCTACCTCCTAACTTTCTGCAACTTCCTTCCTTCCTTCCATCTGCCTTCACTTGGCCACCACGACTTAACCTATGTTCTCTGTCTAGGTGAGGGATTATTACTCTAAGAAGCCCTCCTTGACTCCCCAAGTCTAGTTTAGGTGCTGCTATGATTTGGAAATGGTTTGTGCTCACCAAAACTCATGTTGAAATCTAACTGCCACACTCATTGTGGAAGACAATATGGAGATACTCCAGAAATAGATATATCACATGACCCAGCAATCCCACTCCTGGGAATTTACCCAAACAAAATAAAATCGGCATATGAGTTATCTATACCCCCATGTTCATTTCAGTTCAATTCACAATACCTAACATATGGAATCAACCCAGATGTCCATCAACTGATGATTGGATAAAGAAATTATGGTGTATATATATACACTATGGAATACTACCCAGCAGTAAAAAATAACGAAATCCTATCTTTTGTAACAAAATGGATGCAGCTGGAAGCCATTTATACTTAGTGAAATAAGCCAGTCCCCCAAAGACAAATACCATATGCTTTTCCTGATGTGTGCCTAAAATGTAATGTATAGGAATGAAATTGACATTTTAAGATTTGATGATTGTTTACAGCTCTTTTCTCTACTGTTGAGGAACAGTGTTTTTTTCTTCATACAATTTGTTGAACTCTTTACTTAGTGAAGGGTTAATCTTTTGTGTATAAAGTAACCTGAAAATAGATCTTTGTAAAAATTAAGAGTGGGAATCTAAGAGGGAGGAGAAAGAAGGGTGGGAACATGGGTAGGAGGGAGGGTAGACTAGAAAGTATCACCATGTTTCTGAATCTTTATATATGAAATACATGAAATTTATATGCCTTAAATAACATTTTTAAAGAAAGAAATCTCATTGCCAATGTAATTGTATTGAGAATTGGTGGGCCTTTAAGAAGTATTTGGATCATGGAGGCTCCACCCTCATGAAGGGATTAATGTGGTTCCTGTGACAGTGAGTTGGTTATCATTAAAGAGGGTTGTTATAAAGTGCCTGATCGTCTTCACTCTCTCTTCTCTTTTGCACATGCTCCTGTCATTGATGATGCAGTATAAAGCCCTCACTATATGCCACCACCTTTATCTTTTTTTTCAGGTTTTTATTTAAAATTTATTATAATAGGGTCTACGCAAAAGGAGTAGGTGGAGGGCAGGGACCATGTAGGGGACACAGGAACACGATGACATGGCCAGAGCCATAGCTCTGTCTTGGGGATAAGGGATGAAAAGAAAAGACCAGGGCTGGAGCTGGGGAGGAGAGGGAAGGGGGAGACACTGTGGCTGCATTCTTCCCACTCCCAGGAAGCACCTCTAGTCCCTGCATCCTTTCATTTACCGTGGCCCCCTAAGATTCCAGCTCTTGTTCTACCGCTGGCCCTTGTAGCTCCTTCTTTTGCTCCTCTAGCCTCCCTGTCTCACAACAGATTCCTAAGTAGGTACAACCTCTGCTTTTCCTGCATCTGCCCCTTCTCAAATCTCACCTTTCCCTCCCCAGGACAGAATTTTTTGGTTCTCTCCTTCCTCTCCTAACCCCTGAAGAAAAAAAAGAAACAAAAAATAAAGCACCAGCTCCCTGGGAGGGGCAGCAGACAAAAGTGGGGGAGAGGACTGAAAGGAGGAGAACAAGGGTCATGGAGGGGAGAGGCTCACAAACCCCTGGGAGGATATGGCAGGGGATTACAGAGAGGAGAGGGGTAAGGGCAGTGGCTGTTGTTGTCTTCTTCCATCCCTGCCCACTGTCCAGGTAACTTAACACAACCAAGGGGTCAGGCATCACCTGATCTTAAACCATGAGCTAAATAAAGCTCTTTAGGTGTTTTGTTAAAATAGCTCAAAGAGAGGGACCTGGCTCAGTAGGTTAATCCTCTGCCTGCAGCGCCGGCATCCCATATGGGCATCGGTTCTAGTCCCAACTGCTTCTCTTCCAATCCAGCTCTCTGCTACGGCCTGGGAAAGCAGTAGAAGATGGCCCAAGTGCTTGGGCCCCTGCACCCGCATGGGAGACCTGGAAGAGGCTCCTGGCTCCTGGCTTCGGATCAGCGCAGCTCCGGCAGTTGTGGCCATTTGGGGGAGTGAACCAACGGAAGGAAGACCTTTTTCTCCGTCTCTCCCTCTCACTGTCTCTAACTCTACCTCTAATAAATAAAAAAATAAAATCTTAAAAAAAATAGCTCAAAGAGGGGCCGGCGCCATGGCTCACTTGTTTAATCCTCCGCCTGCGGCGCCAGCATCCCACATGGGCGCCGAATTCTGTCCCGGCTGCTCCTCTTCCAGTCCAGCTCTCTGCTGTGGCCCGGGAGGGCAGTGGAGGATGGCCCAAGTGCTTGGGCCCCTGCACCCTCATGGGAGACTAAGAGGAAGCACCTGGCTCCTGGCTTCAGATTGGCGCAGCATCAGCCACAGTGGCCATTTGGGGGAGTGAACCAACAGAAGGGAAGACCTTTCTCACTGTCTCTCTCTCTCTCACTGTCTATAACTCTACCTGTCAAATAAATAAAAAAAAATAGCTCAAAGAGACTAAAACAGGTACCATTCCCTTATTACACCATACATGTCATTGTCAGAACACTTCTCAGGCCCTCTATTATTTAATCATGCCCCCCCACTAGACTATGTTCTTTGAGACCAGGGACTTTGTTTTGCTCACCATTGCTAGCCCCCACCTCCAATGCCTGGCTCAGTGCAGTAAATGTCATGTGTGTGTAAACCATGCCAAAACCTTCTCTCTTCTGTGTCCTTCCTCCAACCTACACTCAGTGGTCTGAGGAAGCACCCTGGGGCCAGCTGCCTGGCACAGGTCCTGTACTTATGGGCCAAGGACACGTTTCCTGAACTATCAGCTCAGATCTTCCTTCCCAGCAATGAGGCCAAGAGCCAGCACCCTCTTTCACTGTATTTCCTGGATTGACTTTCCATTGTGAATTTTAGTTATCACTTGACTTTCAGAAGTAGACTCAAAGCTATGTTTTAGTTACCGACTCTTTTAATAGCTTTCCAAGATCAACGAGAATGCAACGGAAATAACAATGATGATTCACTGGGCTCATCTTTCTTCCCCTCACCACTCTGCATAAAACCCAGTCTCACCACTGGCAAGTCAAGTGCAACTCCTGTAAACAAGCTATCAGCATATCCTTGGTTATCTGAACAATCAAGCATGGGAGAAGTTGAAGGCAAAGGGACACCTCATCTAAGATGCCAGTCACACTTCATGATAGGATGTACTGCTGTTCTTTGAGCCCACAAAGGACACATTTAAATAGAGCATAACAGTGACCCTCCAAAGAGAAGGGGGCACTGACTTGGGAATGGGTGCAGAATAGGGCAAACTGTATCATCGAAAATTCAGGTGGGCTGTCTTAACCCTGTCACGTATCTGTTTCTTCTCCAGAACTTACCAGTCAGAAGCAGATCACATCCACATGTTACACCACAGTGATCAAGTGGGCTGGGATAGTTATTGGGTGTTTCCCAAATATCCCCAGCTCTGTGCCTCAAGGGTGTATAGTGAGAGTGCACTTTCTGGCCCATTAGCATTCAGTGAGTCCACGTGATGACTTCTGGCCAATGGCACAAATGAAAATATGCCACTTTCAGGCTGCAGCATTACAGTGCCAGAATGAGTCCCTAGAGACCTCTTTTTCTCTTTGTCATGGTGACCAGTAATGTTTGCAATGGCAGCTTTTCTGACAACCTGGGTTTTGAGGTTAGGAGACAAGGAGCAGAGCCCTCAGCTAACTCACCATAGACATGAAGCGAGAGCATGGAATAAACCTTTATTGTTATAAATCACTAAGATTGCTGGGTTGTGTGTTACCACAGCACAATCTAGAAAATACCAATGGACATCCAAGTTAAATTTTCCCTTTGGGGTTTGGTATTATCAGAAAAAGGAAACTACAACCATGGTAGTGAAAAGAAAGACAATTATTTACCAAAATGATCAAAAAACACTAAGCATATTGTTAGGAATAAGTTACTGGAAACATTCTAGATCATGGAGTGGTGAAGTCACAGGAATTTGTTATATTATTTCATTAATAAATGAAGGGAAATATTTTACTTAAAGCGTTGTGATCCTTTGGGTGCAATCAGCAATTCCAAAATCTGTAGCATAGTCCAAGACTCTAAATTGACCCAGTAGGGAATTCAAGTACTAATAGATTCTAGGTCCTTATATTCAGGCCCAAGTCTAGGACTTTCTGGTCCAACTCTTAATCTCCAGGCCTGTGTACTTCTCATTTCTCCTCCTAAGTTTCCCCAGGTTCACCCTCCAGCCTGGCTCTAGGGCCCTCTCTGGAGCCCCATTATCACTAAAAATATGAGCTCTGCTTTCTGGTTATCCACAAGCGCTGCCAGATCTCTGTGTGCTGCCAAAAGTAGGTGCTGTGTGTCTCTGTGCCCATCTATTCCCCTGCAAGCTCCTCAGCTCTCTTCTAGGGAGAGCGCTTCTAACAAGACAGGGCGTGGGGGTTGAGGTCAAAGACAGTTCAGCTGCAATTCTGCAACACAATTTACTTGCTATGTAATCTTAAATAAGTCAGTTTCTCTCTCTGGGCTTCTTCTTTATCTTTAAAATAGGAACAATAATACAATTTACCTTTTTCCAGTTTTATAATGGTGCCTCAGTGATATGCACTCCATAAGAATGATACTTTGAATTTTACATCTGGATCTTTTCCTGTGCTAATGCTGTGTGGTATGATCCTCTCTCCTGATGCTGGGCAGTGCAGCAAGCGCAGACCCCTGTCAGCACCACCATCACAAGGGCAAACAAATGACAGTCTACAGTGTGCTGTGTTGTCAGAGCATTTTTGATACAGATATTCATTAAATTACACGAGTCACTCAATACTTCATTATAAAATAGGCTTTGCATTAGATGATTTTGCCCAGCTGTAGGCTAACATAAGGGTTCTAGGCACATTTTAAGTAGGGTAGGCTAAGCTGTGATGTTTGGCAGGTTAAGTGTATTTAATGCATTTCAACAATATTTTCAACTTACAATGGGTTAGTCAGGATGTAACCCCACAATAAGTAACATCTGCACTTAGAACTCCAGGGGTTGCTGCATACACTCTATGAGGGATGCTGTGAGCAGAGGAATACTGGCACACGGTACGTATTCACACAATAGCCAACAGTTCTATCTCCTTTTTGTACTACCTGCTGTTTTCACAATGGCAACTGACACACACTATTGACCCAAATCTTAATCTTGTTTTTTTTTTAAAAGATGTATTTATTTATTTGAAAGAGGGAGGGGGGAGAAGGAGGAGGGGGAGAGGTGGAGGAAGGGGGAGGAGGAGAGGAAGTGGGATCTTCCTTTCACTAGTTCACTCCCCAAATGGCTGAGCCAGGCTGAAGCTAGGATCCAGGGACACCATCAAGGTCTTCCACGTAGGTGGCAGAGGCCCAAGCACTTGGGCAATCTTTCTGCCTTCCTGGGTGCATTAGCAGAAGTGGGATGGGAAGCAGAGCAGCCGACTTGAACCGGCACTCCGACATATGATGCCAGCATCACAAGCAGCGGCTTAGCCCGCTGCACCACAAAGGTTGCCCCTTTAACCGCATTCTTTTCTCTTGGTTTTATTTTTTCTCTTTTTCCTTCAAGTCCAAACTCTCCCAACTAAACACACACACCACCCCTGCCACTCTCATCATGGTAGTTCATCCAAACTTGGTTTTCATTCACTGTCTAGTTCAGGGGTTTTAAATTAGCTGTTTTGTTTATTTTAGTTTATTTGTGTTTAGAAGTGACATTTTTGTGAACAAAACCACTCAACCACTCACAGATCTCAAACTACAATATAAGAGAACCAGAACTGCTCACAGCAACCCATGAAATGCCTCTGTGGGATTCCATAGGGCTAACCAGATCACATATTGAAAACTCTTGGGCTGTCTGCTCCTTCAAGGTCTATATAACGGCAGGGCTGGAAGGCTTCTTAGAGGTCATCAGTTGACCCACTGCCTAAGGGATCAGTTTCTGGATAGGAAACAGGTCTAAAGATTCAGAGAGCTGTTGATTCCCAGGGCTGGAAAGAACCCTGAAGATCATGCAGGCCGCCAGGCTGACTGACAGCTGGTTGGCCTTAGAGCAGAGGAGAGAGGGAACCAGGTTGGCCACACCCATTTCATGCCCAAGAAGCAGCATCAGATAATCAACTGTGAAGAGCTTGACAATTTGAATTCAAAGCCTAGCATAGCCACTTGGTAGCTCTGTGGCCTAGGGCAAATCATCCCCTCCCTCCAGGTAATGTTCTCTCTGTAAAATAGGGTAATGATGTCTATCTCATAGACTTGCTGTATGTAACTATGATGCCTTTACCTCCATAAAACATTCATGAGTAACACTTGGCTTTCAGAATTTCTAGGAAGGACACAGACAATGGTGGTGGGACAAACATAAACATTTTACACGCTTTTCCCAGACAGAAGGGAGACAGGCTCCTCTACACAGAAGCTTAACTGCTGCTAATGCTTTGGCCTTTCACAGATCCCCCAGCCTTTTCTTAGCAAAGAGGCTACTTCCCAGTCTGGGCTGTGACAAGGCCCACCGCTCCCAGCTCAGGGCTCCCCTTAGACTGCATTTTTCCTCTCAAGCACAACTCCAGAAGCACTATCCAGTAGTTTCTTGGACAAAGTTTGGCAACCAGCATCTGAATTGAGCCTATTAGTACCTGTTTGTCACACTGATGCAAATTCCCGCCCTGAGGCCCTGGAAACACCTTGGCCATCAAATGCACCTCAGTCACAGCTGACCCTGCCTGGAGCCAACCAGTCAGTGGCCAACCTCCTTCTTTGGATTTCCTGTTTTCCACAACCCCCTACCTTTCTAATGAGCTGTCCAATCAACAGGCTACGCATTTAGTTAACAATTGCACTTAACAGCCACAAATTGCTACTTTGCACAGGGTACATTAGGTTTAATAAATGTGCTCCCACCATGCTTTGCACATTTCCCTAGGCTGTAAAGCACTTCGAGAGGCTAGAAGGTCCTTCAAACCACCTAGGTCACTTATTGCTGCTGATCTCTTCCCAGGAATAAAACAGAAGAGGGCCCCTACCTGAGAGGAGAGCCCACAAAGACAAACAAAACAAAGTTGTTTCTTAACTAAAAATCATTAGCAAAAGGTTCATTTTAATAAGAAACAAAAATATTTACAGGGACATGTTAGAAACCTTGAAGACCTCCAGGAGATACGGCTTTGTGAGGTCCAGAAAGGGTTGCCACAGCAGTGTGTGTGGTTGTGATATGTGTTGGTGTGCCTGTGTGTTTCATACCAAACATCTCTCTTGAAAAACAAAATAGGTCCTGCTGGTTATTACAAAACAACTGGAGAGTAGCACCCTAAAAGAACTCCAGGGGTTGGCATTGTGGTACACTGGGTTAAGATGCCACTTGCAGCCGGCGCCGTGGCTCACTAGGCTAATCCTCCGCCTGCGGCGCCGGTACCCCAGGATCTAGTCCGGTTGGGGTGCCAAATTCTGTCCCGGTTGCTCCTCTTCCAGTCTAGCTCTCTGCTGTGGTCCGGGAAGGCAGTGGAGGATGGCCCAAATGTTTGGGCCCTGCACCTGCATGGGAGACCAGGAGGAAGCATCTGGCTCCTGGCTTCAGATCGGCACAGCACACTGGCCGTAGGGGCCATTTGGGGGGTGAACCAACGGAAGGAAGACCTTTCTCTCTGTCTCTCTCTCTCACTGTCTACCTCTGCCTGTCAAAAAAATAAAAGATACCACTTGCAACTTTGGCATCCCACATAAGTGTTGGTTCAAGTCCTGGCTGCTCCACTTGTTTCCAGCTCCCTGCTAATGTGCCTGGGAAGGCAGCATAGAAGAGTCCTAGTACTTGGGGCCCTGATACCTTATGGGAGACCCAGATGGAGTCTCAGATTCTTGTTTTCAGCCATTTGGGGAATGAACAAGTAGGTAGAAGCGCTCTCTCTCTCTCCCCGGCTTTTCAATTAAATAATTTAAAAAAAAAAGGCCCTCCAAGCTGAGGTTCCTTTCGATTGTCACTGATACTGAGAGAAGTCTTGACAAATGCAAGGATTCCATGTTTTCAATGCCAATTAAGAATGAATGCCATTCACCCAGATGTTCATGTCCAAAACCCAGTTGTTTCTTGACTTGTTCTCCTTACTCTTTACATCCAATCCATCAGAAAATCTTATCTGCTTTATTCAAAATATATCCAAACCCACTTCTCTGCCCTCTACTGCCCTTAGTATTGTTCAAGTCACCATCATCCCTCCCTCAAATGACACCTTTTCAATAGCATCCCTACTCCTACCCTTGCCACCCCATATTTCATTATCTACACAACAGTCAGGGGGATCGTTTAAAAACATAAATGACAGGGGCTGGCGCTGTGGTGTAGCGGGTAAGGCCACCCCCTACAGTGTCGGCATCCCATTTGGGCACCGGTTCAAGTCCCAGCTGCTCCACTTCCAATCCAGCTCTCTACTATGGCCTAGGAAAGCGGTAGAAGATGGCCCAAGTCCTTGGGCCCCTGCACCCATGTGGGAAACCTGGAGGAAGCTCCTGGCCCCTGGCTTCAGATAGGCCTAGCTCCAGCTGTTGTGGCCAATGGGGAATGAACCAGAGGATGGAAGACCTCTCTCTCTCTCTCTCTGCCTCTCCTTCTCTGTGTATAACTCTGACTTTCAGATAAATAAATAAATCTTTAAAAAACATAAATGACATCATATATCCCTTTATCCTGTCATGGTAAGTACAGAGCACATGTTCAAAATGGAACCCCCACCAGCCTGAATCACTGAGTGCCTAAGATGAACAGAGCCTTCCCATTGATCCATATTAGACAGTTCCCATGTGAATTTTTTATGCAGCATAGCTTACCTATACTGAATACCTATACACTGAATTTATGTGAATTTCTGGAGCAGGCATTACATTCAGTTGAATTTTAAAGAAGTCTGGGACCCCAGACAATTATCTTACCGCTGTTCTGCAAGGAAAGGAGAGTTTGGTTGAAGGAGGCACAATATTCAGAGGATTCAATTAACAAGCCTAGCTCTGTATTCCTCAGGCAAAGGCATTGGCGTTGATGAAGTAAAGCAATAAAATTACTGATTAGTCAGGCAATCTGTACCTAGATCAGCATAGAGGACAGGATTTTGATTCTTGAGGAGGAAATAAAGCATAAAGCAGAGTTAGCAGGTGAAACTTAGGAGTTAGAATCAACACAATGAGGGTGTCAAAGAGGAGGAAGGAAAAGAAGGGAAGAAGAAAAAATCAGAGGCAGCATGGATCTCCAAAAGTCACTTCTGGAGATGCCCGGTGTTAGATCAAATCAGCAGCAAGAACCCTAGGGACCAATGCAGGATGCATTAGTCACAGGTTCTCCAGATTCTGGGTCTTCTTGAACTCATGGGGTATTTCCTGCCTCGGCCAGGATCCGCTCAGTGACTGGTAGAGTGAAGCAAGCTTCCCAGAGTTAACCTGCTTGAGGGCTGTTGGGGAAAGCAGAGGCAGGAGCAACGAGGATGAGCTTGCATGGTCAGAATAACATCTGACAGTTATCCAGTGCTTATCATGTGCCAGGCACTTTGGCCCAGAACATTTCATGCATGCTTTCCCTATAATCCTTACACAAACCCCATAAAGTTGGTGCAATTTTATCTCCACTTAGACACTAAGTAACATGCCTAAAGTCATACAGCTTGTAAATGTCAGGGCCCTGATTTGAGACTAGGGTATTTCCTCCCAACCTATGCCTATAAGCATTTTATTTTCTCTTCTGCGTACTCCTTAAATTTATTCATTTGTTTTCCTTTCTCCTTGTTTTTTGTTTGTTTGTTTGGGTTTTTGTTTGTTTGTTTTTGACAGGCAGAGTGGACAGTGAGAGAGACAGAGACAGAGAGAAAGGTCTTCCTTTGCCATTAGTTCACCCTCCAATGGCCTCCGCGGCCGGCGCAACGCGCCCAGCGCACCGTGCTGATCCAATGGCAGGAGCCAGGTACTTCTCCTGGTCTCCCATGGGGTGCAGGGCCCAAGCACTTGGGCCATCCTCCACTGCCTTCCCGGGCCACAGCAGAGAGCTGGCCTGGAAGAGGGGCAACCGGGACAGAATCTGGCGCCCCGACCGGGACTAGAACCTGGTGTGTCGGCGCCGCAAAGCGGAGGATTAGCCTAGTGAGCCGCGGCGCTGGCCCCTTTCTCCTTGTTTTTAATTCCATCCCATTTCCTGCCACCCATCCAGTTTCTTCTTCCTACGTTCCACTACTTGACATGGGAAAAATGGAGTGTACCTTATTAACATTTTGGTTATTCACTTCCTGGCTCAACGTATAAACATTTCAGCTATCCATACATTGACCACTGAGAGGTGGTCCCTGTCTCTAAAATCAGAGAAGGAGGAAGCCTTTTAGACAGGGTGACCCTCACTGGGAAAAGAAGCAGTGCAGTGCTCTGGGTCCAGGAATCAGATATTTGGGAGCTCTAAACACTGCTGCAGGGGGGATTGGTGGTAATGCTGTGAAGATGAAATCTAGAGAAAGGGGGTAAAGCATACATACTTGTAAGTATACTTCTTGGAAGTATGGGCTTAAAGTTTGCGAAACACTTGGTGTGTGGGAGAGGAATGGTAGTATTGATTTTCTCTTGCTGTTTGAAACTACTTGGGAATAGACCTTTCTTAAGAGTCAGCTCTGGTGTCATGGGGCACAGTGAATGCTCTTTGAGTAACTGGATTCTGGTCCGGCTCTCCCACTTCCTGGCTGTACAGCATTGGACAAACCGTGACAACCTCTCTGATACTCAGTTCTCTCACGTGCAAAATGTGGACAAGAGTTTTGTACCTTCTTCCCAGGGGTTATTTGGAGTGAGGATCAAATAACTATGTTTGGAAGGCACCTCAAACTCAGTAACATTCATTCCCCTAAAGCTGCCATTGCTCCACAATTCTTTGCCTTGGTGAAGACCATCCTTCCCAATAGTACAAGGTGGGCCTCACAAACCAAAGACTGTCTCTAAAAAATCCAGAATTTGTTTTCTATCTGAGCCTCTGAACATGCTCCCTAGAGTCATCATCCACACTGTCATCCAAACCCCGTCAATCTCTCTCTTGTCCTACAGTAATACTCTTCCAACTGGTTCTGCTCTTGTGTTCCCCTCTCCTGTCCATTTTCTGAACAGTAGCCAGAGTTGAGTGTTTTGAAATCAAAATCAGATCATATGACTTCCGTTTCAATAGCTTCCTGATGTTCTTAGGATAAAATCTTAGGATTTTCCTCTACCTTTCACATGGCCCCACTGTAGCACGTGCTCAACTATTGCTGCCCTTTCTCTTATTGCCTTGTGCTTCACCACACTCACCTCTTCACAGGTCCTTGAGTGCACCATGCTCTCTCTCTCAGCCACACAGCCTTTGCACCTGTTCTTTCTGCTGTGAATACTCTTCCCAAATCCCCTCCAGCTCCATGTGGCTTCCAAAACATTATGTCCCCTGTAAAGAGTTCCTCGACCACTAGCATTTGATTGCTTCTTTCTATTTTTCATTTTAAATTCATTTTGGTGATAATTTGATTAATGTTTTCTTCTCCCATCAGATTCTTAAATTCCTGAAGGCAATGGCCATGGCTACTTTTGTTTGTTTACCATAGTGTCTCAGCATCTGACACAGGTGACTGGTATGTGTCCAATCAATGTTTGTTGAGTGAATAAATGTGTGTCAATAGCCTTGATAAACAGGAAAGAGCTAAGCAAAATATGATGGTGTTTGTTGAAGAAATGGATAAACCATTCTTAAAATTCATGTGGAAAATCAAGATAACAATAAATAGAATAGCTAAAACAACCCTGAAAATGAAAAACAACATTGGAGGACTCATACATCCCAATTTCAAAATTTACTACATAGTAATCAAAAGTAATTGTACCTGGGCCAGCGCCGTGGCTCACTTGGCTAATCCTCCGCCTGCGGTGCCTGCACCCCAGGTTCTAGTCCCGGTTGGGGCACTGGGTTCTGTCCTGGTTGCTCCTCTTCCAGTCCAGCTCTCTGCTGTGGCCCGGGAGTGCAGTGGAGGATGGCCCAGGTGCTTGGGCCCTGCACCCCATGGGAGACCAGGAGGAAGCACCCAGCTCCTGGCTTCGGATAGGCGCAATGCTGGCTGTAGCAGCCATTAGGGGAGTGAACCAACAGAAGAAGACCTTTCTCTGTCTCTACAACTCTCTCTCTGTCTCTCACTAACTCTGCCTGTCAAAAAAATTAAAAAATAAAAAAAGTAATTAAAACTAATCAAAGTAATCCAGATCACCTGGTACTATCATAAGTATAAACTGATAGCTCAATGGATTCCAGAAATAATTTGACAAGGATGCTAACACCATTAAATGGGGGAAAGAATACTCTCTTCAACAAAAGCTGCTGGGACAACTGACAGCCAATAACGTGCAAAAGAATGAAGTTGGACCATTACCCCACAGCACACACAAAAACTCAAAATGGATCAAAAATCAAAATATAATAGCTAAAGCTATAAAAACTCTTAAAAGGAAATTTGGATATGAATATTCACGTTCTTAGCTCAGACAACAGTTTTTTTAAATGACACCAAAAGGACTAGCAACCAGACACAATCAAGGACACAATCAAGAAAGTAAAAAGGCACCCCAGAGAATAGGAGAAAATATTTGCAAATCATATATCTGACCAAGGGTTAATGGGCAGAATACATTAAAAACTACTACAATTCCACAACAAAACAATGCACAAACCAATTAAAAATGTGTAAAAGACAAAGTATATAAAAAGATGCTTTGGGGGAAGTGCATGGCACGGAACTTAAGACACACCACTTCAGACACCTATATTCCATATTGAAGTGCTCGGGTTTGAGTCTTCATTCTGCTTCCAATTATAGCTTCCTGCTAAGGTGCACCCTGAGGGACAGGCTCAAGGATTTAGGTTCCTGACACCCATGTGGGAGACGGGAATGCAATTCCAGGCTCCTGGCTTTGGCCTGGCCCAGCAGCTGTTGCACGCATCTGGGAAGTAAACCAGTAGATGGAAGAGCTCTCACTGTTTTTTTTTTCTTTCTGTTTTTTTCTCTCTTTCTCCCTCACTCTCTGTCTCTCTGCCTTTCAAATAAAATAAAAATAGGGGCAGTACTGTGGCATTTTTTTTTTAAAGATTTATTTATTTATTTGAAAGTCAGAGTTACACAAAGAAAAGGAGAGGCAGAGGGAAAGAGAGAGAGAGAGAGAGAGAGAGAGAGAGAGAGAGTCTTCCATCCGCTGGTTCACTCCCCATCTAGCCGCGATGGCCAAAGCTGCACTGATCTGAAGCCAGGACCTAAGAGCCTCCTTCGGGTCTCCCACGCGGGTGTAGGGGTCCAAGTGCTTGGGCCATCTTCCACTGCTTTCCCAGGCCACAATAGAGAGCTGGATCGGAAGTGGAGCAGCCGGGACTCGAACTGGCGTCCATATGGGATGCCGGCATTGCAGGTGGCAGCTCTTTTGGCTATGCACTGTGGCAGCTTAACAGTGGATTAATCCACTGTTAAGCTGCCATCTGTAGCACTGGCATCCCATGTAGGCACTGGTTTGAGTCCTGGCTGCTCTGCTTCCAATCCAGCTCCCTGCTAGTGCACCTGGGAAAGCAGCAGAGTATGGCCCAAGTGCTTGGGTACCTGTATCGACAAGGGAGACCCGGAAGAAGTTCCTGGATCCTGGCTTCATCCTGGCCCAGTTCTGGCCGTTGAAGCCATTTAGAGAATGAGCCAGCAGATGGAAGATACCTCTCTCTCCTCCCTCCCTCCCTCCCTCTCCTTCTCTGTAATTCTGACTTTCAAATAAATAAATAAATCTTAAAAATAAAATGAAAATAAATAATTAAAGAAAAGATGCTTAACATCATTAGTCATTGAGTAAATCCAAATCAAAAGAACATTGGATATGACATAATAAAAAATACAGATAATAACAGATATTGGCAAGGATGTGGAGAAATCAGGACCCTCATACACTGCTGGTGGTGCTGGTGGGAATATAAAATGGTGTAGCGTCTGTAGAAAAGAGTGTGGCAGTTTCTCAAAAGGTAAACATCGAGTTTCCTTAGGATCCACCAATACCACTCCTAGATATACGAGGGTACTCACAGAAAAGTTCTTGGAAAATGGAATTAAAAGGTAAGTTTATTTTGGCGCAAGAAAAGATTTGAAATCCATCCATACAAAAAACCTTCAAAATGTTCATGTAAAAAGGTATAGTGTCAAAAAACTAAGCATGGATTTCAAAAATTTTTCACATCAAAATAAACTTTTTTTTTTAAAAAGAAAGATGCTACCCACTTGGAACAACAGGATTGAGTTCCCATCTCCTGGCTTTGGACTGGCTCAATGCCAGCTGATGAGGACATTTCAGGAGTGAACCAGTGAATGGGAGATCTCTCTTCTCTCTCTCTCTCTCGTCCCTCCCTCTCTCACTCTCTCCCTTCCAAAAACAAATTAAATAAGCTGTTAACAAGGATGTTATTATGGTCAAGAACAAACTATACTGAGATTGGAGAATGAGTCTTCCAGCCAGAAGGAACATCTGACGCAAGGATCCTGAAGCAGGAGGGGGTTTCGTGAGAAAGCAAAATGAAGAGAGTGCAGCTGAAGTGAAAGTGGTGTAGGAGCTGAGGTCGAGAGGCAGGCAAGAGGGACAGAATGTGAAATTTATTCTGTGTATGATGAGGTGCCGCAAGAGGCTTTGGAGCAAGAGACACATTTTGTTGGCCAAAGCAAGTCACATGATTATGCCTTAACTGTAAGGGGACGAGGAAGTAAAGTCCTACCATGTGCCTGGAAGAAGGAGAGCCAAAACTATTTGGTGAATAGCACTAATGACAACCATCCAAGCATGTGCAATCTGTTTTCTTTTAAAAGATTTATCCATTTATTTATTTGAAAGGGAGAGAGAGAGAGAGAAAGTGAGAGTGAGAGAGATCTTTTCTCTTGTTCACTCTCCAAAGCCCTCAACAGCTGAGCTGGTCCAGGCTGAAGCCAGGAAGCAGGAACTCCATCCGGGTCTCCCACATGGGTGGCAGAGACTCAAGTACTTGATCTGCTACATTCCCAGGTGTATTAGCAGGAAGCTGGGTTGGAAGCCAAGCAGCCAAGACTTGAGCCAGCACTTCGATATGGGATGTGGGTGTGAGAAATGGCAACTTAACCCACTGCACCACAGAACCCACTTAAAGTCAATTCCTTCCAGCAGGATTAAGGTCCTATGCTGGGTCAGTTCTCCAGCATTAGCTTTGCTTTAGGGCGGAGAGATTCATTAACCTGAGTTACCCGAAGTTCTTAACCATGAGTTACATGAAGAGAGTTCAGGAGCCCATGAACTTGTATGTGAAAAACATTAACTATTTATTTTCACTATCCTGTAATTGAAACGGCAAATTCAGGCAATAAACCACAGAAGTGTTAGAACGTGTGACTTTATCAGTAACAGAGTAACAGATATTTCCATATCATACAACAGTTGTTGCAGGTATCTTGAAATTTTACTCATTTAATATTCCAGTAATTATTAGACCCACTGCTAGACCTTGTAATTTATCTGAAATGTGCCAAGAAGCACATATGTCACTCTATCACAATTCTAAAATAATATTTTGATAAATGTACTCATATTGCTGTATAGCTGTATTTCTGTAAGTCTGCATTTTTATTTTGTAAGTCCATATATTTTATTCTGTAAGTCTATGTATTTGATCTCATGCTTAAGAAACAATTTGGAAAACAATTTACATTTCCAGTGTCTCAGGGGATGACTTACATCATGTTTGCTCCTTCCCTGACTTCCTCTCAACTTGCTATGTGTTTCTTCCATGGAAGGTCTGCCAAGCTACATGTTCAAGTCCACTCTACGTCAGTATAGGAAATTAAATAAAGCAGGAAACTCGGAAGCAAGTTCTGAAGACTTCTGGGTACCTGAGAGTAAACTTGAGTGCTACCGAATGGTATCTCCAGGAAATGGCCCAAGCACTCTTATGCACCACCGCATGGTAAAAATACTGACTGACAAAATCTACCGGTTTGCTGCTGGCTTGCAGGGGTTGATCCTTGCACCTCTCTGGGCCTCAGTTTCTCCATCTATGCTATGAAAGGTTTGGACTGGATGGTCTTCTTATGGCCAGAACACCCTTCTTGTATCTGCAAGGACCCACTCCAATGCCAGACTTCATGAAAAAGCTATAACTGGCTTTTCTGATCTCTGTGGCATTAGGCTCGATGCACCTCTTATTGCAATCCTGCCATCCATACTTACACTAATAGTGTAAACTCCTTTAAGCAAGGCCCTCATTTCATGCTTTCCAGCATTTTCAGGGCCCGACTAAGTCACTTTATCTGTGGAGATCAAAATAAAGACAGTGGCTGATGTATAGTCCTGTGGTTGAGAGTGCACTAAAGAATTAGTCCTCCAAGGGCATCAAATCCTAGTTCTGTGGCTTACTAATTAAATCATCTTCATCAGTAGTATCACAGTGGCATCTCTGTACCTTTATTTCTTCATCTCCAAAATGAAAACAGTACTTATTTTACATAAAGGTTAAAGAGCAAATACAAATAAAGGGCTGAAAGCTAATAAATTTTGTGTCTCAAATAATTCATGTGTACAAGGTTTGTAACCTGCATTAACCTGTATGAAGTAGTACTACAGCTATAATGATCCCTAGTATATGGATGGGGAAATCAATGTAAATAAATGTAAGATTCTTTTCCAGGGCCATAAAGAAAGCAAGTGGCAGAGTGGAGATTCAACCTAGGGAGGGTGGCCCCAATGTCCACAGACTATGCTAACTGTGCTGCCTCTCAACAGCTATCATTACTTTCTTCTGGCAATGTTAAACCAATTATAGGCTCAAAGACACTGAGGCCAAATGGTAGCCTGATTTTCTCTAGCTGGCTTCTGCTGCTTCCAGGTGCTTTTGATCTGCAAGGCACACATTTTTGTTTCCTTTTCCCTCCTGTTGATTTTCATAGTCTGACCTCATTGAGTACTCCCTCTGATCTTGCCCTTGTATGCCCATCTGTGTTGCCGACCAGTGCACAAGATGAAGAAGGAGGAGTCCATGTGTTCCCTGTGGAAAGTCTGCTAAATATGAGAAAAAAGCTTCGCTTATACATTTTTGGATTTTCATGGATTCTTGTCTCTCAAGTGAAGCATACACTACTGTCAAAAGGACCTACAATTTAACCTTGATATCCAAGAGTCTGTTCTCTGAGACATTTACATTCCCAGCCCAATCTCTCTTGTAGAATTATAGATTTTCTGAGCTGCAATAAGTTTTACATATGTTCAAGTCTCTCATTTTACAGAAGGGAGTAATCAGGACCCAGTAAAGGGAAGGGACTCACTGGAGATACAGTAGATGCTTGTCATGGTTGGAATATAAGCTAAACTACTACAGTTTAGTCCCCACAGTCTTATGTTAATGGTACCAAGAAGGCGGAGATGTAATCCAATTACGGTGTTCGCAAGTAGGGCTTTTTGGAAGTGATTAAATTGGACTGGGCCATTAAGGTGGAGGCCTCATGATTGAATCCTGGAAGCTTTATAAACATAGACACAGATACATAAACAGACATACTCTCTGTCTCTTGTCATGTGGTGCTCTCTGACACTTCATAACTCTAACAGCAAGCATGGCAACACCAGAGGTTGAACCAGTGGGGACTGCCTGGTCTTGGACTTGAATCTCCAAAAATGTAAAGCTAAGTAAAACTTCTATCTTTATAAAATTAGTTCCCTCAGGTATTTCATTGTACTAATGAAAAACTCACTAATGCAATACTCAATAAAATTTGTTGCATCGAAAGGAAATGAAATCAGTCTATCAGATTGATATACTGACACTCCCATGTTTATTGCATCATTCACAGAATCCAAGATATGAGATCAACCAAGGAGTCCATTGTTGGATGAATGGATAAAGAAAATGTGGTATATATACATATACACACACACACACACACACACACAGTAGAATGCTGTTCAGCCATAAAAAGAGTGAAATCTTGTCATTTTTGGTAACATGAATGACACCAGAGGACATTATGTTAAGTGAAATATGCCAGGCACAGAAAGACAAATACTACATGTTCTCACTCATATATGGAAGCTAAAAAAGTTGACTGCATAGAAGTAGAAAGCAGAATAATGGTCACGAAGGAGGATGAGGGGAAATAAAAGGAGATTGGTAACAGGTATAAAAATACAGTTAGATAGGAGGAAGGAATTCTAATGTTCCGCAGCACAGTAGGGTGACTACAGTTCACAACAACTTATAAAGAATTAGAAGTTGTATAAAGAATTAGAAGAGAAGAATTTAGTGCTCCTCAATACAAAGAAAGGATATATGTTTAAGGAGACAGACATGCTAATCACCCTAATTTGATTATCACACATTATATACATGTATTACAATCACACTGTACAACTATTATATGCCCATTAAAATTCTTGAAACATAAATAAATATTTGTTGCCAAAATGAAAGACCAATGATCCATATGCTTGAGAGGTGATGGGTACAGTCTGTGATCACGGTACCAAATTGTTCTTTGTCCCAACGGTTTCATGCAAGCTCCACACTCCAAAGTTAGTAACTCAGCAGCACCATTTGAGAAGACACATTTTCAAAGGATAAATATTTGGACAAAATCTCAAAGTTTCTAAGTAAATTAGTATCAGGGATAAAGCCCAGAAATGTGTGTGTGTGTGCATGTGCAATTCTAATAAGCAGCTAAGATTGAGAACCACTGCTCTAAACCAGTCACTCTGAAGCTTCACTGCATACTAAAACCCCCAGAGAAGGTTTAAAATTTGAGTGCACAGGCATGTACAAGTACACACACACACACTCACGCACACACATATCAGTGTTTTTTTTTTTTTTTTCAAAGTGTGCTAGGCGTTTCTAAAATACAGGCAAGGTGAGGCCAGTGCCCTGGCTTAGAAGGTTAAGCCTCCACCTGCAGTGCTGGCATCCCATATGGGCACCGGTTCGAGTTCTGGCTGCTCCACTTCCTATCCAGCTCTCTGCTATGGCCTGGGAAAGCAGTGGAAGATGGCCCAAGTCCTTGGGCCCCTACAACCACATGGAAGACCCAGAAGAAGGTCCTGGCTTCTGGCTTCTGGCTTCAGATCAGCTCAGTTCTGGCCAATGTGACCATCTGAGGAGTGAACCAGAACATGGAAGACCTCTCTCTCTACCTCTGCCTCTCTGTAATTCTGCCTTTCAAATAAATAAATAAATAAATAAATATTTTAATAAATAAAATTAAATATAGGCAAGACTGAAAACTAAAACCAATAGTGATTTGACAGAGGGTAATTGAAAAAGTAATAAATCATAGGTTATCTATAAGTGCCATGAGAACAAAGATTTTTACCTGTTTTGTGCACTCCTGTTTCTCTGGTGCCCAAAATAGTGCAAATGGTTTCCTCATCTTCACAATCTCCTCACTTGCACCATGGTAAGTCAGTTTTAATGTCTCTGAGTCATTTAAAAATTTCTCAAGTAGGAGTAATAATGCTCAGGGCTGCTAAGAAGTTCATAATAAGCCAGTACATGAAGGGACTTCAAAAAGTTCATGGAAAATACAATTAAAATATAAGCTTATTTTGGTGCAAAAACTTTTGAAATTCATGCCTAGTTTCCTCATATTACATATTTCCAACAATACCTTTAATTTTACTTTTTGAGATAACATTTTAAATTGACATTATATACAAAAGCTTAACACTCCACTAACTAAAGATTTGTTCAATACGTAAGAATGACAGGACCATAGTTGAGCAGGAAAATAGGCAAGAGCTAAAAATAATAATCAAATGAAATGTTGCTCAGCTTCATTCATATAAAGTAAATTTTAAAATAGTCACAAATCATTAAACCTATAGTAGTATATATTTCTTAACAATTTGGCAAATATTTAAAATGAAGATAGACAAAACACTGTATTTTCAGCAAAACTGATATAAGCAGATATTTCTTTTTTGTGTTTTGACTTTTTAAAAACATTTTAGCTCCTCATATAAGGGAGAATATTTTGAGGACTCCTCATATACATGGATGTTAAATGTTTCTGCACCAAAACCAACTTATCTTTTCATTCCATTCCCACGAATTCTTTGAAGTACCTTTATGTAATAATAAAGACCATGGGTCTTTGCACAAAGATTTTTTTCAGATTTTGAAAAGGGGATTATGTCAAGTGCAAAGGTAAAATGGAATGATTTAGCTGTAACATATGTAACTTTCTGATACCTGAGGTTTTTTTTTTTGACTAGCCAAATAGAAGTGCAAAAACAAGCTACTCCCTTGATCTGTTAGTTGTTCAGCAAATATGTATTGAGCACTGAATGCACACCAAAGCCGTGGGGAAACACAGACATGGACAGAATACAGCCCTTGAGGAGTCTGATGGGAGATCTGATCTCTGAAGGTAAAGGGCCCTAGCCCAGATGCCACTGCTGATTTGGGAGTGTTGTATTCTATTGCAGACAATATATCTAGGAGTTAACAAATGACCTTTCAGTTGTACGATTCACAGTGTAAACAGCTATATATATATATATTTATATATATATAAAACAAAATAGCTAATGGCAAGCATTAACTGGTAGAGCAGATTTATTAGATAACATGCAAAGGTTTAAATAAATACAAAAATCCACCTCCTACTAGGCCACTTAGTCATTTGACAACATCATCAGTGTATGTACTTCCAAATCAAATAGTAAAGAAAAAAGGTTAAGTCAGTCACTGTCCCTGCCCTTAAAGATGACAATGCCTAACAATTCAGCAGTGATGTTGTTTTATTTCACAGTCTTTCCTCAGACAGGATTTCTGACAAACAGAAAACAGAGCCTCAGCGCTAAGAATCAAAAATTACTCCTGATAGCAAATACTGGAATTGGACACACAACTGGGGCAAAATAGGGAAGGTAAGCCAGGTTCATAACAAGGGCTTCTTTCTAGTCCCAAAAAGCCTGCCATTAGCTCACAAGCAACTAATGTAACTCTAATTGCCCCTGGGCTAGAGGAAACCCTTCACACTCTTCTAAACATATCAGGATCTGAAGGCCTCAGTAGTTCCATCCTGTTTCCAAATCCCCACAAGCTTTAAGACAGGCTTTAGCTCTCCTAGAGAGAGAGCTTTAATTTTTTTTGCTTCTGGTTCATCTTAGGCCAAAGAACAGCCAGAGTGTTCTTCCAAGTTCCAAAGAAGAGAGTCATGTTACTTTCAAGAGGTAGTAAAGGAAAAGAAATAAGAATCAATTCAAGATGAGTCAATACATAGAGTCTTCCAAAAGTTCACAGAATATGTGCATTATAAAAAAAGCATGTATGTTTTTTAAAACAACTGCACCCAAATACTCTTATTTTCATTTTTCCATACATTTTTTAAAAGTGCTCCCTCTCTCCCTCTTCCTCTCTCTTTCCCCCTCCCTCTCTCTCTCCCTCTCTCTCTCCCTCCCTCTCTGGACCAAGGGGAGGAACCAAGAATTGCAGAAGTGAACAAAACACAAGAGGGACATATCAGGCTCAGAGAAGCCTGTAAAGTGGTGGGAATACTGGAGTGGGAATCTTGAATAATGACTAGAAGTTTCCAGAAGGATAAGAGAGGGAAAGTCTATAGAAGCCTTCCTTGTCTCTGTGCTATATGTGATTCACACAGGGCCCTGTAGTCTGTAGCTAGATTGTCTCCTCCCATACTACATCCCTGAATATTTGTTGAGACTCAAGAGCAAAAGGTAAGTCTTACCAATTCAGTATCACAATACCTGGCTCAGGGCCTGCCACAGGCTTAGTACCATGAATATTGTAGGAATTAGCCCTTGGAGCCAGCTCTCAATCACCAGATTAAAGATAAACTGCTTTCCTTTATTAAAGAACAGGAAAATTAAAGGGAAAAAAATCTCAGCTGTACCTAAACTCACCATTTCAAAGCACATTTGAGCAGAACCCGGCAAAGTTTTTAAACAATAGTAAAATGCAAAGTGATGTAGACATTTTCCCATCCAGAACCCAGAAGCAATAAGCCACCCCATTAACAAGTAGCTCTGGTTGTTCATCATACAAAATGGACACAGCCTGGAGCCACAGCCAAGAGCTGGAAACGTCCATCCAACAGCAGCCTGCAGCCCCCGCATGTGGAAGATAGACGGTGCCTCACCACAGCATGTCTGCCTGGAAAGACGCAGCAGGGATGGAGCAGACAGAAAATAGGGCCAGTTGAAGAAAGTGGGTTTGACCAGGGGGCATTCTGTCAGTGCCTCAAGAACAGAGTCTGTCTCTGACCTATTTTTGCCTGAGCGATCTTCAAAAAGTCCGTGGAAAATGTGTATTATGAAAAAAAACTTCGCATGGATTTCCAAAGTGGTGTAGTAAAACGAATACCCTTTAATTCCATTTTCCACAAACTTTTTGAAGCACCCTCGGATACCTGGTGCCTGGGGGAACCCAGTTGTTTAGGTCAAGTCATATTGTTGTGCAAGCTATATTCCTACAACGGTATTCTTGGAGGAACCAAGGGTTGCAGACGTGGAGCAAAACACAAGAGGGACACAACAGAATCAGAGAAGCTAAAGGAGTCTCAAGTTGCGGACAGATTGGCCAGACCCAGTCCTGTCTGAACGCACATGGAGAAAGTGACTATGTTAGATATTACACTCAGAGAAGGTGACTTTCAAAAATTAGCCCACTCAGAAGATACACCATGTTTTAACAGTTATGCTCAGAGAGGTGATCTTTTCTAACAGCTATGCCCAGAGGATGTGCCTTTGTCTAAAGTTTCCACCAAACACCGTGGCTTTTCCTAATCGAAGGCACCCTTCCCTTCTCGCCATCCTTCTACCTGGAGGGGACAGCTATTTGCACACATGCTACCAGTTTCTGCTGGCATCTAAAAGCACCCTACTCCCCACAGCATCTGGTAGTCTGGGGAGCTACAGGCACAACTGGTAAAACCTTTGCGCATGTCAATTGCATTGTTTTAGTTTTCAGTAGCTCAGAATTATGTAAAAATATTTCATTGGGCTATTTCACAATGAGAGTAAGTAAACTTATGTAATCTGTTATCCCAAGAAATAATGCAGGCTGGAAATTGGAATACAGTGAGAATTTTGCTATCTAGAATCCTTAAAAATCCTTAAAAAATGAGTTCTCTGAATAGCTAAGTGTCCTTGGAGCTGGATTGTTTCCCACTTTTCAGTACTTATCCTCTCTTTAATTTCCAGCATTCTGAGTGGACATCTTCCTGATAACACACATCTCAGCCTTCTTAGAGAAAACCCCCTGAAGATGCCACAGCCTCTTCCTGATTGTTCTTGCTATTCAGTATCGCTTGGGAGGCAAACTATAGGGATTAATTATATTTAGCATCTCTCCTGTCTGATCACAGCAGGCAGAGCAGATGCTAAAAGTGTTCCCTATAGTCCTTACTCTTGTTCCCTTTGTGCCAGTATTTCCCAGGGATCTGCTGACAGGGTCACCTAAGTGGAAGCCTCAGTACCTCAGGATACCTGGAAGTTCAAACACACAACCACTCACCCTGGAGATGCATTTGGACTTTCTACCTTTCTTCAGGTGGCTACTGGCCTAGGCCACATTCTAAAACTACTTCTGTGGGAATAATGAGGGGGAAAAACAAATCAGCACCATTTCTTCTAAACTACATTTGTTTTAGTATATATGACTATAAAAATACTCAATGCGTTTATACAGTCACTCTCACTAGTATGCACAAATATGGATGCGTTTATCTATCTGCAACAGAGGACATAGGAACAGAGTCTCATCTACACGCTGATTCAGAGGCATCCATTTCAACTTGTGTTTGTGATGTCTGGCTTAGCCTAATTTGAAACAGTAAATATTACGCATTGGAAGTTTCTTTCCTATTGCCTGTAACAAACATGTCCATAGGAAATCTTTACATTCTTTTGTAAAAAAAAGTAAATTAAGGTTGATCTGATGAAAGGCTCCAACTCGGTAACACCATGTGTGAGGTTAAATGGCTATGACATAAAAACCCAAATACGTTGTTTTTGTTTAAAATGTTGATTTTTCATGAAATGTTACAGCAAAAAATATTTAACATAGGGGCCGGCACTGTGGCGTAGCGGGTGAAGCTGCCACCTGCAGTGTGGGCACCCCATATGGGCGCCGGTTCGAGTCCTGGCTGCTCCACTTCTTATCCAGCTCTCTGCTATGGCCTAGGAAAGCAGTAGAAGATGGCCCAAATCCTTGGACCCCTGCATCCGCATGGGAGACCTGGAAGAAGCTCCTGGCTGCAGCTTTGGATGTGTGCGGCTCCAACCGTTGCGGCCAATTGGGGAATGAACCAGCGGATGGAAAACCTCTCTCTCTCTTTCTGTCTCTCTCTGTCTCTCTCCCTCTCTCCCTCTATGCCTCTCCTCTCTCTGAGTAACTCCTTCAAGTAAATAAATAAATCTTTAAAAAATACATAACATATGTTTAATCTACCTTAACATATACTCTTTTTATTAATAAAATGAAGTGGTTTTATTTTCTAATTTCTTTTTTGCCTCTTAAAAAGTATACTATAGCTGGCGCCGCGGCTCAATAGGCTAATCCTCCACCTAGCGGCGCCGGCACACCGGGTTCTAGTCCCGGTCGGGGCGCCAGATTCTGTCCCGGTTGCCCCCCTTCCAGGCCAGCTCTCTGCTGTGGCCAGGGAGTGCAGTGGAGGATGGCCCAAGTGCTTGGGCCCTGCACCCCATGGGAGACCAGGAGAAGTACCTGGCTCCTGCCATCGGATCAGCGCGGTGCGCCGCCATTGGAGGGTGAACCAATGGCAAAGGAAGACCTTTCTCTCTGTCTCTCTCTCTCACTATCCACTCTGCCTGTCAAAAAAAAAAAAAAGCACACTATAAAACTTGGTATTATGATTTCTTTCAATGCATATATCCACAATCCCATTTTTATCACTTGCTTTAGTCTAAGCTTGAATTAGCATAGCTCATATTCATTGTCTTCAGGTATATTATAATTTGTAAATGATCATGTGAGAAAACTAGTTGGGAAGCCCTGGACTGGCCTCTTCTGGTTTTGACTGTCTATAATATAACAGGGGCTCTTCATGGGCTATATGGGAATCTTTAAAAATACTAGTTCCTGGGCCTTAGTCCCCAGAAATTCTGGTTTTATTGGTATGGAGTGAGGTCATAGTGGCAATAATTTTTAGAAGTTCTCTAGATGATTAGGATTTGCAACAGGATCTATATAATTTTAGGCCTAAATTAAAAAATGAAAAATGCAATCAGACAAGTAGTGTGAAGGATTCTACCCGGGGCGATAACTAAATTGGCTGGTGGTCTGGGCACTGGATAGTCTCTGCCAAGGTGTGCCCATGACCTTGAGGCTGCCTGGCTGCAAGTTTAGGGTTTACCTGCTCCGTATCCACACTGCTAAGAGTTAGGCCCATTGGACCCTCCAGCAAGCTGCTCAATACGGCAGCAAAACATCCTTAGAGATTTCTTTACCCTTAAATTAGTCTGGTCCTATAAATCTGGAGAGCCCAGTCAGAATCAGGAGGGGAAGAAGACAGAGAATCTGCAAGACACTTGTGCAAGAGCTCTACCTGAAGGCAGGGCACACTGCCTGGCCAGTTGGTCCATACCCGTGCTCTGCTGTTTCATTAAAATCCCTCCTTGATATCCCAGCCTGGCAAATTCCGTGGTCAACCAGGACCACATATTCTCTGTGACAATAAACATCTCGTAGCTGCCAGGACTCTCAGTGGTGCCCCAGCTTCGGTTCCCAAGAATGTTTTCCCTGATGGCTGGCTAGGCAGTGAACAGATGTCAGTGGGGCAGAATGAAGGCAGGAGTCAATTCAGGAAAATCCTTGGGTGGGGAGAGCTGAGCTGACAGCCTCAACAGCTAGATGCGGCTCCTCCTTGGGCACACAAGCATTCTCTCCATGTTCTGGGAAAGGGAAGAATGGCTGCAATTCAGAGCTGTCTGGAAAACATTCTTATTATAACTTCATCTGGACCGTAGTCCCATCCAGGGATTCCAAGAGCTTCAGGGAACTTCATCTGCTTAGTTAGTATTTAGTGGTGGTGTGTGTGATTGTGACATATGTGCCAGGCATTTCACACCCATTATTTTGGATCCTGACAACAGCCCTCTGAACTGGGTAGTGTTAACCGCATGGTACAGATGAGGAACTGTGGCTAAGACACAGGAGGCAGCTAGGAAGTGCTGGGCAAGTGGGATTTGAACCTGCAGCTGCTGAATCCAAATCCTGAGATTCTTTTCCTTAACATGCCACCATTGTTTGTTCCATTTATTAAAAGTAACATATGATCATTTGGGAAAGTTTGAAAAACACAGAGAAGTATGAGGGGAAAGAAAATCCCATTCCCATAATTACTTCACCCACTCTGGGATAACCATTGTTAACATTTTGGCATACACTCCTCTGGTTTCTTTATCATGTGTGTGTCTGTGTGTATGCTTTTGGGGGGACAACATTATACGTGCAATTTTATACTCTGGCTTTTCACTTAGCATTTAGTTTTGTATATCCTCGTGTATTTGATTGCAGCATGGTTTTTCATAACTGTGTACTATTCTATCACATAGACTAAACAAAATTTGTATAACCAGTCCCCTATTACTGTTTTCATTTGTCCAGGTAATAACAAACACCCAAAAAACACAGTGAGGATCCTTGTACATTTCTCCCCTACAATATCTGATTATTTCTTTAGCATAAGGTCCTGGATACAGAACTGCTGGCTCAAAAGACACACACAGTAAATAACAACAAGGCCAGTACACTGCTAACAATTCTGAGATACTGTCTCATCTAAAGACAAAAAGAACCCTTGAAGATGTTACTGTAAGGAGACCTCAGTCACCTCAGGGCCTCTAGTCAGGGGTTGGAGAAAGTATAATCTGAGCTTAGAATTTTTCAGATACAAAGGATTAGACTATAAGTTGTCCGGCAGGCAATTACACTGTTCTTAGAAGCAGATGATTCCTGTTGAAATAAAAAGAGCTGATCCATTTTTAAAACTCATCTCTTCTGGGGCCGGCGCTGTGGCACAGCAGGTTAACGTCCTGGTCTGAAGCGCTGGCATCCCATATGGGTGCCGGTTCGAGTCCCGGCTGCTCCACTTCCGATGCAGCTCTCTGCTATGGCCTGGGAAAGCAGTAGAACATGGCCCAAGTCCTTGGGCCCCTGCACCTACGTGGGAGACCCAAAGGAAGCTCCTGCCTCCTGGCTTTGGATCGGTGCAGCTCCGGCCATTGCAGCCAACTGGGGAGTGAGCTGTGAGATGGAAGACCCTCCCCCTCCCTGCCTCTCCTCTCTCTGTGTAACTCTGACCTCTGACTTTCAAATAAATAAATAAATCTTTAAAAAAAAATCTCATCTCTTCTTTGAGTCCAGTTTCCAAAGAAAATATAGGTTTCTGATTTTTCTCCTGGATGAATTACAGATCACCTGAAGAATCTATGATATTTAGAAAGAATAATAGCGAAAGATACAGTCAAACTTCAAACGTCTGAACAGGCCTCTGACCTCACTGTTAAGACCTCAGTTGGTACACTCACATCCCATATCCGAGCGCCTGGTTGGAGTCCCAGCTCTGGCTCCTGATTCCAGCTCCCTAGTAATGTGCATCCTTGGAGGCAGGAATGATGGTCCAAGAAAATGGGTTCTTGCCACCCACATGAGAGACCTGAATTGAGTTCTTGGTTCATGGTTTCAACTGGGACTTTGTGAACTTTTGGGGAGTGAACCAGCAGATGGGTTCTTGTTCTCTCTCTCAAACAAAAAAATTTTAATTCCATTCTACAAATACTTTTTAAAGAACACCTCAAGTATCCCCACTCACAGACAAGCAGGGATATGAATAACATATTTATTTCTGGAGTGCAACTGGATACATGCAACCAGGGGCACAGGGGAAGGTAGGCTTTTGTTTTCTTTCTCCCTCTTTCTCACTCTGGTTTGGAGTTCCTCCTGTTCTGGCCTTCCTAGGAGGTCCCAGGACCTCCGTCTGTAAAGCAGAGAGGGACTGAGGTTGCCCAGGTCTCACTATCTGAGGATAATAAAGCTTTGAATGTGAAATCCACAGTTAACATTCCAAGTTCATTTTAACCATGCACTTTTACCTCCCTAAGACTCTCCAGTCACAAAAAGGATGTGAGAGGACCACTACTCCCCACGCCTTCACTGCGGTGCTTGTTCTGAGTCAGGAGGTACTGCGTGCCCTCTCCTCTTGAATCACTCGCAGTTGCTTCCTCCCCCACACTAGCTCACTCATATATCTAGGGCCTTGCACAGACTACTTCCTGAGCCAGGAATTCTCTCCCCCGCCTTCTCCAACTGGCCGGCTCCAGATCATTCTTCATAAATCAGACATCACATCCTCCTGGAAGCTTCTTCCAGCCTCTGTGCTAAGTCAGGTGCACCTCCTCTGCCTTCTCCTGAGATACAGGCTGGTCTCCACTGCACCAGGATTCACTGCTGTCCCAACTGGAGTGCGGGCCTGCATTCTATGTCCCCTCCATATTCCCAGAAACAAGCAGAGGGTCAGGCCCAGGGTTAAGGCTCAAGAAATGTGTGATGACTAGAGAGAAGGAAGGAAGGAATTCAATTTAACTGGCATTTACTAGGCGTCTATTAAGGGCCAAGCACTGTTTTAGGAGCTGGAGATACAACAACAGAAATGGATAAAGATGCCAGCCTCAAGGAGCTTACATTTATTGAGGGAGAGGAAGGGAGGGAGGGAAGGAAGGCGGGAAGGAGGGAGAGGCGCCTGCTTGCTCAGCCTTCCCACACTGACTGACTGATACCTATTGGTGTGCTGCACCACCAAACCCACTGCCTCTTTCAGAGTCCTTGCTGCCAGCTACGTGTACAAACACTCTTCCAACAGACCTCCTATTTGTAGTATTACTAAAGCAGCCTTTTCTATTAAAATACTGCCATCAAAACTTCAAGGAAGCCGTGTTCTGTGTGAAATCATGGAATTCTACAGAGTAGGAAAGAGCTGCTAGCTTGAATCAGTAAGGCTGAGCCAGTGGCTCCTGACTGAGGGTACAAGGCTCTACAGGATGATGGAATTATCTATCGCAAGAAGCCCAAGAGTTTGCAGACCCTTCAGGCATTTCCAATCTATTGAATAAGTACTACCCTTCTTGTGTGAGTAGATGAGGTTATCATGATTAAAACCACAAGTTCAGGGCTGGCATTGTGGCACAGTAGGTTAAGCTGACATTTTCGATGCTGGCATCCCCTATCAGTACTGGTTCAAGACCCAGCTGCTCCACTTCTCATCCAGCTCCCTGCTAATGTGCCTTGAAAGTTAGTGGGGGATGGCCCAAGTGCTTAGGCCCCTGCCACTCATCCAGGAGACCATGGTAGAGTTCCTGGCTCCCAGCCTCTGCCTGGCCCAGCCTTGTGGCTATTTGGAGAGTGAACCTGTGGGTAAAAGATATCACCCCTGCCGTTTTTCCACTTTTCAAATAAACAAATCCTTTTTGGAAAAATACCTACAAATTCATGTAAAAGCATTTCACACTAGCATTCTGCCATTGTGTGGTTCTGGTTATCTGCTCTCTTCCACCTACAGACGCCCAAAGCATCATGTGTGATGTGGTTGGACATGCATGGATGGCATCCACTCCTGCAGATTGGGAGCCCTTCAGGGTACAGATGGAGTTTTATTTACTTCTGTGTTTCTAGCACCCACCCTCAAGGGATAGGGCAGGGCCCAAAGTTGTGCGTACTCTTCAAGACACAAAATCATAATGTGAGGAAAAGGTGATTTGTGGCCTTGAGAAAGTACACAGTAAAAAAGCCACTGAGATTGTTAAGCTACTTAAGCATTGAAGGATAAGAAATCCATAACTTTGGCCGGTGCCGTGGCTCACTAGGCTAATCCTGCGCCTAGCGGCGCTGGCACACCGGGTTCTAGTCCCGGTCGGGGCGCCGGATTCTGTCCCGGTTGCCCCTCTTCCAGGCCAGCTCTCTGCTGTGGCCCGGGAGTGCAGTGGAGGATGGCCCAAGTGCTTGGGCCCTGCACCCCATGAGAGACCAGGATAAGTACCTGGCTCCTGCCATCGGACCAGCGCGGTGCACCCGCCACAGCACGCCGGCCGCGGCCATTGGAGGGTGAACCAATGGCAAAGGAAGACCTTTCTCTCTCTCTCTCTCACTGTCCACTCTGCCTGTCAAAAAAAAAAAAAAAAGAAAGAAAAAGAAATCCATAACTTTTATGCTAAATGCAGTTTGGGTAATAATTTTCTAATTCCCCTAAGATTTTAATAAAAGTGTCTTTTGAAATGCCAACAAGGCTCTACTATAATAACAGAAAACAGTCAGGATATGGGTGTATGGGGAGTACTGTCTACAGTTAGTTTGAAAACTACAAGGGAGAAGAGTAGATAGAAAGGCAACAGGACAATCAGGAGTGAACCATCCCAATTGAAAGGAGAACTTTAGAGGAGACTGTTAGGGTCACCGGCTAACCACGCCTTCCCCCTCAAAGATATTTTTAGGGGCCGGTTCTGTGGTGTAGTGGGTAAAGCTGCCGCCTGCAGTGCCGGCATCCTATATGGGTGCCAGTTCAAGTCCTGGCTGCCCCACTTCCGATCCAGCTCTCTGCTATGGCCTGGGAAAGCAGTAGAACATGGCCCAAGTGCTTGGGCCCCTGTGCCTGCGTGAGAGACCTGGAAGAAGCTCCTGGCTCCTGGCTTCCATTTGGCCCAGCTGCGGCCACTGTGGCCATCTGGGGAGTGAATCAATGGATGAAAGATCCCCTCCCCCCTGCCTCTCTATAACTCTGACCTTCAAATAAATAAAGATTATTTATTTGAAAGGAGGAACAATAAAGAGGGAGAAACACACACACACACACAGAGAGAGAGAGAGAGAGAGAGAAAGAGAATCATCCCTCCACCCTCTGTTTCACTCCCCAAGTACCCACAATAGTCAGAGCCACCTCAGGCCAAAGCCAGAAACTCCATCCAATTCTCCTACGTGGATGGCAGAGGCCTAAGTTCTTCAGCCATCATCTGCTGCTTCCCAGGCACATTAATAGGGAGCTAGATTGGAAGCAGAGGTGGGAGTCGATTCTAAGCACTCCAGTATATGATGGAGTATCCCAATAGGCGGCTTAATTCACTGCACTACAATGACTGCCCCCTGTAGATCACTTTCCAGAGAAATTTTCCACTTAAATCTTTTTAAAAAATATTTTATTTATTCATTTATTTGACAGGCAGAGTGAAGAGATGGAGGGGTAGACACACACACACACACACAGAGAGAGAGAGAGAGAGAGAGAGAGAGAGAGAGATCTTCCATCTGCTGGTTCATTCCCAAATGGCCTCAACAGCCAGGGCTGGGCCAGGCCAATGCCAGGAAAATGGAACTCCATTTTCTACTGCCCTCCCAGGTGCATTAGCAGAGAGCTGGATCAGAAGCAGAGTATCTGGGACTGGACCTGGCACTCCAAATTGGGATGCTGGTGTCACAAGCTGTGGCTTAACAGGCTGAGCCACAGTGCCAGTGCCTCCACACAAATATTTTCAAAGCAAACTATGGTTTGTTGTCACGAGGAAGCCTGTTGCCTCACGCCTATTCTCTATACCATGCAATGCTGATCTTTCTTCCTCCTGTCTAGTTGCAGCTTACCCCCAGTTGCAAATACAGAATCCAGAGGAGGGCCAGTTCTTTAAAGCATCCATCAGTTTCCCTACAGTGGCTGGAGTCATTCCTCAGCCTGGATCAGCTACAATAAAAGCCAGGGCAGTGACGATCAACAAATGACTGACTTTGAACTTAAAATCACGGCACAGGGCAGAATGCTGGCTTGGATGTCAGGAAGGCTGATACTATGGCTCCCTAAACTCATGTGAACCTTTAATCCCCAAAGTCATAGGCTGATGGCACTAAAAGGATGGAAGCATGATTAAATTATGATAGTTTGGAAGTAGGCCTGGTGGAAGGTCCTTAGGTCATTGGGGGCGTGCCCTTGGAAGGTAGTTCTTCCAAGAGGATTTGTTATGAAAGCTTGAGAGTCAAGCCTGGTGGCTCTCTCTGCTTCCTGGCTTGTCATGTGATCCTTCCTGCACCTGCACTCCACCACTTGCACCCTGATCAGATGCCAAACTAATGGAGCTGCGCTATCTTGGACTGTGAACATCCAAAACCATGAACCAAAATAAACCTCGTTCCTCCATCAGTAATTTATTTTAGGTGTTTCATTGTAGTAATGAAAAGCTGACTAGTATATCTGACTCCTAGGCCAAGGCTTCTGCCATTGACCTGCTATGTGACCTGACTAGTGCCACACTCCCAAACAGGAGATTAAATGCATGTTTAGGCCACCAATAACAGGAGTATAAAAGACAGTGAAAGAGAGAAAGAATCTAGTAAGAAGTGATTTTAATTTCAACATATATGTGAACTTTGAGTCATCTGAAACAAGTAAGTTTTCATCTGAAGGTTTTCTATCACTTTTATTTGGATTTTCATACAAGGAGGCACTAAAATCTTTCCTGTACTTGGGGCAACTGAAGGTCTTGATTGAGCTGAGTGCTTTGGGACTTTGGGACACCTTTCTGGGTCTTGGTTGTCAAGTGTTTAATGACTGAATTTTGGTGCTACTCCAGTGTTACATGGACTCCATTCAAACCAGAGAGGTATAAGAACAGCTAATACAAATACAGCACTCGTCTCCTGAAACCCAATCAATTTAATCAAAGTCAAAATTGAACCCAGGAACCATAATTTGAATGTTCTCCTATAAATCTCCTATTCTGACATCCTGATGCTTTTATCACTTTAGTTGTTCCAGTGTCTAAAAAAGGGAGAAGATTAAATTTCTTGTTCTTAAAGTGGAGGAAATTCTAGCGGACATTTTGGTATCCAAATTTCCAGGGAAGATGTTTTTGACACATGGAAATACCATAAAACAGACCAAGAATTTCATGGTATTTAAAAAGGAAATTGTAAGCAAGGGGAAAAAATAAAACAGGTTTGTTCCCCCTCCCCACTCTGTCAACTCACTGTTCGGAGGGACCCTGGAGATGACAGGTAAGACAGAAAAAGTGATCTCCAGCAGTGTCTGTTCCAAGCTCCCAAAGTTCTCCACTCACCCTGACTCCACTCAGCTCAAGAGGCTATCTCCCTACCTCATGAACAAGACGGGTCAGATTCAGTGTCTGTAACACCTCATCTGAGGGCAAACCAACTGCCATCTAGAGGTGCAGTTTTCATTTTTTCTCCTGTGTATAAATTTACAACAGTCTGGCCTTGCACTAGAATTATGACTTAAACATAAATAAACCAGCTGTCTTTTCTGATTTGGAGTCAGGGCTACCACAAAATTGGAAAATAAAGAGGCAGGAGTTTTACATAAAGATGAAGACAGTTTTCATCATGGACCCAACTGACTGTTTCCAAGCCAAAATAACTGCAAGAAGCAACAGAGCTTCTTTGCCACAGCAAGTTCATTGACTAGTGTAACGTGATAGTTCCACAGTGCTATTAAACACACCTAGGGTTATCCATTGCATCAGTGACTTCCTTGGTTCACAAAGGAGATATTACAGCCTTAGGGTGATGGCTTGATTGCTTTTGTAATTATCATCCAAGCACCTACAAACATTAAATAGATCTACAAGGGACAAGTTGGAAAGCTGGGATTGATTCAGCAGATGGCAGCAGGCATGGTGCTATTTCCCACTGGCTTTCACGGTACCATTCTTGAGATGACAAGCACAGAGTACAGGCCCAGATGCAATAAAACAGGTCACATTCAAAGCCAGATGTGAGGAAAAACTCAACTTATAAGGCAGGAGCATGCATGGGGTATTGCAACTGCTACAGATTCACAACCAGAAGGGCCTGGTGCAGTCCTATAGAGTGCACACACTTTTTTCCAACCCCATCCCCCACGGTACACCAATTACAAGAGTTTCTAGGACAGTCTCAAAGGGGTTCAAGTTACCAAGGAACAGCCTTCAGTGTGTGTGTGCGTGGAGGGATGTTGCCAAGCAACCAGACCAGCCCATTCCCACCTCTATAACCTTGAAGATGGTGGAGACATGACCTGTGATTGTGTGGAGAAGCACCCTGAACTCCTTTAGTATCCACTTTCTCCTCCCCTTTTTCTCTCCTCTCCTCTCCCTGTCTTCCCACTGCTGCTTCCCAAGGCCCTCCCTGCCAAGTCTGCAGGCTTTGGGCTAGTCTGACTTGCCGCTATTCAGTCCATTGGTGGCAGTCAAGCTGTCCCTGTGGGGAGTCTACAAGTTGCTTGCCTGTCAGTTGTCACTCACTCTGGTTATGCTGCTTCTAAACCTTCCTCCCTCTTTCCCAGGTTTCTCTTGCACCTGTGGTCAAAAGAAATAGGCGGAGAAAGTTTTGGGGGGATGTTGAGCTACTTGGAGGATACAGAGGATCAAAGCTGACCAGGAGTGCTGCCTTTCAGCACATAGTCAGTAAGGGAGTGTGAGTGCCGGCGGGGGTGGGGGAGGGTGGCAGGGGGAAGCTACAGGGAAGAAAAAAAGGGAAAAGCCTGCCAATGTCTGTTTGTTTATGGTCAAAATCTAATATTCAGCTTGCCAAACACCTTGTTGAAGTTCATGCCTGAGCAACAAGCAGGTGGCCAGATGGTACGCTGATTAAGCTTCCCAATTCTCTTTGCATTTGGCACTTAGGCTTGACCATTGCTGAGAAGGTCTAATTTAAGTGCTTTGCAATCACAGCTCCTAAAGGGAAAAGTGTGCATTGGGAAACTCAAGGGGAGTCCAGGATAAGGCATGACATTAGACCAAAAAATGGAAAATCAGACATTTCCACCAACTTACAGAACGAGGCTTTGTTCTGTTTATGCAGCAGTCCTCTGGGTGCCTCTGAGCTGAGCAACAAGTCCATCTTTAAAGGCAAGTCATCACACCAAAGACGAGAGATGGCTACTTTTCAGGCTCTTGCAAATTTACAAAAAGCCAAACCTTTGGCAAGTTATCTTAAAAACTGCTCCCTTCCTGGGGTGGGTCTTTAATGCAGTGGTAAGATGCCCTTGTCTCTTATAGAGTACCCAGGTTCACAACCTGACTCCAGCTTCCTCTAATGCAGACCCTGGGAGACAATGCTAATCGCTCACATAATTAGGTTCCCGTCACCCACACGGGAAACCTGGAGTGAGTTCCTGGCTCCAGCTTTGGCCCCTGGCCTGGCCCTGCCACTGAAGATTTCCAAGGAGCAACCTCTCTTTGCCTCTCAAATAAAGAATTGTGGTTTTTTTTTATAAGAATTGCTCCCATCCTTTAAAATGTACCCGTTGTATAAAGCCAACTCATTCTAGCCCAGCAGATCACCAGGAAGGGTTAGGTCCCAAGATGACTTGGTGAGGCTATGCCTTCCCTCCCATGGAAAGGGCTTGCTGATTCCATGGACAGAAAGGTACCAGTGGGAAAGCAGAGCCTCCTGCCTGTCCTTAACTTACCCTGCTGAACTCAGTAGGTGGTTCTCCGCAAGCTGTGTGGGGATTTTCAAAACTACACCCTAAGCTGACTTATCACATTTCTTTTGGACTAATCCTGGTAATCAGATGGACTACAGCAAAAACAAAAATAACAACAACCAAAACCAGTGACCTTCTTATCCCTTTGTTAACTGAGAACTAACCAGACCTAGGGTTCCAGCTTTCTAGGTCCCCTGCCTTGCTGAGGCTTCTAATCCCATGCCTCCATTCCATCTGGCTCTCATCTGGGTCTTCCACCTTTTGCCACAGAGCTCAGTTCATTTTTCCTCACCAGTGACCTCTACCATCTACCCCAGAGGTCAGAACCTTTAATAAAGGGGGGTACCAGGGCCTCTGACTCCTGTCCTTCTGAAAGCCGGGGAGATGGACTGCGGTCTGCAATGGACAGGAGCTGACCCAGGCAATTCTTTCCCAAGGTAGCTGGAGGTTTGCACACAAAAGTCAGCCAGTAGCCATCTCATGCCTCCATCTGAGACTTTCTAGCCACACTGCTCGCCCTCTTCCCGAACTTTCTGGAGATGTCTATTGGCCCTGGCACTTGGCATACCCCAGCTGCCTTCAGTACTTCCAACACGCTTGCTTTCAACTAAAGTCCCACACTGTAAGGACACATTGCATTTCCACGAAAAGAATCCCCCATTCAAAGTGTTGGGATCTAAAGAAGTGAACAAGAAGGGCTTGCCTTGCCCACCTACCCTCCCACAGGTCCTGCGTACTCAGCGAGGGCACCAGTGGGATAAGCATGGCTGATTCCCTAAGCGAATGCACGCCAGGAAATTCGTGACAGTTCCTTTAAATGGTTCACTCCAGCAACTCTGTGCAGCCGAACCCTAGCGGTAGGGGGTCAGCGAACCCAGAGCAGTCTCCCCTCCCCCGCTCCTGTCCTTTCCCCAGAGCGGGGCCCCGAACGAGTCTGGAGAAGCGGGAGGGAGGGCACTCAGCCTCCTCCGAGTGTGCGCCGCGATCACGGTCCAGCGCGAAGTTGCACAGGTTTAAAGCCAGTAGGCACCGCCACCCAGCTCCCATGGACGCATGCGGAGGTGGCGGTCGGCTCGGGCGCGCTTTCCAAAGTGGTAGAGGTCCTAGACCCGAGCAAAGACACTAGTGGCGCGGCCTTTTGGTTTCCGACGCCGCTGTTAAGGGGACGCCTAGGGTCTCGGGCGGCGCCGAAACCCTCCAGGACTCAGAGGGTCCCTCTTCCTCCCCCAAACCTGCAGGAGGAGGCCTCTCCTCCCCAGGGCCAGGAGCTTCGAGGGTATAGGGCCACTCAGGACGAAGGGACCAAGTCCAGGAGCAGGAAGTTCCAGCGGTTGAGCGGGGGGAGGGGGTTCAGGGAAACGGGATCCCCTTACTCAGGGAGTGGAGGGGAGGGAAAAAGAGGGGCGGAGAGAGGCGGGGAGGGGGTGGGCGCAGAGCTGGGCTACTGCTGGCGCCCCCAGAGGTGGGGTCGACGCGCGGCCGTGAACCGCCCGGGCACGGTTTACCTAGCTCTTCTTCGTCGTCCTCCGGGCCAAGCAGGCGGCAGGGAAGGCGGCGACGGAGACGCACGGTCCGCCGGTACAAGCTGTCGGTGCGGCACCCCAGGGCCAGCAGGTGCCCCTCGAGGTCCTCGAGCAGAGCCAGCGAGTGGCCACAGAGGTCGGCGAGCTGCCGGAGCAGGCTGAGCGCGGCCAGGTGGCTCACGTCGCGCAGTTCCGCCAGCGGCTGCGGCGGGTTGCGCGGGCACAGGCGTTGGGGCACCACCGTGCGCCTGTAGAACGGCATCCCGGGCGCGGACGCCGGCGCGGGGAAGCAGCCTGGCCGCACGACCCGCGTGCCCGGAGCGGCGCCCCTGGCCAGAGCGCCCCTGAGGGGCGGCCCCAAGCTCCGGGTGTAGCAGGCCCCTGGGCGTGAGCCGGCGAGCGGGCGGGCGCCAAAGACGCCGGGCCGGTGGGCGGGCTGACGGGTTCCCAGCCTAGAGCGCCGGCTCCCCCCGGGGCTGTACACTCGCCGGAGCCACCAGTCCCTCTGACTCTGGCTTGCCGGGCTCCTCCTCCTCCTCCCCGCCTCTCTCCTCCTCCCTCGCTCTGCTACTTCGGGATCCCCCCACCCACCTTTTTTTTTTTTTCTTTTGCGGTCAGAGATTCGCAGATTAACGCTTGATCCGGGAGAGGAGGGAAAGGGAAGTAGGAGTAAAAAAGAGCGAGCTGGAGCGTGAAAGAAGAAATGTCTGCGTGAGTGTGAGTGAGTGTGTGTGTGTGTGTTGGGAGGGTAATGTTAGGTACAGGAGGTATGCTCGTGTCCTCCTACGGAATTCAGGTCCCAGTCTTGGTGGTTCAAGTTGTTTTCTGCTTTTTTTTTAAACTTAAACTTTGTCTTCGTAAATAGTAAAATTTCAAGTGCACCGGTACCCACACCAGCAAATGACCAGCGAAGATGACCCAATCGTCTGAATTCATTCATCCAGCTTTCTTTCCCCATGCACAGGTTCGACTAGGCTGTAAATACAACCTTCTATCTCCCAGGAGCTTGGAAATAAGGGAGAAACAGCCAAATATCTTACTCGATTGCTCAGGAGGGCAGTGTCTCTGGGCAGTCCGATGCCTGGACTGCTGCAATGAATGAATATAAGCACACTAAATTTTCTGGAATAATATATTCAGTTAGAATAGAGGGACACAGCTCCATATTTTAAGTAAAAAGAGAACCGACCTTTTTGTGGTCCTGTCAGCTGGGATGGGCTCTACCCCTGGCTAGAGTGGGCTCTTGGCATGCTCACAGAGAAGGGGTACAGGAGCCAGGGTGTGCTTTCAGAGCTGGAGACCCTGTGGTCACATCTGATTTTTCTCCAGTCTACCTGGTAGAAAAGATGGGGACATTGTTGTCCTCAGAAAACCAAGGGTGTATGTCCTTGTGCGCTTGGAGAATGTCGGTTCAGGCCACTTATTTTCAACACACCGAGCTCCCACCCGATTCTCCTCTATTCCACCGCTTTGACTCCAGTGTGCCTCCAGTTCTTTTCATTCTCTCCTAATCTTTCCTCCTACAGATGTTAACATATTATAATCCTTTATAGTCTATTAGTAAGACATTTTGTGTCTGCACTAATGATTCTGAGTGTGGCCTGTTTTCATTCATTCCTTCAGAGAATTAGTTGTCCCGTAAAGCAGTTCAAGAAGGCTCTATAACTGGCATATTTCAAAATTGCTATAAGGGTAGGTTTTAAATGTTCACAACACACAACAAAACGATAAGTATGTGGGGTGATGGAAATGTTAATGAGTTCACAATTTATACATACCAGCCTATCAAAATATCACACAGTACTGAATAAGTATAAATGGATATCATTTTCCAATGAAAATAAAGAGTACTGTAATCAGATTACTTCTCAGCAAATCATTGCTCCGTGTTTAATAAACTAGAACATGGATACTAAAAATTTGGGTTCTGATTAAGGTTTTTTTTTTTTTTTTAATGAGCAAATGACAACCCCCTTCTGGCTGTAAAGTCCAGTTGCAGAAGGAGAAGCTGAAATTCTGTATCTGGTGAACTCAGACCTGAGCCAAGAGAGTGACTGTCAGGAAGTAAGGACTTGGCTGGACACTCCAGAGATACTTTGCCTTGACCTATGAGCTGTTTAAACTGATCTCTGCTCAGAGGAGAAGAAACGAGGTACTAGCAGATTGAAGGAGACTGTGTGGGTAGAGTTTCATTGCCTGCGCGCAGCAGGCCTGAGCTGGGCCTGGTAGCTGAGCTACCCTCACTCCCCTGGTTCCTGAAGCAGATGAACCTTTCAGAGCTCTACAATAGCAAGCTCAACTCCAAGCAAATCAGCTTTAGCCCCACGCCCTTCCCCTCCAGCACCGCCCCCCCTCTGCCCCAGCCTAGGCCGCTCACTCCAACCTCTTCAATGAGACAGCCCTGGTTTTCATCAAGGAAACATCAAGGACTTGCAATGGAGCCACCACAGAGCAGAGCTCCACCTCCCTTCCCAGGATAAGAGCGAGGCTGTGTGTACCATATATGATGGAAGAAGGCGAGGAAATGTTAAGTCTTCACTTTCCTTTTTATCTCCAGTCTCTTCCCAGCAGGAAAGGCAAGGGTTCAAGGCCTTGGGTTCAAGAGGCAAGCCTGGATGTAGAGTCCTGGGGAGAGGAGCAGAAGAGGCCTAGTGCTGGTCTGTGGAGAGACACTTGTATCCTGGCAGTGCCAGACTCCAGTCAAGCACACTGTGCAAGAAAACAGCTAAGGTAAACGGTCCTGCCCTGTGCTCTCTATAACCCTCCAGCAAAGCATCTTGGGCACAGCATCCTGAAGGGTAACACGATCATCCTTGTTTAATTGTAATAATACAAAGGGGGCTCCAAAAGACCATGGAAAAAAGGAATTAAAAGATAAGTTTAGAGGCCAGCATTGTGGCACAACAGGTTCTAGTCCCAGCTACTTGGGATCCTGCCACCCATATGGGAGACCAGGGTGGAGTTCTGTGCTTCTGACTGCAGCCTAGTCCATCCCAGGCTATTGCACCCATTTGGGGAGTGAACCAGCAGAGGAAGATTCTCTTTCTCTGGTCCTCTGCCTTTCAAATAAATAAATAAATAAGTACAACTTTTTTTTAAAAAAAGACAAGTTTGAGGTGGGTGTCGTGGTGTACTAGGTTAAGCCTCCATCTGCAGTGCCAGCATCCTATTTGGGCACTGGTTCACGTCCCAGCTGCTCCTCTTCAGATCCAGCTCCCTGCTAATGGCCTGGGAAAGCAGCAAAAGATGACCCAAGTGCTTGGGGCCCGGCCACCCATGTGGAAGACCCATAAAAAGCTCCTGGATCTTGGTTTTGGCCTGGCCCAGCCCTGGCCACTGTGGTTATTTGAGGAGTGAAAATGTCTCTTTCTGTAACTCTTTCAAATAAATTAATAAATCTTTTAAAAAATATTTTTGAAATCATGCATAGTTTTTTGTTAATGTAAATTTTCAAGAATTTTAGAAGATCCTGGATCATGGATTTTAAAAACTTTTATATCCAAATAAACTTATTTTTTAGTCCCATTTTCTATGACCTATTTTGAAGTGCACTCATATTCCTTTGTAATAATATTGTCTCCCCGACTACACTGTTAACTCCATGAGGGCACAAATCATGTTAGTCTCATTGACTACTGTATGCTTAGTGCCAAGCCTAGCAATTGGCACATAGTAGGCACTCAGAAAACATCTGTTGAATAAATGACTAAATGAAGTTGGATTACAGACATACAGACATATTTAGAGCCTTACTAAAGGATATAACTTGACCAAAGGGACAGTGGGGAGTCCTTGTGGTTTCTGGAGTGGAGCATTCCAACAGGAAGAAGTAGATGCTTAGGAACATTTCATGTGAAGGCCAAGGCCTCTATGCCCACCTGTGCCCACATCTCCAGGGCCAAGTATCCAGTAAGAGGTACATGAATTAAACATCGCCTTTGATTGGCCTATAAACTTTGGCAGCACACATTCAGAAGGAGGGAGAAGGGAGGAAAGTGCAAAGAGGAGTTAGAGAAGGTCCTTAAAACCCAAGTCAGACCTGAAAGTTTTGGGTGTTTCCTACTTACCCACTAACTCCCAGGCTCCAGTCGTGTAGCAATTCATTCTTTCTAAGCTGGGCACACCTGTGGAATCAGATATAGATCGGATGTGCATAATGGAGAGGAATGGAGGATTGCCAGCACAGGCACTGCAGTCTCACATGTACCTCCCAAACATAGCCCCTTCCATATAGATGCAGTTTGTGGGTTGTGCCATCTAGAAATATCCAACATGACTGCAGACTAGGTGCCTGCAACAATAATGAAATTACCACGGTCAACATACCCCGTCTCATCAGGTACGTGAACCTCACACCCATCATGCCCCTGATGTCATGACAATTTTGACATTTCCCCCATGTACACTGTAGCTCCACATGCACTTAAAACCATGATGCCTCCAAGATTTCCAGAAAAGGGGCTTAGAAATAGGCTGTATTCGAGCCTTATCCCAAACTCTGCCTTCATTAAAAACTCAATTAAGCTATGCCACAGACACCACTTATTTTTTTTTTTAAGGTTTATTTATTTGTTTGAAAGGCAGAGTTACAGAGAGGGAAAAGCCAACGTAGAGAGAAAGAGAGAGACATCTGCTGGTTCACTCCCCAGTGGCTGCAATGGCCAGGGCTGGACCAGACTGAAGCTAGGAGCCATGAAGTTCATCTGGGTCTCTTACATGGGTGCAAGCACCTAGACCATCTTCTGCTGCTTTCCCAGGCACCTTAGCAGGGACTGGCTCTCATATGAGATGCCAGCTCTGCACACAGTGCTGGCCCGCAGATGCTACTTCTAATCTTTTGAAAAGACCATCCTGATTGTTGTAAATTGAAGCTCATTCTCTTAGTTTGTCCACACTCATTCCTCAATTGTGTACTTTCACTTTAAATAAGCCTTGCTTTTCTACTTACATTTTTTTTCTTTCTTTTTTTTTTTTTTTGACAGGCAGAGTGGACAGTGAGAGAGAGAGACAGAGAGAAAGGTCTTTTGCCGTTGGTTCACCCTCCAATGGCCGCCGTGGCCGGCGCACTGCGGCCGGTGCACCGCGCTGATCCGATGGCAAGAGCCAGGTACTTCTCCTGGTCTCCCATGGGGTGCAGGGCCCAGGGACTTGGGCCATCCTCCACTGCACTCCTGGGCCACAGCAGAGAGCTGACCTGGAAGAGGGGCAACCGGGACAGAATCCGGCGCCCTGACCGGGACTAGAACCCGGTGTGCCAGCGCCGCAAGGCGGAGGATTAGCCTAGTGAGCCGCGGCGCTGGCCTTTCTACTTACATTTATCTATGTTTCTTCTTTGAATTTTTTCTTGCATGGAGACCAAGACCTGGACCAAACCTAGCCAAAGGTCTCCTCTTCCCCCAACAGATCTGCCTAGAAGCAGAGACTGAGGAAGGGTGGCCCGAGAGTCCGGAAAGAAACAGGAGTAGCAAGCACTCATGACCAGCGAGACACGTGGTTCATTTCCCACCTCCTGTTCTGCTTACCTAGCTGCTGCTCAGAACTTAGGAATCCAATAAAAAGCGAATTTGAAATAATAAATAAGTGATATGGGATATACTATGCCTCGCCTTCTTCAAGCTGTCAGCTGTAATATGAAAGTTTATGAAGCCTGCCCAGCTTCCCAGTATAGCCCTCAGTCTTATTTCAGGATGAGAAACGGTAAAGTTGCCTCCATGTTGTTACCTCTCAAATACACCCAAATAGTGGCAACTTGGTGGCTAAAATGGGATGCCGGTTTTCTGCTTGACATTCCTGTTTTATCAAAACTTTAAGAACATATATTCCACTCCATACCCTGGCCATGAAACTCAGAAAAGATGTTTTTATTATACATGAGAAAAATATACAGTCAGTAGGGAGATTAAAAAGGCTCCCCATCAATCCCAATTCTAATTTGTTGTTCCTTAGCTCTATGTGTCTGTACCAAGAGAAATCAACAAAAATTGGCAAATACTGCATTGACTTTTTTTTTTAACGTGTCATTTACCTTTTTTGCTATTTATGCTGGGCTCTGCAGTTAAGAGCACAAACTCTCATCTGACAGGCAGCCCAGTAGCACAAAGAAAGTGAGCTAGTGGATTTGCAATCAGAATAGAGCCTATAATCCAATCAACAATGCACACAATACCAAAGTTAATCAATACTACATCCTGAAAAATGTTGAGGCACTGAATGCATCAGTGCTACAATACTTGAGAGGAAAAAGCATGCTTCTACCCTTGAGGCAAAGAGGCTGCTAGAACTGCCAGAGGTGCAGCCCCAGAACTGGGCCTCCGGGGGTGGACTGGAAACTTACATGGCTATCAATCACCTCCTAGGGCAACAGGCATGTGAGAGAAAGTCGGTTCAAGGTCCTAAAATAAATTCCTTTCAGCCCAGACTCAATGCTTCACACACACACACACAGGGCAAACCCTTCAAGAATTCCACGAGGAAATAAACCTTTATTTCAAAAATAAACTTTGATGTTGCCTGAACTTTGGCCCTGACTCTGAGCCCAGGCTGAAACTGGAAGAAAAAACTTAGGGTATTTTGAAAGAAACTACAGGAGATTTCAGCAGAAAGTGAACTGATTCTTTTTCAGTCCCTTATCCTCATATCATTTGTGGTTCCTGCCTCACCAACCCCTTCCTCTCCTTTCCCTACAACCATCATGTTTCTTACTCCTTACCTTGTTAGGATGAGACTATAATTAGGCACATTCAAATGTTGTTATGTCTAATAGGTAATTTTATCTTAACATTCTCACATTACTCAGGAAAAATCATATCCCTGACTATTCTACTGTCGAACTAAAAACTGCTCTCTCTTACAAATTTCTATCTTCCCCTCAAATCCTAAAGCTATAAGTAAAATCCTTAACCTCCCCCACTTGGCTTGTCTGCCACATAATGACATGGATTTGTATGTTCCACGTTAAGGCTGAATTTAGGCAATAGCCATGTTTTCTACAGCATTAAACTGGGGATTGTCTTAGCACATTCGAGCTGCTATAACAAAATACCACAAACTAGGTAGCTTATAAATAACACAAATTCATTTCTCAGAATTCTGGAGACGGATCAACATCAAGTCCAAGATCAAGATTTTAGAAGACTCAGCATCTGGTGAGAATCTGTTTCCTGGTCCATAGATGGCACCTCTCCCTGTGTCTGTCCTCACATAATGGAGAGGGGAAAGACAGCACTCTGGAACCTCTTTTTATATGGGTGCTAATCTTATCCATCAAGGCTCCTAAAGAATCCACTTTCATGCAAAGGCCCCATTTCCTAACAACATCCAAAGGTGATTCTGATACGATCCTATTTGGAATTAGGATCCTTTTTTTTTTTTTTTTTAAAGATTTATTTGAAAGGCCTAGTTACAGAGAGAGACAGATCTTCCAGTTGCTGGTTCACTCCCCAGATAGCTACAAGTGTGGGGCTGGACTAGGCTGAAACCAAGAGCCTGGAACCCCATCCTGGTGTCCCACATGGATGGCAGGGGCTCAACTACTTGGACCATTTTCTGCTGCTTTCCCAGGCACATTAGGAGGGAGCTAAATTGAAGTGGAGCAGCCAGGATTTGAAGCTCATATGGGATACCAGCAGCACAGGTGGCGGCTTAACTAGTTGTACCCAAATGCCAGTCCCTGGAATTAGCTTTCAATATAGGAATTTGGGGAAGATACAAACATTCAGGTCAAAACAGGGGTTTTTATACAGGTCAGGACTTTGTGACTAATTAGAAAGAAATATTTAACCTGCATAACTAGTATTTCAGCTTCGTTGAGCACCTAAATATTGTTAGAAATGTGATTAGCCTTCCCTCTGTAGTGAGAAGATACACAACACGGCATAGTAGCCAGGCACAGGCTTCACAAATTCACTGATCTGAGTTCAAATTCCAAGGCCCATTGTTGGCTGTGTGTCTCAGGTGAGTTACTTAAACACTCTGTGAATGTTTAATTATCCATAAATTGGACAAAGTCAGTGTTGAGTTAGTGTGTGTGATTGTCCTGATTGTCTACAGGTGTTATGATTAGTCAGGGTCTATACAATATTTTATTTTTATTTTAAAATATTTATTTATTTATTTTAAAGAGAGAGAGAGAGATCTTCCATTTGTTGGTTTATTCTCCAAATGGCTGCAACTGCCAGGGATGAACCAGGCTGAAGCCAGGAGCCAGGAACTTCTTCCAGGTGTCCCATGTGGGTGGCAGAGGTATAAGCACTTGGACCATCTTCTGCTGCTTTTCCAAGTCCATTAGCAGGGAGCTGAATCTGAAGTGGTGCAGTTGGATATGAGCCAGTACCCATATGGAATGCTGGCACTGCAGGCTGCAGCTTTACCTGCTATGTCACAACACCAGTCCCTGTATATTATTTTTCAAAAGGACTTCCAGATATTTAAAATTATATATATAAAAGTATATGTGAAAAATTATATATATACATATATTTGAGAGAAAGATTTACAGAAACAGAGACAGAGTCCCCATCCCCCACGCACTGGTTCAGTCCTCAAATGCCTGCAATAGTCCCTGTGCAGTCAAAGCGAGGAGCCATGCACTCAGTACATGTCTCCCACGTTTGTGGCAGGGACCCAAGTACTTGAGTCATGACTGCTGCTTCTTAGGGAAGCAGGAAGCTAGAGTCAATAGCAAAAGCTGGATATCAAAGCCAGGTCACCCACTGCAGAATGCAGGTGTCTTTAACCAGCATCTTAGGCCAAATACCCACTCCCCATACCATATTTTAAATATTTTGAATATCAACCCTAACAATGGGGGTAATAATGGCACTTATTGTGTATGACTGTTCTGAGGATTATATGAAATAGCATATATTAAGCGCTTAGCACTATGTTTGGCACGTAGAAAGCACTCAAGAAATGTTAGTTCATTTTATTTTTTAAAAGATTTATTTCTTTGAAAGAGAGAGCAAGAGCGAGAGAGAGAGAGAGAGAGACTGACTCTTCTATCCCCTGGTTCATTCCCCAGATGGCCTCAACAGTCAGGGCTGGGCCAGGCTGAAGCCAAGAGTCAGGAGCTTCATCCTGGTCTCCCACGTGAGTGCAGGGGGCATAAGCATTAGGCCATCTTTCATTGATTTTCCCAGGTCATCAGCAAGGAGCTAGATGGGAAGTGGAGCAGCAGGTAAATTGAACTGGTGCCCATATGGGATGCCAGCATCACAGGTGGCAGCATTACCTGCTATGCCACAGTGCCAGCCCCCTAGCTCCTATTAACAGTATAGACAATAGTTTCCTGCTTACGAAAAAGGACTTTTTCTCACTTCTCCATCTTTGGTCAACACAGCCTTAAATCTTAGCTTCAAAGTTCTGTATTTACAAGGAATTTATTATAATCAAGTCTAAATCTTGTGTCTTAGAAAATCAAAGACTTCCTGACATTCATGTGTCCCAACTTTTACAAACCTTCTCAACCAATAAATTGGTAAGGTTATCTATTGGGTTAAACTGTGTTACAAATTTGTGGCTATAACCAGAGCCAGCCCTCACTTACTTCTTTATGTCAGGGTTGTCCTCCTTCTCAACTGGCTCAGCTATCTTAAATAAGTAGGATTTTGTATTGGCCATCATTACTCTAGAATCATCACCTCAAGCAATCCAAATAGGCATCTGCTCAAGTCTTCAATAATTTCATGGTATGTAGGTTTGGTGTTCAACCTAAACAATGTTCATGTGTTAAAGACTTAGTACCCAAGTCTTATGTTAATGGTACTAAGAGGGTAGAAATTTAATTATTGAGTTTTGAGGTGGGATCCTTGGGAAGTGATTAGATTTGATTAGGTTGTTAGAGTGGGGCCAATGGGTAGCTTTATAAGGAGAGATATATATCATCACCAGTTGCCAAACCAGTGGGACTGCCCATCTTAGACTGTGAGCCTCCAAAACAATGAGCTGAAATAAGCTTCATTCCTTGATAAGTAGCCTATGTTAGATAGTTTGTTGTAGTAATGAAAAGCTCACTAACATAGAAGAAGTGGGATCATTACTGTAACTATGCCTTTAGAATGGTTTGCTTAAAGGAGCTGGAAGTTTGGAAGAGCAAGCTAGAGAAAGCATAGAATTCTATAAACAGAGTGTTAAGGGTGATAAAGACCAGAATGCTGATAAAAAGTGGACATTAAAGGGCATGCTTATGGTGTTTCAGATGGAAATAAGGATTCTATTTGGAATTGAGGTATAGGACACCCTCACTATGCTGTGGCAAATGAGCTGTCTTTATTGTGTCCATGCCCTAAGACTTTATGGAAGCTCAATTTAAAAGTGATAAACTGGGATACTCAGAAGATTAAGTATCTATGCAACAAAGCACTGAAGCTGCTGCTTGGCTACATTTATATGCATACAATAGGAGTCAGGAACAATGGCTTGACCTAAAGATGGAATGTGTATTTAAAAGGGAAGGGGGGCTGCCGTTCTGGCAAAGCAGGTAATGCTGCCTCCTGGGACACTGGCATCCCATATGGGCGCTGGTTTGTGTCCAGTTGCTCCATTTTCAACCCAGCTCCCTTATAATGGCTTCAGAAAGACAGTGGAAGATGGCCCAAATGTTTGGGCCCCTGCCACCATGTGGGAGACCAAGATGAAAGTCCTGTCTCCTGGCTTAGGCCTGGCCCAATGCTGGCTGTTGCAGCCATCTAGGGAGTGGACCAGTGCATGGAAGATCTTTCTCTCTTCCTTTCTCTCTGTAACTCTGACTTTCAAATAAATAAACCTTTTTTTTAAAAGGAAGCAGAACAGAAAGATTTGGAAAATTCACAGCCTAGCTAGAGAAGTAAGGACAGAGAAACATGTTGGGAAGACAGTGCAATAGTGAAGCTGCTTGAAAAGATTAGTGTAGGCAAAAAGGGAGCCATGTACTAATCAACAAAACACTGAGAGAAAGACACTGAAAGAATTTCCCATCACTAAGCACTAAGGCCTGGAGGGGCAAATTTCTATGAAACCCCAGGGCACTTTCTAAGGTTTTGTCCAAGACCACCTCAGTCATCATTTCCCTGAGTCCAGCTGATGAAGCACTTGGTGGCTGGCTGCATTCATGGTTCAAGCAGGTCAGGTGAAACTTGTGCTGGAGGCAGACCTTAACATAATCCGTGTGATGATGGATTTCAGGCAATAGTTGGGAGGTCATGGCAGCTTCTTTCTGACAGCATCTAATTCAAAGCAAAACTATGCTTCATTAAATCCCTTGTGAAAATTAACTAAAGACCAATGGAGGCATGGGAATCTTCACTTAGATGTCAAAGAAAGTCTTAGACAATGTAGGGTCCAAGGCATAGACGTGTTGTTTAGGTGGTACCATAGCAGAGGACCTCCATTAGGGTAACACCAAGTGGAAATGTTGTGTGGTTGCTGCAGCGCAGTCCCCACCAGGGAAATGCCCAGTGAGGCTACGGAGACAACACTCCAACCTGGGAGACCTGAAGAATAGGCTATGCTCAGCAAAATTGTAGTAGAGGCACAGCTATGCAAGTCTTTGGGATACCAGACTTTACAGTAGTGTTTTCTGGATGCCAGACAAGGAGCTTGCCTTGCTGGGTTTTGGTCTTGCTTTGGTCTGATTAATCCTTTCTACTTGTCTGTTATCCCAGTTTGGAATTGAAATGTATACACTGTATGTGTTCTGGCAAAGCAGGTGATTAAATTGGAGTAAGTTGTTAACATGGAGCCCCATGATCAAATCATGGTGGCTTTATAAAAAGAGACAAGCGAGAGAGACTTCTTCCTCTTCCTGTGTGATGTTCTACATTACTTGAGACTGTCAACAAGAACACCATCACCAGATACTGAACCAATGGGGCTGTTCAATCTCGAACTGTGAACCTCTAACACCATGAGCTGAAAATTCCTTCCTCCATAACTTCTTCATAAATTTCAGGTGTTTCATTACAGTGATGAAAAGCTGACTAATACAGATCAGGTACAGGAATTACCTAGAAAACATTCTTCACATATTCAGGATGAGTGTCCCTATTTACATTAAAAATTATTCTCTCACCACTTTATGCAATTGCAAGATCCTTCATTTCAGATAACAAAATATTTTCCACCACCAAAATATGGGTAAGTATTTCTTATTCCAAAAACATATTTCATTTTCAATCATTATAAAAGTACACCAACTGAATATTTGCCTTGTCCATGATATGAATGAGGAAACAGAGGCACAAAGAGTTTAAATAATCTGCCTGGGAAACTCTAAGTGGATCTTGGCCTTGTGTATGCTAAGGTATTTTGATTGCAAGCAAAAAAATACAACTCAAAGCTACTTAAACAATTAGGACATTTATTATCTCATAAAAAGAAATTCAGGTAAAGGGCAGGCACTAAATTTGGTTATTTCAGATGCTTGATGACATCATCCAAGAGTCATATTTTCTCCATCTCTCTGCTCTGCCATCCTTAGTATTTTGGCTTTGTCCCCAGGATAGATACCATTTAGGGACTGGAGAAATATGCTTCTTTATTTAAATCCAGAGGAAGAGAGTATGAAAAGCACTCCTTTAATCACAGAGTTAAATATTCCCTTCCACTTTTATTGGACAGGTGCTCGTCTCTGAACCATTACATATCACCAAGGGAGTTATGCACTGACATAATCTAACGAGCACATGCTTGGATCTAGGTAACTGAGTGACTGAGTGCAGTACGGATATTAAAGCAAGTCCATTCCTGGGAGACATGAGACACCTATGTTGGTCAATTGTGGCTTGAGATGTCCCTGACAGCTCAAGGATTTTGATAATTGACCTCAATTATGGACTTGTAGCCCTCCCAGCCTCCCTTAGTTCTCTCCTCATTTCACCTCCTCTTCTCCATCCTTACTGCACTTGACCTCTCAGTAGCCCTTGGAAATGAACACTGCACCCACCGTTTTGGAATTCCATTACACTTTCACATTCACAATGCTATTCTATCCTGATGCTTCCCTGGCTATCTAATAGCTTCATTTCCTAATCCAAGTTTCAGTTGTAATATTTTTGGTAGACAATTCCACGTGTTTCTGTCATGTTTCTGCATATCTTCCAAGCAGAGATACTGACTACCTTTTCTCCACATGATCTTCTTAAGGATATTTGTATAATGAAGTTTTGAGGATACATAAAGTGTCACCCTCCATATCAAGTCCACTTAGAATCCAGGATAAACATAATATCTATGTTTAGAACAAAAGGCAACCATACTTACAGCTTACTTTAAAAAATACAGATTGCAGCTGGCGCCGCGGCTCAATAGGCTAATCCTCTGCCTGCGGCGCCAGCACCCCGGATTCTAGTACCAGTTGGGGTGCTGGATTCTGTCCCTGTTGCTCCTCTTCCAGTCCAGCTCTCTGCTGTGGCCCGGGGAGTGCAGTGGAGGATGGCCCAAGTGCTTTGGCCCTGCACCCACATGGGAGACCAGGAGGAAGCACCTGGCTCCTGGCTTCGGATCAGTGCGGTGCGCTGGCTGCAGCACGCCAGCCTCAGTGGCCATTGTTGGGTGAACCAACAGAAAAGAAGACCTTTCTCTCTGTCTCTCTCTCTCTCACTGTCCACTCTGCCTGTCAAAAAAAAAAAATAAATACAGATTGCTTAAGCTCAGAGTTTCTCCCCTTGTAATACTATCGACTACATGTGCAGGTGACATGTGGCCTTCCTTGTGTTCTTCTGTGGCAGTAGGGGCTCAGGGAACCAATGTAAGAAAATGCTAATTCTCTGGCTACTGCTATCATTGTAATAAAGTCCCTAGTCCCTAACCCAGGAGTCTCATGCCTTCTGCAAGCATCTATATCATCTACTTGTTAGTTTGTAATTAATGTAAAATCTCAGACTGTACACATTTTTTGACATCTCTCTTCTATTTGCATCTCACACTACACTAGATATTCGAAAGGCAGAGTTACACACACACAAACACACACACACACACACAAACATACACACAGGGAGAGAGAGAGAGAGAGAGAGAGAGAGAGAGAGAGAGAGAGATCGTCCATCTGCTGATTTACTCAATCAAATGACTGCGTAGTCAGGCCAGGGCTAGGCTGAAGCCAGGAGCCAGGAACTTCATTCAAGTCTCCCACTTGAATGAAGTGGGTGTAGGGTCTCAAGCACTTGAGTTATCCTCCTCTGCTTTCCCAGGCAGAGGATTGACCTAGTGCGACACAGCACTGGCCCCACAATTGGGTCTTTTTTTTTTTTGACAGGCAGAGTGGACAGTGTGAGAGAGAGACAGAGAGAAAGGTCTTCCTTTTGCCGTTGGTTCACCCTCCAATGGCTGCCGCGGCTGGCAAGCTGCGGCCAGCGCACCGCGCTGATCCGATGGCAGGAGCCAGGTGCTTCTCCTGGTCTCCCATGGGGTGCAGGGCCCAAGCACTTGGGCCATCCTCCACTGCACTCCCGGGCCACAGCAGAGAGCTGGCCTGGAAGAGGGGCTACCGGGACAGAATCCGGCACCCCGACCGGGACTAGAACCCAGTGTGCCGGCACCGCAAGGCGGAGGATTAGCCTATTGAGCCACGGCGCCGGCCACAATTGGGTCTTAAGAATGACAATAAAGGGGGTGGCGCTGTGGCATGGCAGGTAAAGCTGCTGACTGCAGTGTTGGCATCCCATATGGGTGCTGGTTCGAGTCCCAGCTGCTCCACTTCTGATCCAGCTCTCTGCTATGGCCTGGGAAAGCGGTAGAAGATGGCCCAAGTCCTTGGGCCCCTGCACCCACATGGGAGACCTGGAAGAAGCTCCTGGCTCCTGGCTTGGGATCGGCACAGGCTTTTGCGGCCAACTGGGGAGTAGACAAGTGGATAGAAGTGCTCTCTCTCTCTCTCTCTCCGCCTCTCGTTCTCTCTCTGTGTAACTGACTTTCAAATAAATAAAATAAATCCTTAAAAATGAATGACAATAAAATCAATCAGTTGGTGACTCCAATTGCAGCTGTTTTTTCCATGTGTGGTTTTGTTGCCTAAGATTAATACCCCCTCTGGTGAACTGGTATACAGATATTGATGTGCTAAATGCTTTTTTCTTTAAGCCTGCCAGTAAAGATCACCAGAAGCAATTTTCTTTCAGCTGGCAAGATCAACAATATGCCTTCACTGTCTTGTCCAAGAGGTAAATTAACTCTTCTGCTCTATGGCCACAAGAAACTCTATTGTCATTCCCTTCAATAGGTTATCATGTTGATCTTTAATTTTTTTAAAAAATGTATTTACTTATTTGAAAGGCAGAGTTACAGAGAGAGAGAGAGATGGCCATAATTGTTGGGGATGGGCCAGGCTGAAACCAGGAACCAGGAACTCCATTTGGATTTCCAAAATGGGTGACAGAGACCGAAGTACACAGGTTATCTTCTGCTCCTTTCCCAGGTCCATTAACAGGAATTTGGATGGGAAGTGGAGCAGCCAGGACTTGAACCAGCAATCATGTGGAAAGTAGGTTAACCCACTGTGCCACTATACTGACCCCTGATTTTTAAATTTGATGATACTCTGCTGATGAAACTTGCTTAGCAGGTAGTAATAATTATTCTAAACAAATTGGTAAGGAATTTGTGTACCAAAATTTGTGTACCAAAATACAAACAATTGTGGGCCTTCCATCTCAGTGAAATTTCTGGAGGACCAGTGGCATGGAGGATGTTAAAACACTCCCTTTGGTGCAGGTGTTGTGGTGTAGTGGGTAAAGTGAGGTCAGCATCCCATATGGGCACCGGTTCATGTCTGGCTGTTCAATTTCTGATCTAGCTCCCTGCTAATGAACTGGGAAGGTAGCAGAAGATGGCCCAACTGTTTGGGCCCTTGGCACCCAGGTGGGAGACCTGGATGAATTTCCTGGCCCCAGCTTCATCCTGGCCCAGCCCTGGCTGTGTGGTCATCTGGGTAGTGAACCAAGGGATGGAATATTCTCTCTCTCTCTCTCTCTCTCTCTCTCTCTCTCTCTCTCTCTCTGTCTCTCTCCTCCCTCCATCCCTTCATCCTTCCCTCTATCTTTCTCTGTAACTCTGACTTAATAAATACATAAATAAATATTATTTAAAATCCCTTTTAAGGAAAAGGATAAATTATTGCATCTAGGGCTGGCATTGGGGTGCAGTGGATTCAGCTGCTGGTTGCAATTCCATATCACAGCCCTGTTCAAGTTCTTGCTACTCTCTTTCTGATCCAAATCTCTGCTATAGCCTGGGAAAGCAGCAGAATATGACCAAAGTACTTGGACCCCTGCTTCCACATGGGAGACCTAGCTGATGCTCCTGGTTTCGGCCTGGCCCAGCCTTGACTGCTGCAGTCATTTGGGGAGTGAACCAGTGGATGAAAGAATCTCTCTCTCTCTCTCTCTCTCTCTCTCTCTCTTTCCTCCTCTGTAACTCTGACCTTCAAATAGATAAAATAAAAAGTTATTGCAGATGGCCTATCTTACCATCAAAATAGGCACAACATGCAGTGGATTTTGGAATCAACTTATACCTGATTTGGGTCTGTTACTACCACATTTATGAAGTTACTTTTTAAAAAGACTGCTAGTTTTGAGTGACACTAAGAACAAGAGAAGTCTCTATAGGAGGTCCAGGCTATGGTGCAAGCTATAGTGGCTCTTCCACTTGGGGCATTTTCTCCAGCAGATATACTGGTGCTTTGTGTGTCAGTAAAGAGCAGAAATTCTATCAGGACATTTTGGCAGGGCTCTGTAGGTGAATCCTCTGCAAATAACTACTGTATTTTTGAGAAACAGTTTTTGGCTTGCTACTTGGCCTTATCAGAGACTGAATATTTAACCAAGGGTCATTACATTACTATGCAATCTGAATTGCCGATTATAAACTATGTGTTTTATGACTTCCCAAGTCAAAATGTTTACACAGTAAGTACTCCATTATCAAATGGAAGTGATATATGTGAGATTATACTTGAGAATATAGTAAAGGGGATTTTGGAAGCATACATTGTATGAGGAAGAAGTCCAAATTCCCATGGTTCCTACCCCATCTCCATTACCTTCTCATTCTTATCCTGCACCTATGATATCATGGTAGGGTCTCTAAACATAGTTGAATGTCATTTACAGGTGGTTATAAACAATATGCAGGCACATCAGAAGGTTATGTGGCACTAGAATGCTTTTATGCTTGATCCCAGAAGGATAGTAGTGAAAGGAATTCTTAACAGACAGATACTAGTTATAACAAATAGCTCCTTGATGCTAACTTTGCCTGAAAAGGGGAAATTGCCAGAGATAAAAGTGCATACAGATTGGACAAACTATGGTCAATTTTTATAAGTACTTTTTTTAAAAGATTTATTTATTTATTTGAAAGTCAGAGCTACATAGAGAGAAGAGAGGCAGAGAGAGACAGAGTGGACTTCCATCTGATGGTTCACTCCCCAATTGGCCGCAATGGCTGGAGCTGTGCCAATCTGAAGCCAGGAACCAGGAGCTTCATCTGGGTATCCTGTGTGGGTGCAGGGGTCCAAAGACTTGGGCCATCTTCCACTGCTTTCCCAAACCATAGCAAAGAGCTGGATTGGAAGTGGAGCAGCTGGGACTTGAACCGGTGTCCATACGGGATGCCGGCGCTTCAGGCCAGGGCGTTAACCCGCTACACCACAGCACCGACCCCATGGTCAATGTTTTAGATAAAAAATAAGGAACCTGAAAGGAACACAGTTGGAAAATTGGTGAATGGAGATCTGAGGAACAGATATATAGCTAGAACTCACTGAATGGACAAAGAATGTTGTTTATCCCAGATTCAGGAAGAACAGGTCTTGGAATCAAGCAAGTGGAAATGGGAGTGGCTCCACTAGCTATTATTTCTAGTGATCCATTAGGAACATTGTTTGCTTCTCATCCCTGCATTCACACTTAATATAGTTAAATCTTATTAAAAATTGATATCTTTACCATTATATAACATCCTTTTTACTTATGAAAATATTCACCATTTTGAACTCAGCTTTGCAGAAGTACAATTTCTAAGTCATGTGGTAACTATTCTTTTATGAAATTTTTAAAAGTAATCCCTGGACTATTTTCTTTTTTTGAAAAATTTATAAGGTGAACAATTTTTATGTATTTCATATATACAGATTTAGGAGCATAGTGGCCTGGACTATTTCCCACAATAGTTGTACAAGTTTACATGGCCATCAGCAATGTATAAGATCAGACTTCTCAGTCTCAGGGAAGTTAGGGAGAAAACTGCAGTGAAAACTCCACGGAGGCCGGCACCGCGGCTCAATAGGCTAATCCTCCACCTGCGGTGCCAGCACCCCGGGTTCTAGTCCCGGTTGGGGCGCCGGTTCTGTCCCGGTTGCTCCTCTTCCAGTTCAGCTCTCTGCTGTGGCCCAGGAAGGCAGTGGAGGATGGCCCAAGTGCTTGGGCCCTGCACCCCATGGGAGACCAGGAGGAAACACCTGGCTCCTGGCTTCAGATTGGCGCAGCGTGCCCGCCATAGCAGCCACTTTGGGGGTGAACCAACAGAAAAAGAAGACCTTTCTCTCTGTCTCTCTCTCTCTCACTGTCTAACTCTGCCTGTCAAAAAAAAAAAAAAAAAAACTCCATGGAAGGAAGTGGGATGCTGTGACTCTACTTGGAGAGTGTGGACACATAGCATGAGCATGGACCCAACACAGGACCCCAGCAGCTGAGAGTCTCAGTGCCAGCTTTGGAGAGTGAGGTGAGATGACACTATAGCAGCCCAAGCCACTGGCAATATAATTACAGGGAGTCCCAGGTGTGAGTCTGACTGGGAGTCCTGTGGGGGACAGGGCACCTGCCAACCTAGAGGGGGAAAAGGGGCATGCTTTTCTCTCTTTGCCCCCCTGACAACAGCACCCTGCAACTTGTTGAGAGAGGGTGGGTGCAGTTTTGGACATATGTAGCAGCTGTGCCAGCTTGTGTCTGTGCACCCAGCAACTAACCGAGAGGAGACACCTGAGTCTGGTTGGGAGAACATCCACAGGCAGCTGGCTCTGGTAGCATCGCCACCTCCATCTAGACAGAGTGGACTGGCAGGGCGGAGTGGCTACTTGGTACCCCATGACTGTGGGATTCTTGTGTGCTGGGACTGTGGAAGTACTGCGATTGTGTGGGAGGGCACACGGTATAGCTGGGTCTAATGGGCAGTCGTTGTGGGTGGCTCCACATGATCAGGATCCCCTGATTGCCTGGGATGGGTCATTGAGGCGGGATCCATGCTCACACTGAGGACTACACGGATCCTTTGTGTGTTTTTTCTGGCGTCATGGATGAATAGTGCTCCCAATGGGGCTGGCACCAGGGTATTGACCAGCTTGGAAGAGAAGAGGTGAGGATGACACATTGCTAACAGAGCTGGTCAAATCTTCTCCTCTGATAAAAAAAAGAGTGGATCTAACATGCTCAACTTGGGTGTCACCCTGGATACTCCCCCAACACTGGAGCACTGAACAGGGCTCCCAGACCATACCTAGCACATACCTCTGGGTATTCCCTGAAAGGGCAGACATCCACTAAACCACAGAAGTATAGTCCAAAGATAAAAGCCATCAGAGGGAAAAATCCCCAACAGATATCTCCACAAATACCTAAAATAAATTCAGAAATTCAAGAAACAACATTAAGGAAGACAATGTGGCATCCCCAAAGGAAAAAACACTTCAATACTAGAATGTGAAGAAGAAGAGATTCATGAAATGACAGAAATGGAAATCAAAAGGTTAATCATAGGATTACTCAGAAGCAATCAGAAATAAATCCATGAATTAAAGAAGCCCATATATGACATGAATGAAATTCTTTTCTCATGGAATTGAGATTTTAAAGAGAAATCAAAATGAAATATTAGAAATGAAGAACTCAATACATCAAAAATATAATGGAAAGCCTAAAAAACAGACTCAATGAGGCAAAAGAAAGAATATGTGAGTTAGAAGACAAATCCCTAAATATTACAGTCAGACCAAAAAACAAAACAAAACAAAAAAACAAAAAGAAATTGGAAAAATTAAAAACAGTGTTGGATATTTATGGGATACTATCAAATTACCCAAAATACAATTCTTAGGAGTTCCTGAAGGCATGCAGAAATGGATTAAAAGGCCTATTCAGTGAAATCATTACACAAAATATCCCCAATGTGGAGAAAGAAAGGGATGTTCAAGTACAGGAAGCACACAGAACTCCTAATTAAAATGACCAGAAAATGTCATCACCATAACACACTGCAGTCAAATTTTTCACAGCAAAACATAAAGAAAATATTCTAAAACATGCGCAAGAGAAACGCCTGATTACTTTCAGAGGATCTCCAACTAGACTCACAGCTGACTTCAGATCAGAAACCCTAAAGGGCATGAGAGAATGGTGAGATATATTCCAAGTCTTAAGAGAAAAAAAAAAGGTCAACCCAGAATATTGTACCCTGCAAAGTTCTCATTTAGGAATGAAGGTGAAATAAAGACCTTCCATAACAATCAGAAATTGAGAGAATTTGTCACCACTCATCTAGTTTTACAGAAGATCCTCAAGAATGTGCTACACATAGAAACACAGAAACGTGGTCATCTTTATGAAGGAAGGTGAAAGCAGAAAATCTCTCAGTAAAAGTAAAAAGTAAATCCAAAGCAAACAATATTTATGGAAAAATAGCATAGCCAAGTTGTTACTTATTAATAGTGACCTTGAATGTAAATGGCCTAAATTCTCCAATTAAAAGATACAGACTGGCTGAATGGATTAAAAAATTAGACTCATCTAATAGCTGCCTACAAGAAACATGTCTCAACAACAAAGATACACAGACTGAAAGTTATAAGATGGAAAAAGATATTTCATGCTAATGGAAACCAAAACAAATAGGTGTAGCCATTCTAATATCAGACAAAATAGACTTTAACACAAAAACTGTTAAAAGAGACAAAGAAGGGCACTATGTAATGATTAAAAAAGCAATTCAACAGGAATATGGACTATAATAAACATAAAGTCAGCCAATTACAAGGCACCTGGCTATTTACAAGAAATAGTAATGTATCGGAAGGGAGACACAAACTGCAATACAATAGTAATGCAGGACTTCAATATACAACTTTCAGCAATGGACAGATCAACCAGGCAGAAAACCAGCAAGAAAGAACACAGATAATTGACACTATAGACCAAATGGACCTAACTAATATCTACAGAACTTTTCATTTTACAGTTGCAGAATAAAAATTCTTCTCACCAGTGCATGGAACTTTCTCTAGGATAGACCACATGCTAGGCCATAAGGCAAGTATCAGGAAATTAAAAAAAAATCATCTTATGCGTCTTCTCTGACCACAATGGAATGAAGCTTGCAATTAGCAACTCAATAATCTCTAGAACAAATGCAAACATGGAGACTGTTCAACATGCTCCTGAATGAAGTCATAGAAGGAATCTAAAGAGGAATAAAAAAATTTTTTGAAACGAATGAAGACAATACAACATATCAAAATTTATGGGACACAGCAAAAGCTGTGGTGGTAAGATTCTTAAGAAAAACAGATGAATGATTATATAAAAGTTAGAACAGTTTTTTTCTTTGGGGTAAAGAAGAAGGTTATTGAGAGGGGAGGGATAAGTTAGATATCAATTTATGCTTAGTGTTCACCTATGTATACATTATTTCTGAAAATAAAAAAAGTTCAAAACATAAAATGGGGCTGGCATTGTGGCACAGCGGTTTAAGCTCTTGCCTGTGACCGACCCCAGATCTCATATTTTGGCAACAGTTCACATTCTGGCTGCTCCACTTCCAATCCAATTCCCTACTAATGTGCCTGGGAGAATAGCAAAGATGGTCCAAGTACCTGGGCTCCTGCCACCCACATGGGAGACCTGCATGAAGCTTCGGGCTCGTGGCTTCAGCTTGGCCCATCCCTGGCCATTGTGGCCATTTGGAGAGTGAACCAGGGGATAGAAGATTCTCTCTCTCTCTCTCTCTCACTTTCTCCTTCCCTCCTTCCCTCTTTTCTTCTTCCTCCCTCTGAAAATCTGTAACTGCCTTTCAAATAAATAAATATTTAAAAAATAAAAGAAGGAAAGAAAGAGGAAGAATGGGAATCTCTTTCCCTTGGAATCATTAAGCAGTGCGTGATAGAACAGTGTACAATCACTATTTGTAATTTTTAAATTTTATTTTATACACAGAGAGATGGATGGAGAGCTCTCATCTACCAGTTCACTCCCCAAATGGCCACAACAGTCTTATGTGGTGGTCAAAGCCAAGAACCAGGAACCCAGTGCAGCTCTCCCATGTAGGTAACAAGAACCAATGTACCTGTGCTCTAACTTTTGCCTCCCAGGGTCTGCAACATTGGAAACAAGAATGGAGCAATGCATCAAACCCAGATACTCAGATGTGGGATGTAGGTGTCTCAGTTGGTGTCCCAAAGCTAAGTCAAATAAACACAACTTCCTGTCAGTATTTCAGTCTTTCAAATTTTAATATTAATAGATTTTTAGGACCTCATGATACACAGATATGAGTAAAGTTTCCATAATGAAAAGGACCAAGACATACAAACAGAAAAGGGGAATCCAAAGGAAACAGGCACAATAGAGGGGGTAGAAGGAAAAAAATTAAACCATAAAATCAAGACCTTAGCTGTATCCTAGATAACTGGTAAAAGATATTGCATCTATGCTCTAAAAGAGAGAAAGAAAATAATAAAGAGCTGGTAGAAAGTGAAATGTAAGAATAGAGATTAAAACCAAATAAACAAGCAACATATATCAATGGAAAGATTGAAGACTAGAGATTGAAGACTAAAGTTACAGAAATATCCTAGAAGTTATGGAAAGAGAACAGTGCAATAAACCATAGAAGAGGAAAATATAAGAAGCTTGATGATCAACCCAGAAAATCCAGCTTGCAGGTCTAGGAAAAAATGGTGTTTTGGCACTATGAAATATAAAGGCTTTACCAGCATGGAAGTGCTAGCAGTTACAGAAGGAGAGAAAACAAATACTCCTAGGGAGGAAAAATAAAGACAAGATAAGTTTCTGGAATTGAAGGACACAAATGTAATAATGAAGGGGCAAACCAAGGCACAGGAAAATGCACAGCATTAAAAAACACCTTACTGGAATATTTCCAAAAGATACTAATACTGGCCAACCAGGAAAAAAAATGGTAGTATGGTCAATTCAATGTACATAAATTCAACAACTTAGAAATACACACTAATATCTATAAAATTTCAGATTACCAAAACCAACCAAATATCAAACAGAAAACTTAAATATTCCTATAAAGAAATTGAACTCATGGTTAAATATCTCCCAATAAAAAAATCTATGGGCCCAGATGGTTTCATTGGTGAATGCTGCCATATGTTAAAAGAGAATTAACATCAATTATATTAAACCTCTGGAAGAAACAGTTTTCAACTTATTTTATGATTCCAGCATTACCCTGATGTCAAAACTAAGCAAAAATAAATAAATAAAGCAAAAAAACTACAGACCAATAAACTTTGTAAACATAGGTGCAAAAGTTCTCAAAAATATTAACAAACCAAATACAACAATGTAGATAAAGAAAAATATATACCAAGCAAGTGGGGTTTATTCTATGAATGCAAGTTTGCTCGATGGTTTTAAAACAATCCTTTAAATCATTAATTATCTTTAAAAGAAAAGCCCATTATTCTATCAATTACTGAGGGAAAAGATTTTGATAAAACTTAACATCTATTCAAGAAAAAACTTTTAGCAATTTATAAATAGAAAAGAACTTCCTATACTTGATAGAAGATATTTCCCAAAAACTCTGCAGCTAGCATCATACTTACCAGCAATAAACTGAATTCTTTTCCTCTAAGATGGAGAACATGGTAAGAATGTCCATACTTACTACTTCTAATCATCATAATACTAGAAATTCTTAGAAGACTTAAATAAATTGAGAGACATACTTTGCTAATTGATAAGAATACATATCATAATAAAGATATCACTTCTCCTGAAATTGATCCATATATTTAATCCAATACAATCAAAATAGCAGCGGAAAGCTTTTATAAGTAAAATAATTTAAACATTTATATATAGAGAGAGGCAAGTTCCCAGTGCAGTGGTTGAAATGTTGTTTGGGGGGCCGGCGCTGTGGCGTAGCCAGTAAAGCTGCTGCCTGCAGTGCTGGCATCCCATATGGGCACTGGTTCTAGTCCCAGCTGCTCCACTTCCGATCCAGCTCTCTGCTGTGGCCTGGGAAAGCAGTAGAAGATGGTCCAAGCCCTTGGGCCCCTGCACCCATGTGGGAGACCCAGAAGAAGCTCCTGGCTCCTTTGCGGCCATTGCGGCCAACTGAGGAGTGAACCAGCGGATGGAAGATCTCTCTCTCTCTCTCTCTCTCTCTCTCTTTCTGTAACTCTGACTTTAAAATGAATAAATAAATCTTAGAAAAATATTGCTTGGGACATACGTATTCCTGTAAGAATGCCTGGATTAAGTCCTGGCTCCTCCACTTACAATCCAGCTTTCTGTTGATGGACTCTGAAGTGTTTGGGTCCCGACTACCCACATGGAAGACTCTGATGATGTTCCTAGCTCCTGGATTCATCCTGTCGAAGCCCTGGCTGTAGTGAGCATTTGGGGGAGTGAATCAGTGAATCAGCCTCTCTCTCTCTTTCTCTCTCTCTGTCTCTGTCTCTCTCTTTCTCTTTCTGCTTTCCAAATAAAAAATATAATGTAACTAAATAAAAAAGTATATTGACAGGCAAAGCAACTAGAATTACAAAAATAATTTTAAATAATAATTTTGAAAGAATAACCTTACCTGTTTTTAAGACTTCAGATAGTATGACATTAATGAAGTGACAGATATTAAATCAATAAGACAGAAAGAAATTCTAGAAATAGACCAACACTACAAATGATTTTGACAAAAGTACAAAATAAACTCAATGGATAAAGTATAGTTTTGCAAAAATGGCATTGCAATATTGAAGTGTTCATTTGCAAAAATGAACCTGAAACTGTTACACTTCATGTAAAACTTAACTCTAAATAGAATATATATCTAAATGTAAAATTAAAGCTATAGGGGCTGGCACTGTGGCACAGCAGGTAAAGCCACCGCCTCCAGTGCTGGCATCCCATATAGGTGCCGGTTCATGTCCCGGATGCTCCACTTCAGATCCAGCGCTCTGCTATGGCCTGGGAGAGCCACAGAAGATGGCCAAAGTCCTTGGGTCCCTGCACCTGCGTGGGAGACCTGCAAGAAGCTCCTGGCTCCTGGCTTCAGATAGGCACAGCTCTGGCCATTGCGGCCAATTGGAGAGTGAACCAGTGGATGAAAGATCTCTCTCTCTCTCTCTCTCTCTGCCTGTCCTTCTCTCTCTGTGTAACTCTGACTTTTAAATAAATAATCAAATCTTAAAAAAAAAAAAAGCTATACTATTTTAGAAGGAAACCTATGGAGGAAATCTTCCTGACCTTAGGTTACAGGGAGAATCCTTAGACATAACACAAAAGGCATGATTCATAAGAAATGATAAACAGGGCCAGCACTGTGTCATAGCGGGTAAAGCCACTGCCTGCAGTGCCATCATCCTATATAGGCCCAGGATCAAGTCTTGGCCAGTCCACTTCTAATCCAGCTCTCTGCTATGGCCTGAGAAAGCTGTAGAATTTGATCCTGAATCCACGTGGGAGACCTTGAATAAACTCTTGGATCCTGGTTTCAGATGGGCCCAGCTCTGGCTATCGCTGCCATTTGTAGAATGAACTAGAAGATGGAGGATCTCTCTCTCTCTCTCCCTGCCTCTGCCTCTCTCTAACTCTGCCTTTCAAATAAATAAATAAATCTTTTTAAAAAAACGAAGCAATAAAAGAAAAAAATATGTTAAAATTGATTTCATCAAAATAAAAAACTTTTGTTCTGAGACAGTCCATTAAGAGAATGAAAAGACAGATACAGAATGAGGCAAAGCATTTGTAAATCACTTATCCAAATACCTTCCAGAATATGCATAATAAACAAAGAACTCTCAAAAGTCAACAATGAGAAAGAAGGAAAGCTCAATTGAAAAATGGGCAAAGACACTTCACTATAGATGATATCAGGATGGTAAATAAATGCTTGAAATTGTTTAACATCATTAGCCATTAGGGAAATGGAAACTAAAACCACAGGGCTGGGCAAGGCCAAAGCTAAGAGTCTGGAACTCCATCCAGGTCTCCCATGTGGATGCAGGGGCCCAAGTACTTGGCTCATCTTCTATTGCCTTCACAGGCACATTAGCAGAGAGCTGAATCAGAAGTGGAGCAGCTGGGACTTGAACCATTGCTCAAGTGGGATGCCGAGGACCCAGGTGGTGTTTTTTTTTTTTTTTAATTTTTTTGACAGGCAGAGTTAGTGAGAGAGAGAAAGAGAGAGAGAGAGAGAGAGAGAGAGAGAGAGAGAGAGAGAAAGGTCTTCTTTTTTCCTTTGGTTACCCCCCCAAGTGGCCGCTACAGCCTGGGTGTTGCGGCCAGCACGCTGCGCTGATCCGAAGCCAGGAGCCAGGTGCTTCCTCCTGGTCTCCCATGCGGGTGCAGGGCCCAAGGACCTGGGCCATCCTCCACTGCCTTCCCGGGCCACAGCAGAGAGCTGGACTGGAAAAGGAGCAATCAGGACAGAATCCGGTGCTCCGACTGGGACTAGAACCCGGGGTGCTGGTGCCACAGGCGGAGGATTAGCCTAGTGAGCTGTGGCGCCAGTCGGGTGGTGGTTTGACTTGCTGGACCACAATGCCAAACCTAATGAGTTTTTATAAAGTTAACTATAAACTTAACACATGACTCAATAATATCAATTCTTGAGTGCTTGTCCCAAGGAAATTAAAACTTATGTTCACACAAAAGCTTGGGCACGAGGTGCAGGCATTTGGCATAGTAGTTAAAACACTGCTTGTGATGTCTGCATCTCATCAGAGTGTGTGGTTGAAGTCCTGATTTCTCCACTCCTGATTCAGCTTCCTGTTAATGTACACACTGGGAAGTAGTGGTGTTGACTCAAGTACTGGGGTTCCTGTCACCTATGTGGAAGATCCAGGTTGAGTTACAGGCTTCTAGTTTTGGTCTGACCCAGCCCTGGTTGTTGCACGCATTTAGAGACTAAACAAGCAGAGGGAAGATTCTCTCTCTCTCTCTCTTTCAAAAGTTAAAATTAAAATTAATTAACTGAAATAACCTGGGCATAAATGTTCAGAGCAAATCGCTCAAAACTAAAGTCAGTCAAGGCCGGCTCCGCGGCTCACTAGGCTAATCCTCCTCCTTGCGGCGCTGGCACACCGGGTTCTAGTCCTGCTCGGGGCGCCGGTTCTGTCCCGGTTGCCCCTCTTCCAGGCCAGCTCTCTGCTGTGGCCAGGGAGTGCAGTGGAGGATGGCCCAAGTCCTTGGGCCCTGCACCCCATGGGAGACCAGGATAAGTACCTGGCTCCTGCCATCGGATCAGCGCGGTGCGCTGGCCACAGCGCGCAGGCCGCGGCGGCCATTGGAGGGTGAACCAACGGCAAAGGAAGACCTTTCTGTCTGTCTCTCTCACTGTCCACTCTGCCTGTCAAAAAAAAAAAAAAAAAAAACAACAAAAAACTGAAGTCAGTCAAAAATCCTTCTATAGACAAATTGCTAAACAACAGCTGTTACATCCATGCATTGTAAATTTAAAGAGCAATATAAAGAACTATTGATACATGTATATCTTTATGAATCATAAATGCATTATGCTAAGTGAAAGAAAGTGGTCTCAAATGGCTATATATTGTGTATATTTGTATAACATTCTGTAAAGGATAAAACGATAGGGAATGAAAAAAGATCACTGGTTGCCAGAATGGTTTGACTAAAAGGGAGAACAGAGAACATTTGTGTAATGATAGAACTTTACTGTGTCCTGATAGTGGCAGTGGTTACCCAAATCCATCCATGTGCATACACGTATTAATTTATTACACTGGTGCCAGCATTGTGGCACAGTGGGATAAGCCTGACACTGGTATCCAATATGAGCAATAGTTCTAGTCCCGGCTGCTACAGTTTTGATCCAGCTCCCTGCTAATGCACCTGGGAAAACAGCAGAAGATGACCCAAGTATTTGGGTCCCTGCCACTCACCAGAGACCTAGATGGAGTTTCTGCTTCCTGGCATTGGCCTGGCCCAGCCTCAGTCATCACAGTCATTTGTTGGTGAACCAGCAGAAGAAAGATCTTTCTCTCCGTCTCTCTGTAACTCCGCCTTTCAAATAAATAAATCTTTAAAAAAAATCCCTTATAGCAAACAATCATAAAAATATAACTTTTCATAATAATTTCAAATATGATTTTTTCTTTCCTTTTTTTCCAAGGAAACTTTTTATTAAATAAGTAGAAATTTCATAAGTACAGCTTTAGGAATATAGTAATTCTTCCCACCATACCCATCCTCCCACCCCTACTCCTACCCCACTTCCTCCTCCCTCTCCCATTCCCAGTCCCATTCTCCGCTAAGATTTGTTTTCAATTAACTTTATACATAGAAGACCAACTTTATACTTAAGTAAGAGTTTCAACAATTTGCACACACACACAAAATATAAAAAGCTATTTGAGAACAAGGTTTAAAGTTAATACATAGTACAACTCATTAAGGACAGAGGTCCTGAATGGGGAGTAAGGTCACAGTGACATATGTTGTTAATTTAACAATTAACACTCTTATATATGATGTCACTGATCACCTGAGGCTCTTGACATGAGCTGCCAAGGCTATGGAAGCATTTTGAGTCCACAATATCTGTCAGTATTTAGACAAGGCCAAACTGGCAAACAAGGCAAACTGGAAGTTCTATCCTCCTTTCAGAGAAAAGCACAGCCTTCTTTTATGTCCCCTTCTTTCCACTGGAGTCTCACTCACAGAGATCCTTCATGTAGGACATTATTTTTGCCACAGTGTCTTAGCTTTCCATGCCTGAAATGCTCTCATGAGATTTTCATCCAGATCAGAATGACTTAAGGGCTGATTCTGAGGTCAGATTGCTATTTAGAGTGATTGTTATTCTATTAGTCTGATGTGTGGACTGCTTCCCATATTGGAGCATTCTTTACTTTTTAATTCCATATATTGTTGCTACTAGACACTTGATCTTATTTATATGATCCCTTTAACACATAATTCTTTCTTATGATCAATTTAACACTTAATACGATCACTTTAACAATTAAAATGGCATTATTACCACCCAGCTTAATGGGATTTGGAGTTCCATGGCAAGTTTTTAGCTGTACCCCTAGAAGTAAGTTCTTAGGAATGCATGCAGAATTACACAGCTTCTCCCTCTCTTATTCTTTCTCTCTTATTTTTTACTGAAATCTATTTTCAATTGGTTGTATAGATACATATATGTTAAGTAAAGAGTTCAACCAATGCTATTTAGAAGGGAAAAAAAAAAACTATTCCTCGCTCAACAGTCAAGACATGGGCCATTCAAGTCCTTGCTTCTCAAAGTGTCAATTTCACTTCTACAGGTTTCCTTTTAGGAACTCTGTTTGTTACTACAGATCAGGGAGAACATATGTTATTTGTCCCTTTGGGACTGACTTATTTCAGTAATAGATGTTTTCTAGATTCATCCATTTTGTTGCAAATGACCAGATTTGATTTTTTTACCACTTGTGTAATATTCTATAGAGTGCATATTCCAAAATTTCTTTATCCAGTCTTCAGTTGACGGGCATTTCGGTGGATTCCATGTCTTAGATGTTGTGAATTGAGCTGCAATAAACATAGGGGTGCAGATAACTTTTATTTGCTGATTTCATTTCCCTTGGGTAAATTCCCAGAAGTGGGATGGCTGGGTTGTATGGCAGGACTATATTCAAATTTCTGAAGTATCTCCAAGCTGTCTTCCATAGTGGTTTTACCAGTTTAAAAACAGCAGATTAGGGTACCTTTTCCCTTACATCCTCATCAGCATTTGTTGTTTGTTTATCTCTCTATGAAGACCATTCTCACTAGGGTGAGGTGAAACCTCGTTGTGGTTTTGATTTGCATTTCTGTGATGGCTAGTGGTCCTGAGCATTTTTTCATGTGTCTGTTGGCCATTTGGATTTCCTCTTTTGGGAAATGATTGTTGAAGTTCTTTGCCCATTTCTTAACTGGGTTGTTTGTTTTGTTTTTGTGGAGTTTCTTGATCTCTTAATATGTTCTGGTTATTAATCCTTTATCAGTTGCAAAGTTTGCAAATAATTCCTCCCATTCTGTCAGTTGCCTATCAATTTCCTGAGTGTTTCTTTTTAAGTACAAAAGCTTCTCAATTTGATGTAATCCCACTTGTTAATTTTGGCTTTTATTGCCTATGCCTCTGGGGTCTTTTCCAGGAACTCTTTGACTGTGCCAGTGTCTTTCAGGGTTTCTTCAAGTTCTCTAATAATTTGATGGTATCAGGTCATAGATTCAGGTCTTTAATGCATTTTGAATGGATTTTCGTGTAAGGTGTATGGTAGGGTTCCTGCTTCATACTTTTGTAGGTGGAAATCCAGTTTTCCTAGCACCATTTGTTAGAGAGACTGTCTTAGATCCAGAGATTGGTTTTAGCTCCTTGGTCGAATATAGGTTGGTTGTAGGTGTTTGGATTGATTTGTGGCATTTCTATTCTGTTACATTGGTCTATCAATCTGTTTTTGTACCAGCATCAGGCTGTTTTGATTATAACTGCCTTGTAGTATGTCTTGAAATTTGGTATTGTGATGCCTCCATCTTTGCTTTTGTTGTATAAGATTTCTTTAGCTACTTGAGCTTCTTTAGCTACTGTATTTAAAAATGAATTTCAGGGCCAACGCTGTGGCTCACTTGGTTAATCCTCCGCTTGTGGTGCTAGCATCCCATAGGGGCACTGGGTTGTAGTCCTGGTTGCTCCTCTTCTGGTCAAGCTCTCTGCCGTGGCCTGGGAGGGAAGTGGAGGATGGCCTGGGTGCTTGGGCGCCTACATCTGTGTGGGAGGCCAGGGGGAGGCACCTGGCTCCAGGCTTTGGACCAGCGCAGCTCCAGCCGTAGTGGCCATTGACGGGTGAACCAATGGAGGCAGGACCTTTCTCTCAGTCTCTCTCTCTCTCTCTCACTGTCTAAATCTGTCAAATAAATTAAAAAAAAAAGAATTTCGGGCAGGCGCCACGGCTCAATAGGATAATCCTCCGCCTAGTGGCGCCAGCACACCAGGTTCTAGTCCCAGTTGGGGCGCTGGATTCTGTCCCAGTTGCCCCTCTTCCAGGCCAGCTCTCTGCTATGGCCCAGGAGTGCAGTGGAGGATGGCCCAAATGCTGGGCCCTGCACCCCATGGGAGACCAGGAGAAGCACCTGGCTCCTGCCTTTGGATCAGCGCGGTGCGCCGGCCGCAGCACGCCAGTCGCGGCAGCCATTGGAGGGTGAACCAACGGCAAAGGAAGACCTTTCTCTCTGTCTCTCTCTCTCACTGTCCACTCTGCCTGTCAAAATAAATAAATAAATAAATAAATAACAATGAATTTCAGCATTATTTTTTTTTCTAGATCTGAGAAGAATGTCTTTGGTATTTTGACCAGTATTGCACTGAATCTGTAGATTGCGTTCAGAAGAATAGACATTTTGATGATATTGATTCTTCTAATCCATGAACATGGAAGTTTTTTTCCATTTTTTGTTTCTTCTTCTATTTCTTTCTTTCATGTTTTATAATTTTCATCACAGAAATCTTTGAATTCCTTGGTTAAATTTATTCTATGGTATTTGATTTTTTGTAGCTATTTTGAATGGGATTGATCTTAGAAATTCTTTCTCAGCTGTGGCATTGTGTGTGTATACAAAGGCTGCTATTTTACCAAACTCTTCTATGAGTTCTGATAGTCTCTTGGTGGAGTCATTTGGATTTCCTATATATATCGAATCATGTCATCTGGAAATAGGGATAGTTTGAATTCCTCTTTCCCTATTAGAATCCTTTTATTTATTTATTTATTTTTACTTAATGGCAATGACTAAAACTTCTAGGAGTGTACTGAATAACTGGTGAGAGTAGGCACCCTTGTCTGGTTCTGGATCTCAGCGGAAATGCTTCCAACTTTTCCCTATTCAATAGGATGCTGGCTGCGGGTTTTTCATGAATCGCCTTGATTATGTTGAGGAATGTTCCTTCTACACTCAGTTTGCTTAGAGTTTTCATCATGAAAGAATTTTTTATTTTATCAAATGCTTTCCCTGCATCTATTGAGATAATCATATGGTTTTTGTTCTTCAGTTTGTTAAAGTGATGTATCATTTTGGTTGATTTGTGAATGTTGAACCATCCCTGCATAACAGGGATAAATCACAATTGATCTGGGTGAATGATGTTTTTGATGTGTTGTTGGATTTGGTTGGCCAGAATTTTGTTGAGTATTTTTGCATCTATTACTATTGTATTTGAGTCTATATCTCCTTTTTAATGCATTAACTTTTCTTTTAAATAGCCAGGTGCCCTATAATTAGGTTCATATACATTTTTAATAGTCATATCTTCCTGTTAATTGATCCTTTAATCATTACATAGTGTCCTTCTTTGTCTCTTTTAATAGTTTTTGTGTTAAAATCTATTTTGTCTGATATTAAGATGGCTACACCAGTTCCTTTTTGGTTTCACTTAGCATGGATTATCTTTTTCCATCCTTTCTTTTTCAGTCTGTGTACATCTTTGTTGGTCAGATGTGTTTCTTGTAGGCAGCAAACAGAAGGGTTTTCTTTTATAACCCATTCAGCTAATCTGTGTCTTTTAACTGGGAAGTGGAGACCATTTACATTCATGGTGACTATTTTTTTGACAGAGTTAAAGAGAGAGAGAGAGAGAGAGAGAGAGAGAGAGAGAAATGTCTTCCTTCTGTTGGTTCACTCCCCAAATGGCCACCACAGCCAAGTACTATCCTCTTCATTCCTAGGCACATTATCAGAAAGTTGAATCAAAAGTGGAGTAGTGAAGCTTGAACGAGCACATGAATATGGGATGCTGGTGTCACAAGCATCAGCTTAACATGCTATGTCATGTCTCTGGCCCCATGTTGTTTGCTTTTTCAGTTAGTATGCAGACATAGAAAGTCTAGATTGAATTATTTTTTTTGTCAGAAATCAAAAAATTTCTTTCTATAACTTCCTAGGGATGGGACATTTCTTCAGAAGTCAAGCCTGCACTGAGCTGTCTTGTAGCTGCAAGGCTGTATGTATGACTAACTGTAAAATGGAGCGAGGAGCATGGTTTAGAGTAGCCCAAAGTTAAAAGGTCATGGGTCTCACTCTTCTTACTGATGATCAGTATTTTTCTTGAAAAATGTTTTTCAATTTTTATGTGCTTTTGGCTGATTCATAGGATTCTAAAAATAGTTGTTCTCTGATGATTTCCCATTTTCATTATTATGGTCTAAAGGGAGAAAATTTGCAGACATCATCACTCAGGAAATTCTGGAAGTCACATCCTACCTTCATATTATTAACAGCGTCTTTTGAAAAACAGAAGGTCTCATTTTGATGAAGTGCATTTTACCATTTTTTTCTTTTGGAATTGTACTTTTGGTGTTCTAACTCAGAAATATTTGCTTCATACAGACACACCAAGATTTTCCAGGACTTTTAATCAAGAAAGTTTCATAGCTTTAGGAATTTTACATTTGGAATGTAAAAGACCTAAATTAGATACATTAAAGGGTCTCCAGTTTCCCTTACATTTTTCCCTTTCCTTTTCTTTTTCCTCCTCCTCCTCCTTCTTTTTCTTCTCTCTCTCTCTCTCCCTCCCTCCCTCCCTCCCCTTGCTTGTTCCCATAAATATTGGGTAGCCAGCAAGTCAGAATGACATATCTGATGGTTATTGGGATTTCACCTATCATCCAAGCAAGAAGCACAAAAGCACAGCAATCTCCAATGGCAAGTTTCGGTAAAGATGAAAAATTCTGCCTAAGCCCAAACTCCAAAGATATGCATTTAATTTTCTTTTTCTTTTTTTTTTAATAAAAAATTCTACTAGTGCTTTAATTGGAGAGTCACTAGATTTTGAGGTACTATTGATGCATATTAAGCTGAACCTCTATGAGCCATTTTAATAAGTTTCTTCTAGGAAGATCTATCATATATTTAAATTTTTTTAATTTTTAACTTTTATTTTACTTTAGAGGCACAGAGACAGTGGGAGATAGACATAGAGTGACCACTCTCATCTGCTGGTTCTCTCCCTAAATGGGCCAGCTGAAGCCAGGGATCCAGGAACTCAATCCAAAATATGTTGGAATGTCCACTAAAATGGAATTAGTTCAAATACCCATCATGAGTAACATGGAGATATACCTATAGACAGAAATACACTTGGTGGTTAGTATATGCAGATTCCATGTTTGAAATTCACCTACTTTCTAAACTTTATTTGTAACCACAAAATCAATTACAGGCATGCTTTCAGGGTCATTCACAGACATATATAGAATAGAGAAAAATTTGAGTTGCTCACAATTATGTCCTAGCCAAGGTCAAAAAGGAAAAGCTCTGACTTTTTTGAGGTTTCTTTTATTTATCTGAAAGGCACAGAGAGAGAGAGAGAGAGGAAGAGAGAGAGAGAGAGAGAGAGCGCCTTCCATCTGCTAGTTCTTTCATTACAATGGCCACGGCTGAGCCAGACCAATGCCAGGAGCCAGGAGCCAGGAGTTCCAGGTCTCTCATATGGATACAGGGTCTCAACGACTTGGGCTACCTTCTGCTGCTTTTCCAGGTGCATTAGTGAGGGAAGCTGGATTGGAAGTGGAGGCAGCCAAGACTCAAACCTGCACCCATATGGAATGCTTGGCATTGCAGGTTGTGGCTTGATCTGTTTGGCCACCGTGCCAGCCCCAAGCTCTGACTTCTTATTTCAGCTGTAATGTTACAAGCAAGTGCCCCCTCTTGATCTATTTAGTGTCACATATATAGCACTTTTGTGTTTTTGGATTCTGATTTTGCACTAAAAAATGGATGTGAATAGAGTGCTGAAGTGCTATGTGCTCTTTCTAATTGCAGTATGGCTGTGTTGTGCAAATATAAAAAAAACATGAGTATCTTATAAACTTCATTCACATACGAGTGAAAGCACTGCTGTCCATAAGTTCAATGTAATAAATAAAAATATATAAGAAATAAGCTGAATTAATCATAAACAAACATGAAACAAGGTATGTACTTAACTAATGAAAATGGACCAGAGGACTTCAGAAATTTGACCCTGTATTTCTATTTTCCCTGGAAGCAATGTTACAAAAATAGTATAATTCAGTGTTTTCAGTGAGTTAATAGACTGTAGCTCTCACAATAAATTTCTGGAAATATTACAGTCAGAACATAAAAAAAGAGTTAGAAAGCTAAAAACATGGTTGAAGATCTACAGAAACTTCTAACGACCCAACATATGAATCCTAGGAGTTCTGGAACATGTGTAAAGAAAGGATTAGAAGGACTTTCTAATGAAAGAATAACAGAAACCTTCCCCAATCTGGAGAAAAAAGAGACATCCAAATACAGGAAGTACACAGAACTCCCAATAGACAGGACGAGAAAAGATCTTCACCACACAACACATCATAGTAAAATTCTCCACATTAAATCATAAAGAAAAGATCTTAGAATGTGCATGAGAGAAATGCCAAATTCACATTCAGAGGATCTCCAGTTAGACTCAGCGCAGACTTCTCATCAGAAACCCCATAGGAAAGGAGAGAATGGTGAGATATATTTCAAGTCTTTAGAGAAAATCTGTCAACCCAGAATACTGTAGCCTGCAAAGCTCTCATTTATGAATGAAGGAAAAATAAGGATTTTCCACAACAAACAGAAACTGAAAGAATTTGTAAATACTAACTCAGCCCAACAAAAAATGCTCAAGGATGCACTGCACAGAAACAGGAATATCACTACAAAAGAAGTTCAATGCAGAAAATGACCCAAGAAAAGCTCAAAGGAAAAACAAAAATTACAAAATTAGGACTCTTTACAGAAACATGGCAGGGCAAAATCGGTACTTAAAAATAGTCACCCTGAATGTAAATGTCTCCACTTCCCAGTAAAAGACACAGATTAGCTGAATGGGTTTAAAAAAGAAAACCCTTCTGTTTGCTGCCTACAAGAAACACATCTGACCAACAAAGATGCACACAGACTGAAAAAGAAAGGATGGAAAAAGATAATCCATGCTAAGAGAAACCAAAAAAGAGCTGGTGCAGCCATCTTAATATCAGACAAAATAGATTTTAACACAAAAACTATTAACTATTAAAAGAGACAAAGAAGGACACTATGTAATGATTAAAAGATCAATTAACAGGAAGATATGACTATTAAAAATGTATATGAACTTGGGCCGGCGCCGCGGCTCACTAGGCTAATCCTCCGCCTAGTGGCGCCGGCACACTGGGTTCTAGTCCCGGTCGGGGCGCCGGATTCTGTCCCGGTTGCCCCTCTTCCAGGCCAGTCCTCTGCTGTGGCCCGGGAGTGCAGTGGAGGATGGCCCAGGTGCTTGGGCCCTGCACCCCATGGGAGACCAGGAAAAGCACCTGGCTCCTGGCTCCTGCCATCGGATCGGTGCGGTGCGCCGGCCGCAGCGCGCTGGCCGCGGCGGCCATTGGAGGGTGAACCAACGGCAAAGGAAGACTTTTCTCTCTGTCTCTCTCTCTCACTGTCCACTCTGCCTGTCAAAAAAAAAAAAAAGCTTAAAAAAATAAAAAAAAATAAAATAAAATGTATATGAACTTAATTATAGGGCACCTGGATATTTAAAAGAAATGTTAATGGATTAAAAAGGAGATATAGACTCAAATACAATAGTAATGGGGGACTTCCATATGCCATGTTCAGTAATGGACAGATCAACCAGACAGAAAATCAACAAGGAAACAACAGCGTTAATAGACACTATAAACCAAATAAATCTAGCAGATATCTACAGAGCCTCCCACCTACAGCCACAGAATACATTTTTCTCATAATTGATTGGAACTTTCTCTAAGATTAACACATGCTAGGCCATAAAACAAGTCTCAGGAAATTAAAAAAAATGAAATCATACCATGCATCTTCTCAGACTACAATGCAATGAAGCTGGAAATCAGAAACTCAGAAATCTCTAGAAAATATGCAAACAGATGGAGACTGAACAACATGCTCCTGAATGAACAGTGGGTCACAGAAGAAATCAAAAGAGAAATCAAAAAATTTCTGGAAACAAATGAAGATGACAATACAGCATATCAAAACTTATGGGATACAGCAAAAGCAGTGTTAACAGGAAAGTTTATATCAATTGGTGCTTACATAAAGAATCTGGAAAGCATTGCCCATGCTGTGGTACAGTGGGTAAAGCCGCTGCTTACAGTGCCAGCATCCCATATTGGCGCTGGTTTGAGTCCCGGTTGCTCCACTCCGATTCAGCTCTCTGCTGTGGCCTGGGAAAGCATTATAAGATGGCCCAAGTACTTGAACCCCTGCACCCACGTGGGAGGCCCAGAGAAGTCTCCTGGCTGTTTGCTTTGTATCAGCATAACTCCAGCCATTGTGGCCAACTGGGGAGTGAACCAGCAGATGGAAGATTCTCTCTCTCTCTCTCTCTCTCTCTCTCTCTCCCTTCTTTTTCTGTGTAACTCTGACTTTCAAATAAATGAATAAAAGCTTAAAAAAAAGAAATTGGAAAGGCACCAAATATATGAACAATCAGTGCATCTCAAGGATTTAGAAAAACAACAGCAAACCAAACCTGAAACTAGTAAGAGAAAAGAAATAATTAAAATTAGAGAAGAAATCAACAAAACTGATACCAAAAAACAATATAAAAGATCATCAAAATGAGGAACTGATTTTTTGAAATAATAAGCAAAATTGACACAGCATTGGCCCAACTAACCAAAAAAAGGAGAGAGAAGACCCAAATCCATAAAATTAGTGATGAAAAAGAAAATGTAGCAACAATCACCATAGAAATAAACCAAATCATCAGAAACTACTGCAAAGAACTGTCTGCCAACTTTCCTAAGAGGTAAGTTTATAGCAATTGATGCCTACATAAAGAAATTGGAAGGCACCAAACAAATGCGGTATCAGTACATCTCAAGGATCTAGAAAAACAATAGCATACCAAACCCAAAACTAGTAGTAGAATAGAAGTGATTAAAATTGGAGAAGAAATTAAGAAAATTGAAACCAAAAAGCAATACAAATCATCAGCAAAATGCAGAGCTGGTATTTTGAAAAAAAAAAAAAAAAAGAAACAAAACTGAGACAACATTATCCTAACTACCCGAAAAAAGGAGAGAGAAAACTCAAGTCAATAAAATTAGATTCAAAAAAAGAAATGTAACAACAGATACCACAGAAATAGAAAGAATCATCAGAAATTACTACAAAGAGCTGTACGTCAACAAACTGGGAAACCTAGAAGAAATGAATAGATTCCTGGACACATACAACCTACCTGAATTGAGCCATGAAGACATAGATAAAAAAAGACCTATTACCAAATGGAAATTGAATCAGTAATAAAGACCCTCCAAACAAAGAAAAACCCAGGGCCCGATGGCTTCACTGCTGAATTCTACCAGACATTTAAAGAGGAAACAACTCCACTTCTTCTCAATTTATTCAAAACAACTGAAAGGGAGGGAATCCTCCCAAATTCTTTCTATGAATTCAGCATCACCATAATTCCTAAACCTGAAAAAGAACACCGTTGCCCCACCATCCTGACAGTATGGGCCTCACAAGATGACCCCACAACCGGTGCCCAAACAGGGACCTGAACTTGTAAGGTAGGCAAGGGTGGGGTGGGGCCCTCCCTACTAGGTGAGGTGGCACCGCCCATTGGTTGGGCCCCCAACACCTCTGTGCTAGTTTAGAGGGTATCTCTGTCCTGTTTTAGGGGCCCACCACAGTCATCAGCTCCCCATGTGGATCTTCTTTTGTTCCCCTGTGACTGCTCCCATTGAATTTCTCTGTCTGTGATCCTATCCTCCTAGCTCTTTCTTTTGCTTTCCTGTTTGGCTGCTTACTTTCTGTTTATTTTGACAGGCAGAGTGGACAGTGAGAGAGAGAGACAGAGAGAAAGGTCTTCCTTTACCGTTGGTTCACCCTCCAATGGCCGCTGCAGCCGGCGCTCTGCGGCCCGCGCACCGAGCTGATCCAAAGCCAGGATCCAGGTGCTTCTCCTGGTCTCCCATGCAGGTGCAGGGCCCAAGGACTTGGGCCATCCTCCATTGCTTTCCTGGGCCACTGCAGAGACCTGGGCCTGGAAGAGGGGCAACCAGGACAGAATCTGGCACCCCGACCAGGACTAGAACCTGATGTGTGGCACCGCAGGCGGAGGATTAGCCCATTGAGCCATGGCTCTGGCCCCTTTCTGTTTTTTTTTTTTTTTAAGATTTATTTATTTTACTTGAAAGAGTTACACAGAGAGACAAGGAGAGGCAGAGAGAGGTCTTCCACCTGCTGGTTCACTCTGCAAGTGGCTGCAAATGCCAGAGCTGCGCCAATCCAAAGCCAGGAGCCAGGAGACTCTTCTGGGTCTCCCATGTGGGTGCAGGGGCCCAAGGACTTGGGCCATCTTCTACTGCTTTCCCAGGCCATAGCAGAGAGCTGGATCTGAAGAGGAGCAGCCGGGACTCGAACCAGTGCCCATATGGGATGTTCGCACTGCAAGCGATGGCTTTACCTACTACACTACAGCACCGGCCCCCTGGCTCCTTACTCTCGCCCCTCAGTAGAGGCCAGACCCCAAGTAAGGACCCTAGGCCTAAGCTCGTACAGGCTTTATTGAAAACTCACGGCCCTGAACTAAAACGTGAGGAAGCTGAAAAATTTTGTGAAACTGCTGCAGGCATGTGTCTGTGGCTTGAGGCCGTAGACATTTATGATCATTCATCACCATTTTACATGCTGCCCGATGGCGGGAGGTGGACACCAGCATACCTTTTGCCTCCAGTTTTACCCTATAGTTACTGCCATCTTGAAAGGCTTAGCGCCCCCTACTGCCATTTTCCCAACATCCATGCCACTGGCCAGACCTCAGTGTTCTACCTCAGATGCTACAAACATCTACGGAGTTTCATTAGTGGGCTCCCCCTCCCCTGACTCAGACAACGATTCTGACTCAGAGCCTCCCCATCAAATCAAAGATAAAAACTAAGAGGCCGCAGGCCTGATGGGGGACCAAACAGGAGGGGTGATCTTGGCTTCTGCTCCCCCCACCTCGCCTGAGCATCCTCCATCTCCTTAGCCCCTGTTAACTTGGCCATCATTTCCTCCTGGGAAACAGGGAGAGCCTTCTCTTTTTGGTGTCTGGCTCCCTCCCTTGTCATCTCCAGCTCGCCCCCAGGCTCTGTCACACACCAATAAACAGGTTGAGGTCCCACTGTGCCAGCCCAAAACACAAACCCCGCCCCAGCCAGTGGTACCACCTCCTCTTCCTCACTGAGCGCCTGCTATGCACTCACCCTCTGTTGCTCAAGTTCCTTGGGGCTGCTTTCAGCCCAGGGCCACTTCTGCTGTGTCCCCGCTGTGAGGCTCTGACTCCTCGCTGTTTTTCAGCCCACTGCCCCCCACCACCCTGCCCTGGGGATCTGAACTCCTCCCTCCCCTGTCAATACTCTGCCAACTCCTCAATTCCCAGTGTTATCCCCACGATCATTCCACTCTTAAGGATCTGCATGAGACAGTGCATAAAAATGGTCCTCGTGCCCCCTACACTGAACAACTGAAACCATAACCATTGGCCTTCACTGCCCCCAGGACTGGAAGGACCTTGCATGGGCCTCTCTGGAGCTTGTGGACTTTCTAAAATAGAGGACCTTTTATTACAATGAATGCGAACAGCAGGCAGTCCACAATTTGTGAGCTGGGGGCCTCTGCCAGGCCACTCGGAGTCTTCAGGGAGAGGGCCCTTGAGCAGACCCCATCGTCTAGGCTGAGGGCCACCCCCCCAATTCTTTGAACGCTAAAACTTTGCACTCTCCGAGCTTGGCATAAATTGCTGGTAGGAGGGGCTACGGTCAGGTTCCAAGGGCTATGTCAGAAGGCCTCTGAGGCTCTTACTGACTTCCTTCTCAGAGTGGAGCAGGCTGTATAGGGCAAGGTCACTCATGAAGAGGACAAGAGGGCCCTGATCCGCGACCTAGTGTGGGAAAGTTTAAACAAAGATCACCGTGCTGCGATTGCCCTGGTGCATATGAGGGTATTAGACGAGTGGATTCTAGCATGTCAGGATATTGGAGTGCACTCTTCTCAAACCGAGAAGCTCACTCTGGTGCCTAATGCCTGGACAGAGACGCTTTCCCAGGCTCTGACTGCTGTGGTGTGGGTTTAGGACCCTGCGGGAGTGGGTGGACCCCTGATATGCTGTGGCTATGGAGTACAGGGCCATATGTGATATAATTGCCCTGTCACAGTTTCTCTGGGTTGCACTCCACAGCCTGTTCCTCGGGCTGCTTCTCCTCCCTCTTCCACTCTCGTTTGGTGTGTCCCCGCTCTAGGGACGGCTACCATTGGGTGAAGCATTGTAGGTCCCAGTATGACAAAGAGGACAAACCTTTAAATGGGTATTGGGGCAGCCCCCAGCCCCATCACCTCAAGGGGGACCGTCCTGCCATCCCAACACTGGATGATTCAAATGGGAATATATGCCACTGGGGCTTACTGGACCATTCTTCTGGAGTCACAGATTAAGCCTCGCATACATGTTTGGATTAATGGTAAGGTCTTCAAGGGCATAGCTGACTTAGGGACAGATGTTACCATACTGAGAGAGAAGGAAGTTCCCTTGGAGTGGGAAACCATCCAGGGCCCTGACGTGTGAGGGGTGGGGGGACTTTCTCCCAGTTGTCAGCTAAAATGCCCTGTTACTTGGAGAGACCCAGATGAAAGTAAAACTGCCCCTAAGGTTATTGCTCACCTCCTGTCCTATTTCCTTGTTATTGTACTCCCACTTTCCATAAAATCCTACAAAGGCACCACCTACACATTCAAAGCCTTCGCCTCCTTTTGTGTCAAGTACGCCATTTGTCATATCACAGGCATACCCTATAACCCCCAGGGCCAAGGCATTGTAGAAAGAAGACATCAGGACGTTAAGACTATACTTGAAAAACAGGGTGGAGTATGGTAACCCTGCAAGCACATTAACTTTGCTCTCTTCACCTTAAATTTATTTTTTTAAATATTTACTAATTTTAAAGTCAGATTTACACACAGAGAGAAGGAGAGGCAGAGAGAAAGACAGATAGAGAGAGAGAGAGAGAGAGAGAGGTCTTCCATCCGCTGGTTCACTCTCCAGTTGGCCACAATGACCAGAGCTGGGCTGCTCCTAAGCCAGGAAACAGAGCTTCTTCCAGGTCTCCCACATGGGTGCAGGGGCCCAAGGACTTGGGCCATCTTCTACTGCTTTCCCAGGCCACAGCAGAGAGCTGGATCGGAAGTGGAGCAGCTGGGACTTGAACTGGCACCGATATGAGATGCCAGCACTGCAGGTGGCAGCTATACCTACTATGCCACAATGCTGGCCCCCATCTTAAATTTCTTACAAGTTTAACCCTCTGGAGAGCCGCCAGCAGTGAGACACTGGAGACCTCTCACAGGCCCAACCCTATTGCCCCTGGTTCAATGGAGGACCCGACCACCCAACAATGGAAGAGGCCTGATACCCTTATAACAATAGGAAGAGGTTTCACTTGTGTCTTTCCAGAGCTCACTCCACAGCCTCTGTGAATACTAGCCTGGAATGTCAAATCCTGGACCCCAGTCTCCGAAAGCCTACCCTCGACAAGCCAACTTTGGCGCCTTTCCCTATATGAGCTGACGATAAAGAGACATCAGAAGAAGAGGAGGCCTGACCCCTCCCAACATTGGGTGACATAGGCGCCTCCTTTGGAGGGGCTAAACCCTGCCCTTATTTATTTATTTATTTGTTTGTTTGTTTTTGACAGGCAGAGTTAGACAGTAAGAGAGAGAGAGAGAGACAGAGACAGAGAAATAGGTCTTCCTTCCGTTGGTTCACCCCCCAAATAGCCACTACGGCTGGCGCGCTGCGCCGATCCGAAGCCAGGAGCTAGGTGCTTCCTCCTGGTCTCTCATGCGGGTGCAAGGACCCAAGGACTTGGGCCATCCTCCACTGCACTCCCGGGCCACAGTAGAGAGCTGGACTGGAAGAGGAGCAACTGGGACAGAATCCGACGCCCCAACCAGGACTAGAACCCGGGGTGCTGGCGCTGCAGGTGGAGGATTTGCCAAGTGGGCCACGACGCCGGCCAACCCTGCCTTTTTTTTTTTAACCAACAATAGCAATATCTATGAACCTGAGGCATAAATCAAGCCTAATGAGACTTCCTGGAATTATTCCCTTTCTCTGACTGATGATCCTATATGCTTCTGGCTCTTTTCAAACAGCTCATCTTTCTCATGCAATATCGACACTACTTATTATAGCTCCATGTCGCCTTGCATCTCTGTCAGACCAGCCCAAAATGTAGAACTCCTTGGGTGGCCCTCCTCATACAACAGCCTTTCATTTTGCCTTCACTGCCAGGTTCATGATTCCTTGCTGTTTTGGGAAACTTCCCTAAGCAGGACATGGTGAACTGCTCTAGCTCCAACCTTGATTGCATTTTGACTTAACTGCTCACGCTCTAACTCCTCTCTTGATTTTCTTTTCGTGGTTAGGATGGCCCCGGGGATTTGGCTTCCTGTGCAAATACACAATAACTGGACCGGACCCTGGGACCAGCCCTTCCAGGGTGTGGTCAGGAAACTGGTAGAGCGGACTAAGAGGGCCCTACCATTATATCCACTGTCACTACAGTAGTCGGCACAGTTTCCCTCGTCCAACAGTGCACCTCCAATGTGATGTTTGCTTCACAGCTGTTTGTGTCACCAATGTGCCTTAGATTGAGAAACTCAATATCATAACTTGTCAGCCTATATCAGGGGCCCTTGGGATAGGGAGTTTTCTCAGGCGCTCTTCAATTTAACCCAAACTTAATGCTACCTGCTTTTCTATCCTGGCAGTTACCACCTTTACACAGGGACTGGTCGATTACTGGTGGAATTCTGAAATTTTGGTTCCACCTTTGTGCATTGATTATTGCAGTAGTGGTTATTGTGGCTTGTGGCTTGTGGCTTATTGATCTGTTTTTTCCATGCTGCTCTAAGCAGGGGCACATCCGCCTAGCGAAAGGCTGCTCTACTGGCTGAGATTTTGGCTGTGGAGATAGTTTGCCCTAAAACAGAGTGGGGGGAGGTGGGTGATCCTGTGCCTTGCTGGAGGATTGCCTTCCTAGCCTATGCAGGAGGTCTAGAGGGCATGGCACACCATGCCCTCTGGGAAAAACCCTGGTCTAGAACTCAGCACACTGAGATCCCCACATATGACCTTGACAGCTGGCAGGCGGAAGGGACCCTAGGCACATTTCCCCCACCCCCTTTTCCTGTTGAGGGGCCTTGTGATTGTCAACCAGGTGAACAATTCCCAGGTGCGGCTCAGACCCATAAGACCACCTGAAAGGCTACATAGGCTACATGACCTTCATGCTGATTGGAGAAGTATAAAGGCACTGACATCTGCTTTATCCTATAGAATCAGTGTTGCTACCCTGAGCTAGCTACTCCCCTTTGCCTGCCCTATAAAAGCTTGTGTCTGGCTGTTAGTAAATGGACATGATCACAGAAACTGTCTCTGGTGCTTCTTGTCAAAGAATGCCATCGCCTCACCATCCTGAAAGTGTGGGCCTTGCAGGACGAGCCCACAAAACCCTGCAAGACATTGACACAGGCAAAGAGGTCTTGAAAAAGACCCCAAAGGCACAGGCAATCAAAGCCAAAATCAACAAATGGGATTACATCAAATTGAGAAGCTTTTGTACTGCAAAGGAAACACTCAGGAAAGTGAAGACGCAACCAAGAGAATGGAAGAAATTATTTGAAAACATTGCAACTGATAAAGGATTAATAAAGAATTATTAATCTTTATTAATTAATTTAATTAATTAATTTATTAATCTCTATTATAAAGAATTTATAGAGATCAAGAAACTCCACAACAACAAAACATACAACCCAGTTAAGAAATGAGCTGGTGCTGGTGCTGTGGCGTAGGAGGTAAAGCTACCGCCTGCAGTGACGGCATCCCATTTGGGCGCTGGTTCGAGTCCCGGCTGGTCTACTTCCGATCAAGCTCTCTGCTATGGCCTGGAAAAGCAGTGGAAGATGGCCCAAGTCCTTAGGCCCCTGCACCAGCGTGGGACACCCGGAAGAAGCTTCTGGCTCCTGGCTTCAGATGGACGCAGCTCTGGCCATTGCGGCCAATTGGGGAGTGAACCAGCGGATGGAAGACTTCTCTTTCTCTGCCTCTCCTTCTCTCTCTGTAAATCTGACTTTCAAATAAAATAATCTTCTAAAAAAAAAGAAATGGGCCAAGGACTTAAACAGACATTTTCCAAAAGAGGAAATCCAAATGGCCAACAGACACATGAAAAAATGCTCAGGATCACTAGCCATCAGGGAAATGTAAGTCATAATCACAAAGAGCTTTCACCTCACTCCAGTTAGAATGGCTTACATATAGAAATCAATGAACAACAAATGCTGGTGAGGATGTGGGGGAAAAGGTACCCTAATCCTCTGTTGGTGGGAATGTAAACTGGTACAGCCATTATGGAAGACAGTATGGAGATACCTTATAAATCTGAATATAGACCTACCATATGACACAGCCATCCCACTCCTGGGAATTTACCCGAGGGAAATGAAATCAGTATATGAAAGAGTTATCTGTACCCCCATGTATATTACAGCTCAATTTACAATAGCTAAGACATGAAATCCACCTAAATGCCCATCAACAGGACCGGATAAAGAAATTATGGGATATGTACTCTATAGAATACTACACAATGGTGAAAAAATGAAATCCAGCCAGCGCAGCGGCTCACTAGGCTAATCCTCCGCCTTGCGGCGCCGGCACACCAGGTTCTAGTCCCGGTTGGGGCGCTGGATTCTGTCCCGGTTGCCCCTCTTCCAGGCCAGCTCTCTGCTGTGGCCAGGGAAGTGTAGTGGAGGATGGCCCAAGTCCTTGGGCCCTGCACCCCATGGAAGACCAGGATAAGTACCTGGCTCCTGCCATCGGATCAGCGCAGTGCGCCGGCCTCAGCCGCAGCGGCCATTGGAGGGTGAACCAACGGCAAAGGAAGACCTTTCTCTCTGTCTCTCTCTCTCATTGTCCACTCTGCCTGTCAAAAAAAAAAGTGAAATCCAGTCATTTGCAACAAAATGGATGAATCTGAAAAATATCATACTTAGTGAAATAAGCCAGTCCCAAAGGGACAAATGCCGTATGTTCTCCCTGATCTGTGATAATTAACAGAGCACCTAAAAGGAAATCTGTAGAAGTGAAATTGACATTTTGAGAAGCAATGACTTAAACAGCTCTTGTCTTAACTGTGGAAGAACAGTTTTTTTTTTTTCTTAATATAGAATGGAACTGGGAATGGGAGAAGGAGGATGAGGTGGGGTGGGAGTGTGGGTGGGAGGGTGAGTATGATGGGAAGGATCACGATTTTCCTAAAACTGTATTTATGAAATTTGTACTCATTAAATAAATGGCTTCTTTGGGGAAAAAAGCTGTTAGGAGGGTTCTAGCAAGAGGGGCCCTAGCGGAACTAAGAGGTTCAGAAGTTGCTCCTGTCTGCTACAAATGGGGATTTAGGAAGGGATGTGGCCCAGGCCTGAGATTCCTGCTTTCATTCATGTAGTCATGGGATTTGACAGGATAGAGGATGGGGGTGGCTCTTAGCCAACAGATAGGAGGAGACCACATTTCTAGTAAGACCCAGCAAGGCCAGAGAGCCGGTTAAGAGACCTGACCCACAGAGTGGTCACTGATGTAAAAGTCCTATCCCCTGCCTCAGTTCCTGATCCCAGTAACTTCCACTCTGGTTCCATTCGCCAAACAGATAGAGAAGTCCATCTTCCTTCCCTGGAGGGAGGAATGGGGAATAATGCTGTGAGGATGTATCATGATTATGCTGAGTCCTCCCCTAAAAAGATTGACTGCCAGTCACTCAGTTACTGCTGGTTACTGTACCCTGGGGGAAAGGAATAGCCAGACATCTCTAGGAACACTGAAAACAGTGTCTAAGGAGACACATGATGGCGATCCAAAGTGTCACGAGAGTGGGACAGCAGTGGAAAAGAGCACTTGTTTGTCCACAATCTCTGGCCCCCACTATGAAAGCTTACATTAATTGTAGCAGAACTGGCATATGAATATTGATTTTTAGTTTATCTATTCAAATTCAGTGATGGCGAACATCCCTTGAGGTGTCCTCGACTATAGATATTTTTATGAACTGACTGGGACCGGAAGGGGAGGAGTGGATATAATAGAAGTGGACAAACGGCGGTATGCCAAGCCGCCGAGGCTGGTGAACAATTCGCATCAAACGTGCTGGTTCCCACAGAGATGGCTCAGCCATAGTTCATACATCACTTACTGTGTGGCTGGTTAGGGGAAATAGTGGCTGATTTCAAGTCATTAATGATGCACTTCCCTGCCTATTTTGTTACCAGAGGTCGATCTGCTTGTGGAACAGAGGCTTGCAAATTCATTCTGTTCGGAGAGCTTCACAGGCATTATTACCTTCAGTCTCACTTAGCCCTGAGTCAGATGCCGTCATTACCTGTCCCTCCCGCCCCAAGCTGTACAGTGAGGGAACCGAGGCTCTGCAATGCGGCCGTTCTTCGAAAGCAGGCACCAGGACCGAGTCGGCGGGAAAGGAAGAGGTGGGATGAATCCTGGACATTTGGTCTCCACCACCTGATTGGCTTATGGCCACTCAGTCAGATACCACTCTTAGTAGCAAAGCAAGCACACTCGTCCGTATTGGCTGAGGCCTGGAGGGGGTGGGACGAGAGGGAACACGCTGATTGGCTGGGGGCTGACCAATGACAAGGACGCTGCGCAGTTCGTAATGCGCGCACTGAAGCCTCGCGTTGTTTGAAGAAGTAACCGCCTTTCTCGGGCGTCGTTGCTTCTGACGCTTCCTTTCCATTTCTCCCACCGCTGGAGTTGCGACTAGATCAACCTGCTCTCAGCCCAGCCTACCCAGAATTGCAACATGAGCTCCCACAGTAAGGTGTCTGGGGTTAGCGAAGGTATCGACCCCAAGAGCGAGGAGCAGGCCAGCCCCAGCGGCCTGGGAGCCCTTCGGGCACCTGAACTAGGCTTGGATTTGGGGCTGTCGGGGAACGGCGAGGGCCAGGGCCAGGGCCAGGGTCAGGGCCAGGGCCAGGGCCAGGGCCAGGGCCTGGGTCAGGGCCAGGGCCAGGGCCAGGGCCAGGGCCTGGGCCTGGGCCAGGGCCAGGGTGGAGGAGAGGGTAGGCCCAGTGGAGGAGAGCGTAGGCCCGCAAGCCCGCAGTCCCCCAAGTGGCAGTTGGAGTTGGACTCCGGGTGTGAGTCCGAGTCCGAGCTGGAAATGAGCCAGGTGGGGGCAGTGGTGCTTCGTGGCTTCCAGGCCCAGCCTTCCATACCCGCCTCTAATGAAGAGGGTGCTGTGGGTTTCACGGCCCAGTTTGCTGAGTCCTATGCAGCCATAGTGCAGCCACTGAGCCACATGGGTGCCGGGGCCTTGCGTAAATCCCCAGGTATAGGAAGGAGCGCCGCGGAGGCGGCCGCCATTTCGGCACCTGTCGAGGCAGGCCCCAGCGGTAGAGGCCCACTGAGCTGTGAGGAATCACTGCAGGCTTGTGCTTCCTCTCATCACATGAGTGCTCCCAGGGAAGGCCGGGCCCAGGAACACAGTAAGAAAAGAGATGGCAATCATAACATGAGTGGCAGTACTAGTGTCCAGAGCGCCTGCGAGGAAGGTGCAGTGGGGCTGCCTTCCGACTCTGAGTCCTCAGATGAGCAGGAGGAGATACAGCCCATGAGGGTGAGCATTCAGTTTAAAAGAGGAGGTCAGGCCAAGGGCAGCAGTATGGAGGTCCCGGGACAGAATCCAAGGACTGTGACTGCCCACTGCAGGGAGAAATTTCCACACACGTCAGGGCCTCTCCTGACCTCTGCTCCCCGCCATCTCAATTGGGCCGTGGAAAGACAGGCAGTGGGAGAGCCGGGACCCTCTTCCAAAAAAATGCAAAGTGTGCTCTCTGGGAGGGGAGTGGGCAGGCCCAGCCACATAAGTGTTACTGCCGCCGCTGCTGCCGCCGCCGCCACCACCACCACCACCACTACCACCACTGCTACTGGTGCAGGGGGCCTGCTCCTGGGCACTCCTAGGAGGAAGCCCCTCCAGGAGAAGAGATCCCTAGGTGTTGCCTCCGAAGTTGTCCTGGGGATAACCTTTGCTCCATGGGGGCACAGGCAGTCAGCAACGCCTGTGGAACCAGCCGTCCTTCCTCCAGTCTCTGGTATTTCACTGCTTGAAAAGCCTAGCACATCTTCCCCACTCCCTTGGGGATCCAAACAGTCCAAACAAGGTGGAGCTGGGAAGAAACCCGGGGCCAAGAGCAAGTCCCAGACTGTGGCCGGTAGAGATCACGGCCCATACAGAGACCCAATGGCCCAAGTGAGTAGGTCCTCCTCCTCCCTCTCCTCCAGTTCTCCTGCTTATTCCTCTGTCCCCCCTTCTCCTTCCCCTGTACCTAATACCTCAGCTCCCCTATTGCTTCTCCTCTCTGCATTGCCTGTCCCCCAGCAGAACTCTCAACTCCTGCTCGCTCTATCTATTGTTCAGGGGTTGACACTGGAAGCTCATGGTCATTAGTGTGCCAAATTGGGGTACTTGAGGTAGGGGCGAAGGGCCGGAGAGCCTGTAAGTTTCCTGCCTCCTCCCCTCAGAAGAGCTGTCATGGAAGGCAGGGCTGACAGCCGACTTCGGATGGGGTTGACCTCCTTGCAGATTGGGCTGCAAAGCTGCAGTGTTTGATTTACTCAGCCTCCTGATTCCTGCGTCTCAGATGCTTCCCAAGCCTGCCTGGCAGAGGTTCTGGGCTTGTAAGGACCTCCACTCTTCTCCCCAGCTCAGCTCTGCCTCCTGGCTCGAGGCTGACTGTGGAAGAAAGAGCTGATGAGATGAGCCTCCAGTTTCCCTCCCTACTCCTTCACCTTGGCCCTACACACACAACCTACGCTGACACTGACACACACTGTAGTCCAACTCTGAGAAATTTTTGTTTAGCTTCCAGCACGCAGGCCTGGGGTACCTTCTCGGTACATGCATCATGGAGAACTCAGCAGTGGGAGCTCCCACACACGAGATCACCAAATTCCAGAACATGGACCACTTTTGTCCCTCAACCAGGCTGGAGTCACCCCCAGGGGCCCTGCATTCCCTGGTGAGTCTGGTGAGTTTGATTCAAGTGGTGGAAAGAGGGGTCAAGGAAAGAAACCTCTGACTCTATCACTTCTGAGGGCCTCAGCCTTCCTTTTAGATTTCTGTGCCTACTCAGACAGCTTCCCACATGAAATTGAGTGTCAATCAGGGTTGGCCTTAGTGAGATTTCTATGGTGGGGTTGGTTTGTGGCTGTGCCCCAAGCTCCAAAACCAGAAGTAGACAATGGAACAGAGCTTTTCCTGTTAGGTCCTCCTGGGAGCCAGCTGTGTCTATGGTTCTGCCAGTGTGAAACCCAGAGTCTTAAGGGACTGTAGTCACACGGGGTCTGACACTGGGACACAGGGAAGGCAGGCCTAGAGTAGAGGGTAGGAGCATTTGGGCAGAGCAGGGTAAAATCATTGCCTGCAGAGGGTGAGGCTGCCTCACATTAGACGGCTCCAGGCCCTTTCCACCTCACTCCCGGGCTGGGAGCTGGATTGTGCTTTCTGTTTCAGGAGACCAGGAGCCACCTGTCCGTCCTCGGAGACCAGCAGTGCAGCAGTTACCACGCGGAATCGAGGGCTGTCCTCGGGTAATGCTGTCTCCGGCTGCTAGAAATGAGGGTCCAAATTCCCTGGTGGGATCTGTGTCCTGGTCCAGCATACCCCTGTGCCCCCTGCTCACCGTCGCACACACCATGGATAGTGGGCTCCTCTTTCCTATTGAGGATTTCCTGCAAATCTGGCCTCTGGGCAGCGGGAGGTGGGGTTCATAAGGATTGGGAGTGGTTAGTCATAATATGTTTATTTCCTCTCTCTCTGTATTGCTCTTCTAGTGTGTCGTGCTAGAGAATGAAGCGGAGAACCTTAGAGAGAAGCTAGGTATGATAAACTCCAAGCTGGGGCTGGGCTTGGGGTAGCTCAGGGAGAATTTGTGCAGGGCATGGGCAGTAGTAGGTTGCAAGTGCAAGTGTTGTGCCTGAGAGCCACATTCCTTAGGGGAGGAGAACCAATTAGGCCTGCACTGGAGCATTCTGTACATTTACAACCAGAGGTGTGCACAGGAAGGAATGCACTGCCTGGGCTGCACATTCGCTTTGCCAAGGAGACCCAGAGACTTCTCTTAGGATGTTCAGAGCTACCTCATGTTCTTTCCCTGGGAGTGCAGCATGCTGTGGATATTATGGGTTCAGTTATTAATGTTTGCCTTAATTGATTTTTTTTAAAAAATATTTATTTGAAAGACAGAGTTAGGACGGGAGAGAGAGAGAGAGAGAGAGAGAGAGAGGTAAATATCTTCCATCTATTGTCCAGAGCTGGGCCCATCCTAAGCCAGGAGATAGGAGCTCCCTCCAGACTTCCCATGTAGATGCAGGGATCCAAGGACTTGGACCATCTTCCGCCGCTTTCCCAGACACATTAGCAGAGAGCCAGATGGGAAGTGGAGCAGCCTGGACTAGAGCTGGCATCCAAATGGGATGCTGGAGCTGCAAGTGACAGCTTTACCAGCTATGCCACAGAGCTTAATTGCTTTTTGTGTTATGTTCTGAATGGTCTGAAGTTTGAGGACTGCTGGTATAGTTTGTTCTCATTTGGAGGACATTTCCACTTGTAATTCAGGTGATAGATGAGTGAGTCAGTCCCAAGGCTGTTTGCAAGTGGGCTGGAGGGGATGCAGGTAGCAGGCCTGGGGAGTCCCTCTCCCTCTGCCACTAGGGGCTGGGGGCAGAAGGCTGGGTTTCCATAGGCCTATGTCTGCAGTGCCCTGTTGTGTCTCTTTCAGCGATCATGCGATCTCTGGCCGAGAAGTTCCAGAACCTGTGAAGTGAGTGTGACACACACCATACCCCTTGCCACGTTCCTGACTCTAGGAGGGCTGTGTGTGTACCTGTGCTGACACTGCTCTGCTTCACAGGTTGGAGCCAGCGTCTTCTACCAGACAAGCACCTAATACCTGTGAAGTCTGGGAGCTGCAACCCAGCTGCTTCCCTCTGGCTCCTCTTCAACCAGCGCTTCCTCTCCCCCTCTGCTTTTGTCCCCTTCCTACCCCAGTTCCCAGTAGTTTCAACCTGAAGTGTCTCCCATGGTCTGTGCTCTGCCCACTCTGGAGAGTGGGGAGCTGCTCCATCTCCGAGCGTTTAGGAAACTAAGTTGTGTGTTACTGCACAGTAGTAAGAATATGGATAATGACAATGTATTGTGTATTTGTGAAGAAAGCAAACTTTGAAGAAATGGCTTTGAATGTTTTCACCCTAAAGACATATTCGGTGTTTATAGATAGATATGTTTACCCTGGTTGGGCATTGCAGACTGTATATATGTCTTAACATACATGAAAATACACAGTTTTATATATCTGTTAGAAATTTAACAAATTAATAAAAAAAGCATCCCTCTGGTGATCCCTGGTCTGTGTTCTCCGTGTGGGAGATCTGGGCAGCTTCTGAGCAGAAACTCACCATAGTGCCTGGGTTTAGCTTTTGTGTGGGCTGTGCATGACCCCAGGGACATTTACTCCCTTCTGCCATAGGCCCTTTTCTTCTCCCCTTATGTCCTCCAAGCAGTGGGTATCACCGAGCCTATTCTTCACCAATCTTCCTGTGTTTCTGCCATTTGGGGAATAAACCAGCAGATCGAAGATCTCTCTCTATTTCTGTCTCTGTCTCTCATTCTTTCTCTCTCTCTCCTCCCACCTCGTCTTTCAGATAAATAAACTTTAAAAAGTAAGCCTTACTAAGATATAAAGTTAAATCAGATGAAGTTAAACATAAAACTACATGTATGTATAATATTAAAATACATACATACAAGTACTGAAAACACTGGCCAATGATTTGGCGATGATGAATAGGCAGGTCAAGAGATAGTGCATTGCACTTTCAGAAGTCTCACCACTGTTCCTCTCTGGGAAGGATCCAAATTTAAATGGCTACATACTTGTACTGCCAGAGTCTTATGCAACATCCTGTAAAATGTAAACTAATGGGTCTGAAAATGAATTTGTGGTTGTGTGTGTGTGTGTGTGTTGGGGATGCAGGGGGATGACTGATGAAATGTTTGTCAATAACAAAAATGCCAATTAAATGGGAGGTATAAGTTCCAGAGATCTATGAGGCTGCCACACGAAGTTCAAGGAGAAATGAAATTTATATTGGCACAAAAATTTTGAGGTGACATTCATAGTTATTTCCATAAAATACATTTTTTAATTTTTTAAGATTTATTTATTTGAAAGAGTTACAGAGAGAGAGGTAGAGACAGAGAGAGAGGTCTTCCATCCACTGGTTCACCCCCCAGATGGCCGTAATGGCTGGAGCTGCGCCGATCCGAAGCCAGGAGCCAGGAGCTTGTTCCGGGTCTCCCACGTGGGTGCAGGAGCCCAAAGACTTGGGCCATCTTCCACTGCTTTCCCAGGCCATAGCAGAGAGCTGGATCAGAAGAGGAGCAGCCAGGACTAGAACCAGTGCCCATATGGGATGCCGGCTTTAACTCGCAATGACACAGAGCTGGCCCCCCATAATAAACATTTACATGAACTTCTGAAGATTGTACATGTATTTGATTTTTAAAATTTTTTTTTTATTTTTTATTTTTTGACAGGCAGAGTGGACAGTGAGAGAGAGACAGAGAGAAAGGTCTTCCTTTGCTGTTGGTTCACCCTCCAATGGCCGCCGCGGCTGGCGCGCTGCGGAGGGCACACTGCGCTGATCCGATGGCAGGAGCCAGGTACTTATCCTGGTCTCCCATGGGGTGCAGTGCCCAAGTACTTGGGCCATCCTCCCCTGCACTCCCTGGCCACAGCAGAGAGCTGGCCTGGAAGAGGGGCAACCGGGACGGAATCCGGCACCCCGACCGGGACTAGAACCCGGAGTGCCGGCGCCGCAAGGCGGAGGATTAGCTGATTTTTTTTTTTAATTTTTAAAAAAGATTTATGTATTTATTTGAAAGGCAGTTACATGTTGTGGGGAGAGATCTTCCATCTGCTGATTCACTCCCCAAATGGCCACAATTGTTAGGACTGGGCCAGGCTTAAGTCAGGAGCCAGGAGCTTCATCCAGGTTTCCCACATGGATGCAGGGGCCCAAGTACTTGGGCCATCCTCTGCTGTTTTCCCAGGTACATTAGGGAGGTGGATTGGAAGTGGAGCAGCCAGAACTCGCGCCAGTGTCCATATAGGCAGTGGTTTAACCTGACATACCACAGTGCCGGTCCGTAGTCAGCTTTTTGTCGGTGTAAGCAGCTATACTTGAAACAGGTGACTTCCGAGGGAAAGAGGTTCATTTTGACAGATGTTTTGTGAGTTCCTAGCCAAAGATCAGGAAGGCTCCATTGGTTGCTCCAATTTATGAGGCTGGAGGATGGAAATGGCAGAGCACGTGGGTAGGACTGATCCCATGGTGATCCAGGAAGCAGCTGGGACTGAGTCAGGCTTTTCTAACCAATCCCTTCTTGACAGCTACCTTCCAAGAGCATGTCCCTAATGACCCAGGGGTTTCTTGCTAGGTCTACCTCCTAGATACCATACCTGAATCAAGCCTCCATCCTGTTAGTACTGTCAATACGTGACTTTGGGACTTAACCCTCTGCGTAAGTTTGGGAGCATATCTTGTTCAAAACATTGCAGTACAGCATGGTGACTTGAATTAACAAGAACATAGGGAGATCTGAAGATCGATGAGACAAGAATTTCAAAATTTTTAATATTTTATTTAATATTTATGAAAATAGTCTTTATTTTCATTTTATTCAAATATGAGAGAGAAACAGATCTTCTGTGCACTGGTTCATTCCCCAAACACCTCCAACAGCTGGGAATGGGCCAGACAAAGCCAGGATCCAAGAACTTAACCTGAGGCTCATGTATGTGGCAGGGACCAAAGTACTTGAATTATCACGTGTTGCCCTCCAGGATGATGTACACCTCCCAAGTAATGTCTTAACTACTGCACCAAATTGCACCCTTGAGAGATTTACAAAAAAGTAAGGCGATGGATATGTTAACTAGCTCTATTTAGCCATTTCACAATGTATATATATTCATTTTTAATTTTCTGTGAGTGGGGAATAGTGCTGTGACGTAGCGGGTAAAGTGTGCCTGCAGTGCCGGCATCCCATATGGGTGCCGGTTTGTATCCCGTCTGCTCCACTTCCAATCCCAGCTCTCTGCTATGGCCTGGGAAAGCAGCAGCAGATGGCCCAAGTTCTTGGGCCCTTGCACCCATGTGGGAGACCCAGAAGAAGCTCCTGGCTCCTGGCTCCTGGCTTTGGATCGGCACAGCTTCGGATCGGCACTGTTCCGGCTGTTAAAGCCAACTGAGGAGTGAACCAGTGGATGGAAGACCTCTCTCTCTCTCTCTCTCTCTCTCTCTCTCTCTCTTTCTGCCTCTCCTTCTCTTTCTGTGTAACTGACTTTCAAATAAATAAATCTTTAAAACGTTTTCTGTGGGTAGAGAGATGCAGGTGTACAGAGCTCCATCCACTGATTTATCCTCCAAATGCTGGCAACATCTTGGCCAGGCCAAAGCTAAGAGCAAGAAACTCAATCTAAAGGTCCAACATGGGTGGCAGAGACTCTGGGACTTGAGCTATCACCTTCTCTCTCCCAGGGTATGCATTAACAAGAAGCTGGAATCTGGAGCAGAGTTACAACTTGAACATAGTTACTCATATATGGGAAGAAAGCATCCCAACCAGCACCTCAACCACTAGGCCAAACACCTACCCATGTGCACATATTTAAAACATATTACACCCTAAATACATACAATTAAATTTTGCGCCAAAGAAAACAAATAAAAATAATATGTAAAATATTGAAATAAAGGAAGATAAAACCACTTTTCTGAAGATGGGTGATACGTTGGAGAACTTACTCATAGTGAGAATGTACAATGGCACAGCAAGTGGAAAACAGTATAGTGGTTCCTCAAGAACTTCAAGATACCATATGATCCAATAATTTCATTCCTGAATCTACATTCAAAAGAATAGGTAGGCTGGAATTGTGGCACAGTTCCATATTGGAGTACTGGTTTGAGTCCTGACTGTACTTCCCTGCTTCTAATCCTGCTCCCTGCTAATGTGTCTGGGAAAGCAGCAGGAGATGGCCCATGTACTTGGGCCAGTGCCACCCATGTGGGAGACCCAGATGGAATTCCTGACTCCTGGCTTCGGCCTGGCCCAGCCTGGGTCATTACAGCTATTTGGGGAGTGAACCAGAGGATGGAAAATCTCTCTCTTTTCTTCTCTCCCTCTTCCTATATCTTGACACTCTGCCTTTGCAATAAAAAAATTAATATTTTTAAGTTCCTTGGTACGAGGATTGTGGTGCAGTGGGTTAAACTGCTGCCTACAATGCCAGTATCAAATGTAGGCACCTGTTAGTGTCCTGCTGCTGCACTTGCAATACAGCTCCCTGCTCATGTGTCTGGGAGAGCAGAAGAAGATGGCCCAACTACTTGGGCCCTTGTCACCCATGTGGGAGACCGGATGGAGTACCAGCCTCCTGGCTTTGGCCTGGCCCAACCCCTGCTGAGGCGGCCATTTGGAGAGTGAACTGACAGATGGGAGATCTCTTTCTGTCTCTCCCTCTCTCTCTGTAACTCTGCCCTTCAAATAAATAAACAAATCTTTAAAAAGATTGGCTATAAAGAAAAAAAAAAAACCAAAAGACTAGTTCGCAGGGTGACAAACAGGTATTTGTAAGCCCCATTCGAGATGCATTGGTCCAATTTCTTATAAAAACATCAGGGTGATGGAGGGTTAATGTCTATCCTGGCCTGCGGACCTGGTATATGCCTATTGCTGTGGGCCCAGCACCACAATGCCAATATCTTTACATCAGTCCCACAATTTCCTTCTCACTATCCCATAGTTATCCCCTTCTATCAACCACCTGACCGAGACATTCAGAGTTCTAGTTTCTGTCCCTATAATTTTCTCTTTCCAGGATGTCATAAAAGGAATCATACTGTTTGTAGCTTATTGGCATGTGGCTTCCTTCCTCAAAAGGGAAATGAACGGACTCCTGAAGATGCAGTGCACTGTCTCCTAGCCTATGTAGTAGTTACCTGACCTGAACACGTTGTAAATACTCTTCTAATTGTAAGTTATATTTTCTGACACACGGATTCTATGCACATAATGTTTATGTTTAACCTTGTGAGAGTTAATTTTTATGTCTTTGTAAGGCTTGCTTATTATTATTTATTAAAGAACAATTGTTGGGGCTGGCACTATGGCGTAGTGGGCTAAGCCTCTGCCTGTGGTGCTGGCATCCCATATGGGCACCATTTCCTGTCCCATCTGCTCCTCTTCCGATCCAGCTCTCCGCTGTGGCCTTGGAAAGCAGTGTAGGATGTCTCCAGATGCTTGGGCCCTTGCAGCTACGTGGGAGACCTGGAAGAAGCTCCTGGTTCCTGGCTTCAGATCGGCCCAGCTCTGGCTGTTGGAGCCATTTGGGAAGTAAACCAATGGATGGAAGACCTTTCTATCTCTCTATCCCTCTCTTTATTTATAACTCCTCCTCTCAAATAAATAAATAAAGAATGTTTAAAAAAGTTGTTAATCCTTTAAAGAAAGTGAACGAGTATTGGGGCATTGAGAAAGAGGTGACTTCAGGAGGGATTGGAGGGACAGGTGATTGGGGTAGGGCTGCCAGTGCTGTGTTCCTCACTCTGAGTGGTGGTCACTGTGTGATTGCAGGGGTGCCAGACACACTATGGTCATGCCAGTGGCACACCTGGCATCTCATAGGGGTAGTTCACATGGCCACCCTGGCAATCACAATGACAGGGCCGAACCAGGCGAACAGGGTTGTTTGCTTCATCACTAGTGGAAGTGAGAAATGAGAAAAGGAGATGACTTCCACTTGGAGACTGAGTACAGATATACACAGTCATCCAAGTTCACCCCACAGTTTGTGACAGCAAGGAGTGAAATTCATAATATTTCTTCTCATGCCAAAAGTGTCATCTCCTATTCCCATATACAGTGTGCCTGGCTGCCTCCAGGGACAAGAATAGTGGATGTTGCTGTGTCTCGCTTGTTGGTTTGCTCACTCACTCATCTGCAGGCCTGGCTATGTCTAAGTAGGACATGATCTTCTCTACCCACAGAGTAAAAGTTACACAGAGGTCCAAGGCTTCTAAAAGTTCCACTTGAGTCTCTGGCTTTACCATGGTGCAAAAGCAATATGCATTCAGTATAAAGTGTACATCCAATTTTTTAAAAGATTATTTATTTGAAAGGCAAATTTATAGGGGAAGAATCAGAGGAGAGAGATAGAGAGAGTGCTTCCATCTGCATGTTCACTCCCCAAATGGCTGCAATGGCCAGAGCTGGGCCAGGCCGAAGCCAGGAGCCGGGAGTTTGTTCCAGGTCTCCCAAGTGGGGTGCAGAGGCCTAAGGACTTGGGCCACCCTCCACTGCTTTTACAGGCACATGAACAGGGAGCTGGATCAGAAGAGGAACAGCTGGGACTTGAACTTGTGCCCATATGGGATGTCAGTGCTTCAGGTGCCGGCTTTACATGGTATGCCACAGCAATGGGCCCATATTTCTAATTTTGAATTTGATCATTTCCCAGGCCAGCGATTTAAAGAAAAGTCAGTCATCCCTTGCAGTGCTAGGCAGCCAAGTGTCCTAGATAGTAAGCATAACCTACTGTACAGTGCAAATGCATTACTGACTTAGGATGCTTTGCGTGTATGATGTATATATCAGGAGACAGATCCTACATGATACAAGGAGCATCTGTATTTGGAAATGAACATGTGGGAGCCCTGGCAATGGCACTGGCACAAGTGGAGTTTCGCTCAGGGCTGCACCACAGGAACTGTGTCAAGGGCAGGGACACAGCTGAAACATGTCTCCAGAGCTCCCCTGTGGCTGAGTAGCAATGGAGAGCACTTCCTCCCCCAGGGCATTACTTTGCCATTGCTCTGGAACACAGGACCACAAACTGAGTGGTTTAAAGACCTCAAGAGTATTAGAGTATTACCCTGGACTTCCAGAGGACAGAAATCCCACACAGGGATCGCTAGGATACAACAAAGGTGTCTTCGGGACAGTGTTCCCTGCTGAAGACCCCGCGGAGAGGATCCATTTCCTTAGTTTTCCAGCTTCTAGAAGCTGCAAGCATTCCTTGGTCCATTTCCTCCTTCCTGCGACTTCTGAACCAGCAACACAGGGTCGAGTCCTTTTAGGTGGCATCCTGCTGACTCCCTGTGTTGTTTCTCTCTTCCACTGTTAAGGACCCTGGTGATTACAGTGAGCCCACCGAGATATTCCAGAAGAATCTCCCTAACCTGAGGTCATGTGAACAGCAACTCTTATTCCATCAGCAACCTTAGCACCATCCCCCCTCCTCACTACCACCCACTGTTCCAAAGTGGCAGATTCCAGGAATGAGGAAGTGGACATCTTTGAGTACTACGATTCTTCCACTCAAATGCAGCTCTCCCACCATTTCAGCTTCCTCTCCAGAACTGCCATCCTCCTACATGCCTTGGGTATGACAACCACTCCTAAGAAGCAACAGGGAGGAGGTGGTCAAAAGTGATAAGGGGAGAGGTCACGTGCCCAGGAGCTGGGTAAGGAGAAGAAGGGGATAAGACAAGCCTAAGGCTGTCCAGGTCTGCACACACTTTCTCCTTGTTTTGGGAGAGGAGGGTTGAGGGACAGGCAAAATGGAAGCCCTGAATGATGGGAGAGATCTAACGTTACTCCTTCTCAAGGTTGTGCACCTGGATTTCTGTATCCTGAGCCTCAGTATCTGCCACTTACTCACCAAAACCTGGAAGGCTCAGCCTTTTTGACGGCAAGCCACAGTAACACCAATTTTGATCTTGCCCCTAATTTCTAATCCCTGCCCCCCCCACCAAACAAGAAGAACCCAGTCACCGGTCAATCTAGCTGGTAGAACTCTGTATTCATAAAATTTAAGCATTATCACAAGCCTGGCTGATGAAGTCAGAAAGCACAGGAGGATGCCTGAGTGGCACTAACTCCTGGAGCAGTAAAGGAATTTTGGAATATAAATGTCTTTCCCTGTTCCCTACTGACTTTTAAATGTATAAAATATTGCCTACTCTGCTTCCCTATACCGAGAAAGAATTTCTACAGGGTTTTGTATGCCTTGATTGTCTCTCCAACAGTGTCTGGAATAGTGTATCTAAGTTTTCCTAACACACTCTTTTATGCTTAGATGGAGCTTCCTTTTTCATTCCTCAGTCCCAGGATTCCATTTCAGTTCAGGGGCATTGCATGCTCTGTGGACATCCAGAATGAGCCCTGACCACAACTTGTGGTGTACATGTTATGACAACTTTATTGTGCAATAGTTGGACTGAGTATAGTACTGAGGAAGGACTGCGAAAACACCAAGTGTTGTGTTTGTTCTTGCCCTTGCACCTATCTTTCACAGTACTGTACCCTTTCCTCACTCTGTTGACAATGGCCTCGTGCCTCCCAGGGAGTAAAATAATGATAAAAGTATAGTAAATATATAGAGCAGTACCATAGTTATTTGTGATCAAGCATTATGCACTGTACATAATTGCATAGGCTATCCTACACCAGCATCGCCACAAACACATGAACAATGCCTTGTATTATCACATCAAGATGGCTACAATAAGGGCCGGTGCTGTGGCGTAGTGGGTAAAGCTGCCGCCCGCAGTGCCGGCATCCCATATGGGTGCTGATTCAAGTCCCAACTGCTCCATTTCCAATCCAGCTCTCTGCTATGGCCTGGGAAAGCAGTGGAAGATGGCCCAAGTCCTTGGGCCCCTGCACCCACGTGGGAGACCCAGAACAAGCTCCTGGCTCCTGGCTTTGGATCGGCGCAGCTCTGGTCATTGTGGCCAACTGGGGAGTGAACCAGCAGATGGAAGACCTCTCTCTCTCTCTCTCCCTCTCTCCCTCTCTCCTCCTCTCCCTCTCCTTCTCTCTCTATGTAACTCTGACTTTCAAATAAATAAATAAATAAATCTTTAAAAAAAAATGGGCTACAATGTCATTGGGCCAAAGGAACAATTTGGCCCCATGATAATCTTATAGTGACATGCATGACCTCATCTGCATTTGTATCCTTTATATATTTGTCACACAATCTGTCAGAGAGTGAGGCCACCTCACATCATACCCTGCAGGCCCTTGTATCTCATTCCCATTCTGGGAAACTAGCTTTTGCATTCTCATTCAGATGACCTGGGACGTCAAAGACCAGAAATTCATCAGCCTACCATCTGGAATGCAGGGTCATCTTTGGGTAATGCTGCCCCTGGATCTTAGAAATGCAGGCCCAAAGTAGATGGCAGGATCCATATTCAGGTCAAACTGACCCCTGTGTCCCCTGCTCACCATCCCATATACCATGGAGAAGGGGAGCATCCTTTTATTGAAGATTCCCTCCAAATCAGGCTACTTAGGCTGTGGGAAGTGGCAGACATAGGGGTCAAGTGTATAAAGAAGAACTCGGGGGAGGCCATAATTTTCTCTCTCGCTTGCAGTCTCTCATGATTGCTGGGATGAGGTGTCCTGCATGAGACTGGAGCAGAGGACCATAGAAAAACTGGGAATGATGATGAAGCCCAGACTTGGAAAGGATTTGGGGCCAGTTGAAGGAGAATTTGCTCAGGTGCCAGGACATGGGGTTGGCATCACTGGGAATCATGTTTCTTAATGCATTACTCAGTCCTCTGTACAACTACCTCCCTCTTTGCCCTTATACTCACCTGTCCTCTGTTTTTCTTCACAGATCCTCCCCTGACTGGTCTCCAGGAGAGGTCTGGAGCATGTGAATGTCTCCTGCTTGCAGGATGTCAAATGGCTGGCTGCTCTGGGTCTGCACCTGAGAAACCTGATCTGCTGAAGCAGGTAGGTTACAGAGCAGGGCAGATTGAGTCCTCTAGACATCTATCATCCACATCAAGCAGGTCCCTGCCATCCCTGCTTCTGTCTGTGAAATGCCCCTCCCACTCCTCACAATGACTTTTTAAAATCAAGAAGTGTTTCACACATATCAAAGGGGACAAGGAAAGATATCACAAAATCTCTTGTCTTCCACTCTACCCTCTAACCCAGACTTAAGAAACATTACTAGTCAGAGCCTACACTGTACTTTCCTCATCTCCATTCCCTTCTTCCTTCCCTCTCCTGTACAGAGAATCCCAGAAATTTTCCCACCTTCTGTAGTCTATGCATCCCTGCCACTTTTCCTACCTCCTCCTCTCCCACATCATGCAGCTCTTTCTTGGCACCAACCTCTGCCCACCAAGGTTTGAGATGGGTTTTGTCATAATTTCTTGATCTCAATTGGGGGTTAATTTCAGAGGTACACATGGACTTCCCAACCTGAAAGCTCTTACCATACATGGTGATGGCCCAATGGACCCAATGTGAGAGTTATTGCTACATTCTGGGACAAGATGAGGGGCCATTGCCTTGCTCCAGAAACCCAGTGAACTCTCTGTGATCCTGTCCGTATACCAACTCCTTTTACTACCAGGAGCCCTCCTGCCCAACTCTCATCATAACACCTTGGATAGCCAGGATTAAGTCTCCTCAGGCATTCTTTTCAGTATTCCTAGAAATGTCTAGCTATCCCCTTTCCAAGGCTTACTGTACTCTGAGTAAATGGTAGTCTCTTTAGCGGATGGCCTAAGCAGAGGAATAAGAGAGGGAAGAGATGTGCAATTCAGGACATGCTCAAGCTGACTTACCTCAAATGGTAGAGTTAGAAACATACCAGGGGATTCCAATTCAATCCCATCAAGGTGGCATGTACCAATGCCATCTCACTAGTCCCAGTGATCAATTTCTGTTCACAATTTTTTTTTTATTATTTTTTTTTTGACAGGCAGAGTGGACAGTGAGAGAGAGAGACAGAGAGAAAGGTCTTCCTTTGCCGTTGGTTCACCCTCCAATGGCCGCCGCAGCCAGCGCGATGCGGCCGGCGCACCGCGCTGATCAGATGGCAGGAGCCAGGAGCCAGGTGCTTTTCCTGGTCTCCCATGGGGTGCAGGGCCCAAGCACCTGGGCCATCCTCCACTGCACTCCCTGGCCACAGCAGAGGGCTGGCCTGGAAGAGGGGCAACCGGGACAGAATCCGGTGCCCCGACCGGGACTAGAACCCGGTGTGCCGGCGCCGCAAGGCGGAGGATTAGCCTAGTGAGCCGCGGCGCCGGCCTCTGTTCACAATTGATCATAATGATAGGACTAAGAACCAAAGGGATCACATAAACAAGAATAGTGTCTGCAAATACTAGCTGATAGAATCAAAAAGGGAGAGAACGATCCAACATGGGAAGTGAGATACACAGCAGACCCATAGAATGGCAGATGTCCTAAACAGCACTCTGGCCTCATAATCAGCCCTTAAGGCATGCGGATCCAGCTGAAAAGCCCATGAGAGTATTTCAGGCATGGAAAGCCAAGACACTCTGGAAAAAAAAAAAAAAACCTAAATGAAAGATCTCCGCGAGTGAGATCCTAGTGGAAAGAACGGGTCATCAAAGAAGGAGGTACCTTTCTCTGAAGGGAGGAGAGAACTTCCACTTTGACCATGGCCTTATCTAAATATGATCAGAGTTGGTGAACTCAGGGGACTTCCATAGCCTTGGCAGCTCATGACAAGAGCCTAGGGTGATTACTGATGCCATAAACAAGAGTGTCAATTTGTTAAGTCAACAACAGGAGTCACTGTGCACTTACTCCCCATGTAGGATCTCTGTCCTTAGTGTGCTGTACATTGAGATTTAATGCTATAACTAGTACTGAAACAGTATTTTTCACTTTATGTTTCTGTGTGGGAGCAAACTGTTGAAATATTTACTTAATGTATGCTAAACTGATCTTCTGTATATAAAGAGAATCGAAAATGAATCTTGATGTGAATGGAAGGGGAGAGGGAGTGGGAAAGGGGAGAGTTGCGGGTGGGAAGGACGTTATGGGGGGGAAGCCATTGTAATCCATAAGCTGTACTTTGGAAATTTATATTCATTAAATAAAAGTTAAAAATAAAAAAAATTAGTTAAAATAATTATAAAGAATCCTGACCAGAAAAAAGTGAGCAAAGTATCTGAACAAATAAGTTCCAAAAGTTAAAGGAGAAATGTATTCTTCAAGTGAAAATTTGTTCAATTTCCTTTCCTCAATAAATACAGGTGGAAGGAAAAAAAAAGTCCATCCTTACCATCTTCCTTATTCCTCCATGAGACTCCACCTGCTTGGTCAGTGGAAGCAGAGTGATGGGCTCAGGAACTGAGCCAGAGACTGTGACTTTTATTGCAGTTAGCATCTTGTGGGTCTAGATCCTTGCCCTCCCCTGTAACTTAGCTTTTGGAAGTGTGATCTCCATCTATCTGTTGGGTAATAGCTGCTCTCATCCTCTATCCTGTTGTGTCCCATCCCTCCATGAATGATATAGTAATCCCTTCTAGAGCAGAGAGGAGCAATCTCTGAATTTATTAATTATGCTGGAGTCCCTCTCATCAGGGTGCTCCTGGCAGCTTTTGTGGATAGGGGTGTGCCCTCCTGGCGCTGTTGTGGGACCTAACCCTCACAGTTTTCATCCACTTCAGTATGGCTGCATTACTCCACGTTATTCTTCCACCTGCCATCCACCTGTCCAAGGTAGGTATTTCCACCTCCCTCTCTGTGAGCTATGGGTGTCTCAACACTTCAAAAAGGCCACTCGTGCAGTGAATTTTTGAGTGCTTGTCAGGGCATTAATTCTCGGGGCCTGCATGTGGAAGTGTCCTCCTCTGTTAAACTTGGTTACCCAGTCTTATGGACAAGCCCCCTTATTGCTTATTGCAGCACCCTCTACTTCTGATCACAGGGGCATCCACAGGCTCTTCCATGGACAAGATAACTCTGCTTTGCAACCTCCTTAGTGTGTTTTCCCTTTGCTGCCTCATCAGCCTCAGCATTAGGAGAGGAGATGGGACTAGTGCCCAAAGGCGTAATTGTAGCTTTGGTGAAGAGGAGTGAGGACTCCATAGCATCCACAAACACAGGGTACCTGCCTTGCTTTTGCTAGTGCAGAAAGATTTTCTCTGCAATTCTGAGGCTTCCCTGGGTGAGAGTCTGAGGAAACAGCGTCTTCAGGGACACCTATCCAGACACCCTCTTCCATTTCAGGTTTCCAGCATTTGCCAACAGTGCATCTACTTTCACATAGCAGTCTTGTGCTAGGTGATGACCTACATGACTCTGGAGCTCTGCATCTTGCTTTCATACCAATGTGATGTCACCAGACTGCAGCTGCCAGTCAGAGGGGTCCCTGGATCTGTCCTGCAGCAAGTGACCCCTGCCATGCTCAGTCACTTGATGGGAGCTGTCCAGAGGATCCCTGCTGTTAGTGCATTCTCAGCGGTGGACCACGGAAATGGGAATGGGGCTTGCCAATCAACTTAGCTGCTTGAAGCATGAGATCTGAGGGGCATGTGTCAATGGTCACCATGGTGAAGTCAAAGACAGCTAACATTTCTGGTTTGAGTTACTGTGGCTTGATGGTATGGGCAAAGACAGTAAGACAGGGTTGTGGACTGACCAGCTCACTCAGCAGCCAAATGACAAAGAAGATGCTATTTTGCGTGTTTTGTGGCATATGGATAATTCCTAGCACAAGGTCAGGTGGGGTGTGATTAGGTTTATTTTTGAGCTCACACAATTTCAGGTACTCATGTAGGATATGACCAGTTAAGTTAGAAATTTACTTCTGTGGCAACAAGGAGGGGTCAGAGCTATGGGTGCAGATGTGGGACTCATTTATTCCCCCAACAAGTGTTCCTGGAAGTGTGCATTTACAGAATACAGGCACCTTACAAGGCCCCTGTGGAGCCCTTCCTAATCTCATTCCGTTTACCCCTTCAGAGGTGACCTCTGCCCTGAGCTTGTTTTCATCTTTTCTGCCTTTTCATTCTCCTGTTTTCTACATTATTTCATATTCCTAACTATTCATTGTTTAGTCTTGCATCACTGGGTCTTTTAATTTGGGATACCAATTATAATGTCTCTGGTTTGTGCTCAAATGTTATGCCACTGAGATTCATCCCTGTGGTTGCACTTAGGAGTTGTGTGGCTGTTGCCATTGCTGTATAGTATTCCACCACAATAGTATGTCTCTATCTGATCACCTGTTCCTCTGTTGATGGGATTTTAGTTGTTTTCTCTTTAGAGGAGTTACACACAGTGCTGCAAAAAAGATTCTGGGACATGATTTCTGGTACCCTTGGGCAAGAGTTCTCCATGGCAGTGCCTTCCATCTTTTGAGACACTTAGTCCCAGGACAGCCATTCAGCATCCCCTGGATTTGTGGCCTGCGGCCATTAGTGGCCTTGCTGTCTTTCTGCTGTAAGGGAAACAAGCATTATTTTCCATGTGGGCCTTTCAACAAGGGAAGTGAATCTGTGTTTATACCTGGGAATGGAATTGTTGACTCATAGGAAAAGCACATCATATCATATCATATCATATCATGATATCATACTTTCTTTTTTTTAAGGTTTAGTTATTTATTTGAAGGGCAGAATTACAGAGGCAGAATCAGAAGAAGAAGCAGAGAGAGAGAGAGAGAGAGATCGTCCATCCACTGGTTCAATCCCCAATTGGCCACAACACCTGGAACTGTGCCTATCTGAAGCCAAGAGCCAGGAGCTTCTCCCAGGTCTCCAATGCAGGTGCCGGGGCCTAAGGACTTGGTCCATCTCCCACTGCTTTCCCAGGCACATTAGCAGAGAGCTGAATTGGAAGTGGAGCAGCCAGGACTTGAAGTGGCACCCATATGGGATGCTGGCACTGCAAGCTGCTGTTTTACCCGCTATGCCACAGCGCTGGCCCCCATACTGTCTTTTTTTTCCAAATGATTGTGCTAATTTATATTGCTATCTGGAGTCTTTCAATGTTTTCAATTGGTCTAAATCCTCACCAACATTTAAGATTAGGAAAGAATAGAACTTTTGTCTATCTGGTGAACATGAAATATACCATCTTGGTTTCAATGTGGAGTTCCTTGAATGGCAACGAGATTGGGCATTTCTCAAATGTACAGGCCAATCTGCCTTTTTGGAAATATTATCTTTCCTTGGTCTCCATTGCTGCTTTACTGTGATTTTAACTCTATTTTTGAAAATTTATTTATTTTTAATTCTAAGGCAGAGTAACATGCACACACGCACACACTCACATACACACACAGAGAGAGAGAGAGAGAGAGAGAGAGAGAGAGAGAGAGAAATACTTTCTGGTTCACCCTCCAAAGGATTGCAATGGCTAGGGCTGTGCCAGGTTGAAGCCAGGAGACAGGCACTCCATCCAGGTCTCACTTATGGGTGACAGGGGCCAAGGATTTGAGCCATTTTCTGCTGCCTTCCCAGGCAAATTAGCAGGGAGCTTGATAGGAAGCATAACAACAGTGACTTAAACTGGCACTCTGATATGGGATGCCATTGTCACAAGCAGTTTAACTGCTTCCTCACAATGCTGGCTCTGGCTTCAACTCTTTCTATTTATTTATTTATTTATTTGAAAGCCAGAGTTACAGAGAGGCAGAGAGACAGAGAGAGAGAGAGAGAGAGAGAGAGAGGGAGAGAGGTCTTCCATCCACTGGTTTACTCTTCAGATGGCCGCAACGGCCAAAGCTGCACTGGTCCAAAGCCAGGAGCCAGGAGCTTGTTCTGGGTCTCCCACGTGGGTGCAGGGGCCCAAGCACTTGGGCCATCCTCTACTGCTTTCCCAGGCCACAGCAGAGAGCTGAATCAGAAGTGGAACAGCCAGGACTCAAACCAGCACTCACATGGGATGCTGGTGCTGCAGGCCAGGGCTTTAACCTGCTATGTCACAGAGCCGGCCCCCTTTTTTTTCCTTTTTAAAAAGACTTATTTATTTATTTGAAAAGCAGAGTTACAGAGAGGGAGAGGCACAGAAAGGTCTTGCATCTGCCGGTTCACTCCCCAGATGGCTGCAACTTCCAGAGCAGGTCTAGGCCGAAGCAAGGAGTTTCATCTGGGTCTCCCACGTGGGTGGCAGGGGCATAAGTACTCGATCAATCTTCTGCTTCTTTTTGCGGGCCACTAACAGGGAGCTGGATTGGAAGTGGGGCAGCTGGGACATGAACTGGCGCCCATATGTGATTCTGGCATCACAGGTGGTAGCTTTATCCATTACATCACAGCATTGGGCCCCTTATCTGCTTTTTTAAACATAAGCATCATTTATTTTCATCTTATTTTGAAAGACAGACACACACAGAGAGAGAGAGAGAGAGAGAGCCAGAAAGAGATCTTACATGATCTGGTTCACTCTCTAGATGTTTGCCAATAGCAGGGGCTTGTCCATATCATGGACAGGAGCCCAAAACTCTGTCCAGGTCTTCCACGTGGTAGCAGGACCCCCAGTAATTCAGCTATCTCTTGCTGCATTCCAGGATATGCATCAGCAGGAAGCTGGAATCAGAAGGAGTTAGTACTCCAACCAGGCACTTAGACATGGGATGAGGGTGTCCCAAGTCATGGGACATGCAACAAATGCCTGCCTCAGGATATTTCTTTTAAATATCAGAGGACAGGGGCCAGCGCTGTGTCATAGCGGGTAAAGCTGCCGCCTGTAGTGCCAGCATCTTATATGGGCGCGGGTTCGAATCCCGGCTTCTCCACTTCTGATCCAGCTTTCTGCTATGGCCTGGGAAAGCAGTAGAAGATGGCCCAAATCCTTGGGCCCCTGCACCCACATGGGAGACCCGGAACAAGCTCCTGGCTCCTGGCTTCGGAGAGACCCAGCTCTGGCCGTTGCGGCCATCTGAGGAGTAAACCAGTGGATGGAAGACCTCTCTCCCTCTCTCTCTCTCTGCCTCCGCCTCTTTGTAACTCTGCCTTTAAAATAAATAAATAAATCTTTAAAGAAAAAAAGATCAGAGGACAAATATTTTTGGCTTTGTGGACCAAGAGGGAAAAGCAAGAAAAAAAGTATTTACTTATAGATTACTTCAAAAAGTTTGTGGAAATTGGAATTAAAATAGTTTATTTAGGTGCAAAAAGCTTTGGAAATCCATGCATAATTTTGTCATAGTCTGCATTTTCCATGTACTTTTTGAAGCACTTTTGTATACATGTTTAAAATGTAAAAATCATTTTTAGCTTGCAAGCCATCCAAAATGCAGGCTGTGGACGTGAGAATTTGGCCTAGTAATTAGGATGCTAGTTGAGATTCCTGCATCCCATACTGCAGTGCCTGGATTCAATTTTTGGATCCTCTCTTGATTCCAATTTCCTGCTGAATCAACCCAGGAAGCCAATGGTGGTGGCTCAAATGACGGGGTCCCTGCCATGCAAGGTGAGAAACCTGGATGAGTTCCTGGATCCTGGTTCCAATATAGCACAGCTATTGCTATTGTAGGAACTGATGGACTGAACCAGCAGATAGGACCTGTGTTCCTCTCTCTGTCTATCTGACTCTCAAGGAAATATTTTTTTAAAGATTTATCTTTATTTATTTGAAAGGCAGAGTTACAGAGAGAGGTAGAGACAGAGAGAAAAAAGGTCTTCCATCTGCTGGTTCACTCCCCAGATGGCTGCAATGGCCAGAGCTGTGCCAATCCAAAGCCAGGAACCAGGAGCTTCTTCTGGGTCTCCCATGTGGTGCAGGTGCCCAAGGATTTGGGTCATCTTCTACTGTTTTCCCAGGCCATAGCAGAGAGCTGGATAGGAGGTGGAGCAGCCAGGACTTGAACCGGCACCCATATGGGATGCCAGCACTTCAAGCCGGGACTTTAATCCACTGAGCCACAGCACCAGCCCCAGAAATATTTTTTTTTAATGAATAAATGCAGAGGCTGGTGCTGTGGTGCAGTAGGTTAATCCTCCACCTGTGGGACTGACATCCCATATGGGTGCTGGTTCTAGTCCTGGCTTTTCCTGCTATGGCCTGGGAAGGCAGTGGAAAGTGACCCAAGCACTTGGGCCTCTGAACCCGCATGGGAGACCAGGAAGAAGCTCCTGGCTTCTGACTTTGAATTGGTGCAGCTCTGGCTATTGTGGCCATTTGGAGAGTGAACCAGCAGATGGAGGACTTTTCTCTCTGTCTCTCCCTCTCACTGTCTATAACTCTGCCTATTAAATAAATAAAATAAAATCTTAAAAAATTTAAGAAAAGGAGGTGGTGATTTTTATTTGACCTGTGGGCCCCAGTTTAATGACCTCTGGTTTTGACCACTTCCTTCTAAACAGAAAGCTTCCCAACTGGTAGCTCAGCTGGCCCCAATCTTTCCAGTTCCACACCTTTGCTTCTGCTCACCTACTGGGCATCTATACTTTACTGTTGCACGTGACCTCAGGTTCAATGTGTTCAAAGTACAATTCATCTCTCAGCAAATCATTTCTGTTTCCTGAATCCCCTAGTTTTGCTCATGGTCTCATGATTTTCTCGGTCATCCAGGTTCAAAATCTCAGTCCTCTGATTTTTCTTACTTCTCTAAACTTTTGGCATGGTCTCTTTCTAACCATCTGTTGAAAACGTCCCCTTTTCTTCCTTGCATGCATTCTGTTGTGGTCCAAGCCTCCAGAATCTCTTGCCTGGACAGCTGTCACAGCCCCTCGCTGGCCTCCGTGTGTCCAGTCGGAGCCCTAGACTCTACACTGCAGTCCGGGATTTTTTTCTTTTTGGGATTAACTTCAGTTTCTTCAAAGACTTTCAGGATGATGGATGCTAATGCTTTAAATGTTTGGGAGACTTCTCCAGCGAAGCCATATACTCCAGGGCTTTTCTTTGTTGACAGGGTTTTGGTTACTGATTCAATCTCCTTTACTCATCGTTTATCCAGATTTTCCATTGCTTCATGATTCAGTCTTGGCAGGTTGTGTGTTTCTAGGAATTTTTCATTTCTCCTAGGTTATTCTTTTTTTTTGGCATGTGATTGTACTATTCTCCTATAATCCTTTTTATTTCTATGGCATTGATTTTTAACATATCCTCATTACTTTTGATTTTCTTAATGTCTTCCTTCTCCTTTTCTCAATCTAGCTAAGAATTTGCCAGTTTGGTTGATCTTTTCTAAACACTAATTTTTACTTTTGTTGATTTTTTTCTATTGTTTTTCTATATCATTTATATTGAATCTAATCTTAATTATTTCCTTCCTATTTCTATTTAGGTTTAGTTTGCATTCTTTTTTTCTCATTCTTGAAGGTGTAAAGTTAAGTTGTTTATTTGATACTATTCTTTGTTGATATATGTATTTAAAGGTATAAAATTCCACGTTAGCATGGCTTTGAATGATAACAACTGCAATGATAGTGTTTTGGTATCATTATTAGGTAAAATAGCAGAAGCACTTGGAAGCCTCCACAATTGACCTGCTCAGTCAGATGATGACTAAGTGACTAATGAGCAGGTAGTTACAGGGTGTGCATACTCTGAACACAAGCATGACTCACACCCCAGGAGGGACAGATGACATGAGATTTCATTGTGCTACTCAGAAAAACATGTTATTTAAAATTTAGGCATTGCTTTCACATCCTTGAATCCAAGATTACAAAGTAAAGAAGGAACAACAGCCATGCCAAAAAGGGCCCCAGCCTATTTTGCTGCAAGAACTGCAGTAGATGTGTTCCCCAAGGACAAGGCCATTCAGAAGTTCATCATGGGGGCTGGCACCGTGGCTCACTTGGTTAATCCTCTACCTGTGGTGCTGGCATCCCATATGGGCACCGGGTTCTAGTCCTGGTTGCTCCTCTTCAAGTCCAGCTCTCTGCTGTGGCCCGGGAGGGCAGTGGAGGATGGCCCGAGTGCTTGGGCTCCTGCACCAGCATGGGAGACCAGCAGGAGGCACCTGACTCTGGCTTCGGATCCGTGCAGCGCTGGCCATGGCAGTCATTTCGGGAGTGAGCCAACGGAAGGAGGACCTTTCTCTCTGTCTCTCTCTCACTGTCTATAACTCTACCTGTCAAATAAATTAAAAAAAAAGAAGTTCATCATTTGAAACACAATGGAGGCTGCAGCCATCAGGGATATGTCCCATATGAATGTCTTTGATGTAAGTATGAGTCCCAAGCTGTATGTGAAGTTACATTATTTTGTGAGTTGTGCCATTCACAGCAACATAGTCAGAAATTTATCTCAAGAAGCCTGGCAGGACTGAACACCACCACCCTGATTTAGATCTGCAGGTGCTGCCCATGGCCTCCACCAAAGCCCATGTAAGGAGCTTAGTCTCTAAGGGCTGGAAAAAATAGTCTGAAAAAATAATGTGAAAATTAATGCTTAAAAATTAAAACAGGCATTCTTTATTTATGGAATTTTCCATGTGATATTTTCAGGCTATTGTTGACCATGGGGAGCTGAAACTGTGGAAGGTGAAAGTGTGGATAAAAGGGAACTATTTTACACTAAATATCAAGAACTGCTAGGAATAAATTAACTGATTTATTTATTTATGTTTTCCTTTTTTGATGTGTGTACTAGACTGATGCATGCATAAATAAATACAAATGAGATTTTTCTATCAAAACACATAAAAATCCCAAATTATAAGAAAAACCTCAACATAACCATTGACCCAATTACACTACCCCAGGCAGTGCACCCTGAAAAGTCATTTACAATAAAAAATATCTATCAACAAAGGAAGTTGGTCACAGAATTCGTTCTGACTCTTCTTTGGGTTATGGAGCGCTGTAGCAAAATGCCACAGGATGGGTGTATTAAACAACAAAAATAAATTTTCTTATAGTTATGGAGGCTAGAAGATCAAGATCAAGCTGTCAGAAAATTCAGTTCTGGGTGAAGGTACTCTCCTGGCTTGCAGATGGCTGTCTTCTTGCTGTGTCCTCACGTGGCTGGGAGACAGAGAACTCTAGTGTCTCTTCTTGCAAGGCCACCAGTCCTACTGGATTAGAGACCCACCCTCTATCAACATTGGTTACCTCCCTCAAGGCCCTATGTCCAAACATAGTCACCTTGGGGGTTAGGACTTCAACATGTGGGCTTTGGGGACAGATGTTTCGGTCCATACCAGCAGCCCTGGGAGGATCTGGGGAAAGCTGTGTACACTGTCCCCGGGTGACTGCACACACAACTGTGCACCCCAGTTCAGGAAGTTCATGGAGCCCGGGCTGACGACCACTGCTCCCGGCCACCTTCCTCTTTCACAGAGGGAGACACGGAGGTTCAGCAGGAGGAAGTGCTGTACGGCAGGTTGCAGGCAGGCAGGGCACCTGACTGCTCATCCAGAACCTGCCCGCCCTTCCTGCCCTCTCAGCCTGCTCCAGAATTAAGAGAGCGCAAAGTCGTCCTGGGTGGCCCAGCTCAGCTGCCGTGGGTGGGATAAAGCGCATAGCTGCTTCTCTACGTGGGGTGCTCGGGTGGGTGAGGCAGGCTCTGCGTGTATCTGAAAGCACACAGCGTCATCTCAGGGCTCAGAGCTTCAAGAGGTTTGGAAGAAACGGCACCACTTCCACATCACTACAGACAACGCCTGTCTGCGAGGAGGTGGAGTGGCTGCTCCTTTTGCAAAGGCTGGGCTGAAGGACACAACAGAGAATGAGGAGGCACAGCCGTGAACCGCCTGGTGCCCTTGACACGGCATGGCCCCGCAAACACTCAGACCCCTCACCTGCACACAGTCCGCAAGTTGGCCTATGAGAGTTTTCCCCAAGAGTTCTTCTAGCTCTGATATTCTGCACTTCCATGATTCTGGGGAAGGATCCATGGAGGAGAAAATTAGTTGAGGCCTTTGGATCTGAGAATTAAGGGCAAAACATTAAAAAAAAGAAAGTCTCTCGATAGTATAATAGATTTGGCAATAATGATGCAATTTAAAATGACGGAAATGCCTAACAAAAACCAGAAAACATCCTTAAAGCACTTAATGTTTCATTTACAGTAATGTTTACATATGAAGAGTACCTTTATTTTTGCTTCAAACCTACCCTTAAGTATGGGAGATGACGTACAGCAGCTGGGCTTCTCAATAAAGGGATCAGAGATGGAACCGTCACGGTAATGAGAAATGAGGTTTACATTTAGGCAAGGGCCTGGCCTCTGAGAATCATTTTCACTTAATTTCATCAGTTGACGAAATAAATAACCACGACACTCTTCCTACTTGACCCTGTGAATACCACAAACCAGTGAGAGCCTTCCCTGGTGCCACTTGGTGGGGAGCACAAGACTAGAAACCAAAACCGGGGAAACTCTGGGCTGGAGGCTGACTTTTCAGAAAATTCTCCTACCTTTGCTTCCCACAAGCCAGAAGGCCTTGGAGGGCTGCGTGCACCACCTGCTGGTTGTTTCCCTGTCCTTCCGCAAATAGAGGCTGCCGGCAGCACCTCCGTAGTCTGTCTGTGCCTGGAGGAAGAAATGAGGAGGAAAAGTCGCTGCTGGAGAAACTGCGTGAGCGGGGAGAAAATCGGTGTTGAGTTGGCAGAGGGGCAAGCGATGCACAGCCGATCAGAGTGAAAGTCACCACCACCACCACCATCTATCTGGTCAGTTCAGTGGCAGACAGTGAAGAGGAGGACAAACTCAAGATGTGAAATCCGGAGCAGCTGCCACTCACTTGTCGCCCAACAGCCTTAATGCCACTGCCCTCAGCTGGTCACATGTAGGTATTACAATCCAGGCACTTTAATTCAATTTTACTTTTAACTGAAGCATGCTTGCTGCACATACTAATGGGGTCCAGTGTGAAATTTTGACAGAGGTGTTCACTGTGTAATGGTAAGATCAGAGTCATTATCATCTATCATTTCTTTCTGCTGAGGAGACTCAAAATTCTCCTTTCTAGGTATTTTGAAATATATACCAATGTTAACTATAGTCACTCTACTGAACTGTAGAACAACAGAATGTATTTATCCTATCTCATTGTATTCTTGGACCTGATAACAAGGCCATGGAAATGACAAGTCTCCTCTGTGATACTGTAACCAAGCGTAGCCTCTCCATGGGTTTTGAGCCCAAATTACAATTAAATTCTACATGAAAATACCCAAAAATGGCATATCTATAAAAACTGAGGTTGCTGTTATAATTTGTTGGCATCATTCCTATTATTTTAGTAGCTCTGTATTTGGAAATAGAGCTATTTCTATAAATTAGATGACATTATTCACACTGACATCTGTTATAAATAAAGGAAATAATTTTAATTATGCTTCTGGTTGTAAAATACTTAAAATATGTTTGCCGGGATGTTATTTTACTCAGCACTATTCTTCTTTATTTATAGTGAATTATGACACACATGAAGGAAACATCACAACATGTATGTACAGTTTAAGTAGTAATTGCAAAGTGCACCCCTATGGAGACCCTCCATCCCTGGTCACAAAAGAGCATCACCTCCATCACCCATTGTTCCTGGGGTGGCCCTGCCTGATCTCAGTCACATTCCTGCTCCAGGAGGAAACACACTTCCTTACTTTATGGTCTTCCTTTCCTTATTGTCCTAGATATCCATCCTTAGATGATATGGGGTGGTACTGCCTGCTGTTTACAATTATATGAATGCAGTAATTAAATATGTCTGTACTGTTTCTTACTTCTCTAACTCCATGTTATCGCTGTAAGATGCATTCCTATTGTTTTGTGTAGTGATACTGTCTACATTTCCACTACCAAACTGGTATTCATTGCATGCATATTCCACGATTTATGGTTCCAGACCAATGAAAGTGCAATATTGTGTTTTTTCCATATTTAGAACTGGGTGATTACAAAAATACTGTTCTCCTACCCTTGTTGCAGCTAGTAAAGTTGTGCTGGCAGGGATAAATTGCAGATTAAAGGGTACCTTTAAAAGAGGATTGCTGAAAATTAATAAGTTAGAAAAAGAACAGCAACATAAACTCAAGGAAAAACAGGTTAAAGAAACAAAAGTAAAAGTCAAAATCAGGGAATGAAACAATCATACAATGGAAAAGATAAGAAAACCACAATTGGTTGCTTGGATAAAGAATGAAATTGATGAAACTCTGGTTAGGCTGGTCAAGACAACAAGTGAGAAGGGTGCCCATATCAGGAAAAAAATGTAGAAATCATCCAAAATGTTGCAGACATCAAAAAATAATGAAAATATTATATAAAAACTGAATATTCATGCAGTGCCTATGCAGTAACAGAGAATAGATTGGTAATTAAATACAAAAGGAGGATGGTACTGTGACAATGGACTGATCTGGAACAGTACCCTAACCACAATGTCAGTGTTAACATCAGCAGTCTTTGAATAGCCTGAAATCAAGAATCTCCTAAAGGTGGGTGCTGGGAAGGACAACTAAAACTATGCAGTAGTTTTTAAAAGATGTAATTATTGGGGCCGGTGCCATGGCTCACTTGCTTAATCCTTCACCTGCGGCGCCGGCACCCCATATAGGTGCCAGGTTCTAGTTCCGGTTGCTCCTCTTCCAGTCCAGCTCTCTGCTATGGCCCAGGAGTGCAGTGGAGGATGGCCCAAGTGCTTGGGCCCTGCACCCGCATGGGAGACCAGGAGGAAGCACCTGGCTCCTGGCTTCGGATCGGTGCAGCGCGCTGGCCGTGGCGGCCATTTGGGGAGTGAACCAATGGAAGGAAGACCTCTCTCTCTCTCTCTCTCTCTCTCTCACTGTCTAACTCTAGCTGTCAAATAAAAAAAAAAAAGACGTACTTATTTCATTTTTTAAAAGATTTTATTTATTTGAGAGGTAGAGTTACAGACAGTGAGAAGGAGAGACATTGGTTCACTACCCAAATGGCTGCAACGGCCAGAGCTGTGCTGATCCAAAACCAGGAGCCAGGTGCTTCTTCCAGGTCTCCTATGTGGGTTCAGAGGCCCAAGGACTTGGGCCATCTTCTACTGTTTTCTCAGACCATAGCAGAGAGCGGGACTGGAAGAGGAGCAGCCAGGACTCGAACCGGGGCCCATATGGGATGCTGGTGCCACAGGCAGAAGATTAACCTACTGCGCCATGGCGCCAGCCCTTTCATTTATTTATTTGAAACACACACACACACACACACACACACACACACAGAGAGAGAGAGAGAGAGAGAGAGAGAGAAGTCTTCCATATGCTGCAAATGGCTGCAACGGCCGGCGCTGCGCTGATGCGAAGCCAGGAGCCAGGAGCTTCTTCCCTGTCTCCCACGTGGGTGCAAGGGCTCAAGCACTTGGGCCATCCTCTACTGCTTTCCCAGGCCATAGCAGAAAGCTGGATGGGAAGAGGAGAGGAGCAGCCGCGACTTGAACCAGCGCCTATATGGAATGCCGGTGCCGCAGGTGGAGGATTAACCTCCTGCACCACAGCATTGGCCCCAGAGGGCCACTTTTCTGTCATAATTTCCTGGAGACCACCATTCCCCAGGTTCCCTGTTCTGAGCAGCCCGCATTTCTGGGGCGTGGCCTCCTCCTTGGTTTCTGCTGAGTTTCTTCCTGGAGTGCTAGCATTTCCCTTGCTTGCCAGCCAATCCTACTCCAGCCGCCCTCTGTTCACCTTAGACTTTTCTTCCTCTCTTTCCCATGTACACACCTGTCATTGCTTTTCTCTCACAGATCCTCCCCTGAATGGTCTCCAGGGAAGGCCTGGAGGGCATGAAGGTTCCTTAGTTGTGGGATGTCAAAGTCCTGGCTGCTCTGGGTCTGTACCCGAGAAGCCTGCTTTGCTAGAGCAGGTCGGTTACGGAGCAGGGCAGAGTGGGTCCTCAAGGAATCTGCTATCATCCACATCAAGCAGGTCCCTGCCATCCCTGCCTGTGTCTGCAAAATGCCGCTGTTTTGGCCATCGGCGGAGTGAATCATCGGATGGAAGACCTTTCTCTCTGTTTATCCCTCTCACTGTCTGTAACTCTAGCTCTCAGATAGATAGATAGATAAATAAATAAATAGATAAGTGGTCCTCATCCCCATAAGTGCTTGTTGTGAGTCCATTCCAGGCCTGTACAAGACACTTTTCCATATACCCGTATGTGCCCTTACATAACATACGACATTGTTGCATTTTTTACTTTATGTGCTGTTCTGAAAATGGTGTAAGCGATCAGGAGATTGCTTTGGAAATCCATTAACAACCTCCCGTGTTCCTTTGGACTGCTGTGTTTTCATGTACTGGAGGCAGGTGCCACGTTGCGTTCACCTGTTTACTTTCTGAAGGGAATGTAGAGGCTTCCCAGATATTCCCCTGCACCATCATCCTTGTACGTTACATCCACCAGCAATTCCATGTAATATGTATCCCAGAGGAGTGCAGGGTCATTGAGGAATGAGCGTTTATCAGTTCTTTTTTTTTTTTTTTTGACAGGCAGAGTGGACAGTGAGAGAGAGAGACAGAGAGAAAGGTCTTCCTTTTGCCGTTGGTTCACCCTCCAATGGCTGCCACGGCCGGCGCACCGCGCTGATCTGAAGGCAGGAGCCAGGTGCTTCTCCTGGTCTCCCATGGGGTGCAGGGCCCAAGCACCTGGGCATCCTCCACTGCCTTCCCAGGCCACAGCAGAGAGCTGGACTGGAAGAGGGGCAACCGGGAAAGAATCCGGTGCCCCGACCGGGACTAGAACCCGGTGTGCCGGCGCCGCAAGGTGGAGGATTAGCCTATTGAGCCGTGGCGCAGGCTGCATTTATCAGTTCTAAGATTCTCAGCTCACAGCATCAGCTGTGGAAGCAGGAGTCTGGCCTAGCAGTTAAGATATCATCTAGGATGCTCCAGATCCACAAAAAAAGGTGCCTGGTTTTGAGATGTACAATTCAGCACATGTTCCCTCAGAGTTACCCCTAAGGGTAAAGCTAAAAACTTGCCATGGGACTCCAAATCCCACTAAGTTGGCAGGTGCTAATGCCATCTTACGAGTTAAAGTGATCAGTTTAAGTTCATAACTAATCATAAAGATAGGATTAAGTGTCAAAGGGATCACATAAATAAGACCAAGTGTCTGCTAATAATAACTGATAGAATTAAAAAGGAAAGGGGATCAGCGCTGTGGCGCAGTGGGTTAAAGCCCTGGCCTGAAGTGCCAGCATCCCATATGGGCACCAGTTCGAGACCCAGCTGCTCTACTTCCGATCCAGCTCTCTGTTACAGCCTGGGAAAGCAGTAGAAGATGGCCCAAGTCCTTGGGCCCCTGCACTCGTGTGGAAGACCCGGAAGAAACTCCTGGCTCCTGGCTTCAGATCGGCGCAGCTCTGGACGTTGCAGCCAATTGGGGAGTGAACCATTGGATGGAAGACTCTCTCTCTCTCTCTCTCTCTCTCTCTCTCTCTGCTTCTCCTCTCTCTGTGTAACTCTGACTTTCAAATAAATACATAAGTCTTTGTTTTTTAAAAAAAGGAATTAAAAAGGAGAGAAAGACCCAACATGGGAAGCAGGACACACAGCAGACTCATAGAATGACAAATGCCCTAAACAGCACTCTGGCCTCAGAATCTGCCCTTAAGGCATTCAGATCTGTCTAAAAAGCCTATGAAAGCATTTCAGGCATAGAAAGCCAAGACACTGTGGCAAAAAAAAAAAATGACCTAAATGAGAGATCTATGTGAGTGAGATCCCAGCGGAAAGAACAGGCCATCAAAGAATGAGGTACCTTTCTCTGAAGGGAGGAGAGAACTTCCACTTTGATTATGGCCTGTCTAAATAATGTCAGTTTGTGGACTCAAGAGGCTTCCATAGCCTTGGCAGCTCATGACAAGAGCCTCAGGTGATCACTGACGTCATAAATAAGAGTGTCAATTGTTAAATCGACAACAGGAGTCACTGTGCACTTGCTCCCCATATGGGACCTCTGTCCTTAATGTGTTATACTATGAGAATTAACGGTAAAACTATCTTTTTTAAAAAAGATTTATTTATTTATTTGAAAGTCAGAGTTACAGAGAGAGAGAGAGAGAGAGAGAGGAGAAAGAGAGAGAGAGATCTTCCATCTGCTGGTTCACTCTCCAGATGACCACACGGCCGGAGCTGTGCCAATCCAAAGCCAGGAGCCAGGAGTTTCTTCTGGGTCTGCCATAGCAGAGAGCTGGATCAGAAGTGGAGCAGCCTGGACAAGAACCAGTGCCTATATGGGATGCCGGCACTGCAGGTGGCAGCTTTACCTGCTACGCCACTGTGCCAGCCCCTAAAACTAGTCTTCAAACAGTACTTTATACTTTGTGTGTCTGTGTGGGTGCAAACTGTTGACATCTTTACTTGGTATAGAGTTGATCTTCTATATATAAAGATAATTAAAAATGCATCTTCATGAAGAATGGGATGGGAGAGGGAGTAGGAAGCGGGATGGTTTGGGGGGGGAAGAACTGCTGTAATCCAAAATTTGTACTTATGAAATTTATATTTATTAAATAAAATTTTTCAGGGCTGGCGCTGTGGCGCAGTGGGTTAAAGCCACTGCCTGAAGCATTGTCATCCCATATAGACTCCAGTTCAAGTCCTGGCTGCTCCACTTCCAATTCTGCTCCCTGCTAATGCGCCTGGGAAAGCAGCAGAGGGGCCGGCGCTGTGGCATAGCGGGTGAATCTGCTGCCTGCAGTGCCAGCATCCTATATGGGCCCAGTTCGAGTCCCGGCTGCGCCTCTTCCGATCCAGCTCTCTGCTATGGCCTGGGAAAGCAGTAGAAGATGGCCCAAGTCATTGGGCCCTGCACCCGTGTGGGAGACCAGAAAGAAGCTCTTGGCTCCTGGCTTCAGATCGGCGCAGCTCTGGCCGTTGTGGCCAATTGGGGAGTGAACCAACGGATGGAAGAGTGCCTCTCTCTCTCTCTGCCTCTCCTCTCTCTGTGTAACTCTAACTTTCAAATAAATAAATAAATCCTTTAAAAATTAAATAAAATTTTTCTATAAAAAATTCCCCCAAGTGATTCTAATGTGCAGCCAAGGTTGAGACCCTCTACAGTGCAGAGACTCTCTACCTGCTCATGAGCCAGGGGCAGGTGTTAGGTGTAGTGCTTGGATCGCCTAAGTTCCAGTCCTGACTCTGCTACCTATTCTAGCTTCTTGCTAATGCCACCAACATGGGAAACCAGGATTGAGTTCTTAGCTCCTGGCTTTGGTCTGCATGCTGTTCACTGGGAACACAGGGGTAGTGAACCAGCAGAGGGGAGATCTCAATCTGCCAGTCTCTCTCTTTCAAACAAATAAAATAAATAAATTTAAAAAGAAAGTTTTAAACAAAAAACCCAAAATGGATGAAATGCATTGTCATGTAAAGATTATAAACATCTGTGAAAATTCAGGGGCCAGTCACAGTAGAAGTGTCTACTATATTTATATCATGTCTGAAAACACAGAATAGTAAATTGTGATAAAATATAAGCTATAGAGGGGTAAATAAAAACATTCATGGGAAACATGATTAAAATATGTTTATTTTCATACAGTAGATGTTTGCAATCTATGTATAGTTTTTTCAAAATATCCATTTTCCATGTACTTTTTGAAGACCCCTCATATTAAATTATATAAGTCTCTGGGGAGGGAGAAGAGGAAAGTGGGTGGTGGAGGATATTAAGTAGAAACTGAATTAATTAATTTCTTTTTTTTTTGACAGGCAGAGTGGACAGTGAGAGAGAGAGACAGAGAGAAAGGTCTTCCTTTTGCCGTTGGTTCACCCTCCAATGGCCACCACGGCCAGTGCGCTGCGGCCGGCGTACCGCCCTGATCCGATGGAAGGAGCCAGGTACTTATCCTGGTCTCCCATGCAGGTGCAGGGCCCAAGCACTTGGGCCATCCTCCACTGCACTCCCTGGCCACAGCAAAGAGCTGGCCTGGAAGAGGGGCAACCGGGAAAGAATCCGGCGCCCCGACTGGGACTAGAACCCGGTGTGCCGCAGCAAGGCGGAGGATTAGCCTAGTGAGCCGTGGCGCCGGCCTGAATTAATTTCTAAAAAAATAAATAAATGGATCTGGCGCTGTGGCACAGCAGGTTAAAGCCCTGGTCTGCAGCGCCGGCATCCCATATGAGCACCAGTTCGAGTCCTGGCTGCTCCACTTCCAATCCAGCTCCCTGATATAGCACATGGGAAAGTAGCAGAGGATGGCCCTAGTCCTTGGGCTCCTGCACCCACGTGGGAGTTTTGGAAGAAGCTCCTGGCACTTGGCTTTGGATCGACTCAGCTCTGGCTGTTGTGGACACACTTGGGGAGTGAACCAGCTGATGAAAGACTTCTATCTCTGTGTCTTTACCTCTCTCTAACTCTGTCAAATAAAATAAATCTTTAGCAAAATATCAACATGATCAAATCTATCTAGTGGTAATTGTTATTGGGATAGCCATGGATAGCTGTTATGTAATTCTGGGACTTGTGTATGTTTGAAATAGTTTTTATTTTAAAAATTGAACAAAAAATAAATCATAACAAATTAACCTACTAAAAAAAAGGTACCTGGTTTTTTTTTTATTTTTTTTTTTTATTTTTTTTTTTATTTTTTTTTTATTTTTTTTTTTTTGGACAGGCAGAGTGGACAGTGAGAGAGAGAGAGACAGAGAGAAAGGTCTTCCTTTGCCGTTGGTTCACCCTCCAATGGCCGCCGCGGCCAGCGCGCTGCGGCCGGCGCACCGCGCTGATCCGGTGGCAGGAGCCAGGAGCCAGGTGCTTTTCCTGGTCTCCCATGGGGTGCAGGGCCCAAGCACCTGGGCCATCCTCCACTGCACTCCCTGGCCACAGCAGAGGGCTGGCCTGGAAGAGGGGCAACCGGGACAGAATCCGGCGCCCCGACCGGGACTAGAACCCGGTGTGCCGGCGCCGCTAGGCGGAGGATTAGCCTAGTGAGCCGCGGCGCCGGCCAAGGTACCTGGTTTTGATACCCAGCTCTGGCTTGTGACTCAAGGTTACGCTGTGTGAACCGTTTGAGGCAGTGGTGACAGCTACATTAGTTGAGTTCTTGCCAACCTGGTGGAAGCCTGGATTAAAGTCTCAGCTCCTGATCCCTGGCACAGCAGGCTTTTTGGCGGTGAGGCATGGAATGGGAGACATTGCTGTCTCTGGATTTCTCTGCTTTTTCTATCCCTTCTGCTTTCTCTCTCCATCTCACTCCCCTGTCTCTCAAAAATAAATTGAAAAGTTTAGAAAGAGCACCATGTAAGGAGACATACGGCGTGGTATAATATTGTGCTCATATTAGAAAGCCTGATGACCTTGGAAAAGTGGCTGAACCTCTTTGTGTCTGTTTCCAACCACGTGAGAAGGCACAGATGGCAGATCCTTCAACCAAGGACAGACTTGAGGACAAGTTAACATGGATTTACAGTGCTTAGCAGAGTGCCAGGTCCATAGTATATGAGATATAATCGGTGTTTCACAGTTTCTGACAAATTACCCTCTTCAGTGGCTGCTTCTCCCTTTGTCCTCAGCAGTGGACAAAAGCACTTGTTTGCTTACGGACTCTGCCAACATTAGAATTCTTAAGCTCTTTAACTGTAGCAAACCTGGCTTGTGAAAATTGATTTTGTAAAGATTTTTTATTTATTTGAAAGCCAGAGTTACAGAGAGGCAGAGGCAGAGGCAGAGAGAGAGAGAGAGAGAGAGAGAGAGAGAGAGAGAGAAAGTCTTCTATCCGTTGGTTCACTCCCCAATTGTGGGCAATGGCTAGAGCTGCCCAATCTGAAGCCAGGAGCCAGAAGCTTTTGAGTCTCCTTCACAGGTGCAGGGGCCCAAGGACTTGGGACATTTTCCACTGCTTTCCCAGACCGTAACAGAGAGCTGGATGGGAAATGGAGCAGGCGGGACTTGAACTGATGCCCATATTGGAGGCTGGCACTTCAGGCGGCGGCTTTACCCACCATGCCACAGCGTCAGCCCCCAAAATTGATTTTTAAAAGGATTTATTTTATTTATTTATTTTTTGAATGGAGGAGTTACAGAGAGAGGGAGGGAAGGAGGGAGAGAGCGAAAGCGAGAGTGCGTGCGTGCTCCTGCGCTCACACGTGCACACGAGATATCAATCTTTCATCTGCTGGTTCACTCCCCAAATGGCCACAACCGTCAGTGCAGCACCAGGCAGAAGCCAAAAGCCAGGATCCAAGAGCCAGGAGCTTCTTCAGAGTCTCACAGGTTTGTGCAGGGGCCCAAGGGCTTGGGCCATCTTCCACTGCTTTCCCAGGTGCATTAGGACGGAGCTGGATCAGAAGTGGAGCAGGCTAGAACCAGCACCCATATGGGATGCCAGCTTTGTAGGCGATGGCTTAACTCATTGTGCCACAACGCTGGCCCTGAAAATTGATTTTTAATTCACACCCTTAGAATCAGTTATGGTGAGCATCTCTTGGGATTGTTGTTGACCAAAAAAAAAAAAAAAAAAAAAAAAATTCCTGTTTTATGAATTCACTCAGACTGGAGGGAAGTGGGGCAGATATGATAAAAGTGGTAAGCTGGCCTACCAAGTTGCTAAACCACCTGGCCAACAAATATCACGGGCTCACAGCTGTCGGCCACCTGATTACCGATCCGAATGGAGCAGTTATGACAGTTCAGCAAAAATCCTAAAACACTTGCTATGTGGGTTGCTGGGGGAAGCGTGCACCGACTGCAAATCCTTGAAAATCGGCTTTCTTGGCCTTTTTACTATCAGAGGTAGGTCTTCTTGCAGAATGCACTCTTTCAAATTTGTCCTGCTCTGAGGGGTTCACAGTCATCATTAACTTCATTCTCACATGGCCCTGAGCCAGATGCTGTAATAACCCCCCGGCCCCCGCAAGCTGTACAGTGTGGAAACAGAAGCTTCGAGATCAGGCTGTTCTTCAAAAGCAGGTGCTGAGACATATGTGTCAGAAAAGAAGAGGTGGACGAGTGCTGGACACACTGTCTGCACCGCCTGATTGGCTTGCGGCCCCCTCAGTCAGAAACCATGATTGACAGCAAAACGAGCACCCTCCTCCTTATTGGCGGAGGCATTGAGCAGAAGCCTAAGAGGGAGAGTGCTGGTTGGCCAGGGGCTGACCAATGAGAAGGCCGCTGCGTACCATAGAAAGTGTGCGAGGAAGCCTCACATTGAGGGGATCCCTGTGGTTACAGCTGTGCCGAGGCCTCTCTGTTCCTGCCGCCAGTCTCTTCAGCTCTTCCTCAGGGAGCATTGTGACCTGGTCAGACTGTCTCCCTGGTAGACTGTCTCCCCTCAGCTCGGTCTGCCCAGACTTGTGACATGAGCTTTCACAGTGAGGCGGCTGACTTTAAACACAGTATTGGCCCGAAGAGCAAGGAGCCGGCCGGCCCTGGAGGCCCTGGTGCCCTGCAGACACCTGGACTCGGCATGCATTTGAGCCAGGGTCAGGGCCAGTACCTAGGCGAGGGTGGAGGAGAGCCCCGGCTCTCCAGCCCGAAAACCCTCAAGTGGCAGTTGGAGCTGGACTCTAGGCCTGAATCCAAGCTAGAAACGTTCTAGGCAGGAGCGGCGGTGCTCTGGGGCTTCCAACCCTTGCCTAGCACGCCCACCCCCGACAGGCAGGTCTGTGGGTTCCAGGTCCCAGTTCGCCGAGGCGTGTGCGGCATTCATGCAGTTGCTGGGCAACCCAGGTGCCGGGTCCACGCGTCAATCCCTGAGCATAGCAAGCAGCGCTGCCAAAGTGGCCTCCATTTGGTGGCACACTGAGGCAGGCCCCAGTGGCAGGGGCACACTGCTCCCAAGCTGTGATGAATCGCTGCAGCCTTGTGCTGCCCCTCAGCACTTGAGCGTCCCCAGGAAAATCTGGTCCTGTGGCCGCAGCAAGGCAAGAGGCGCCAGACACCGCTTGATTTTCAACAGGGATGATCAGCGCGCCTGCGGAGAAGGCCTGGTAGGGCTGCTGTGGGACCCCAGGTCCTCCAATGAGCTCAGGGATGTGCAGCATATGAGGGTGGGCATTCACCTGAAAGGAAGAGACCAGGCTGGGGGCAGCAGTTTGAGGAACCCCGAGATACTCGACTTCCCATGGCCGGGAGAATTTCCCTCACATTTCAGTGCCTCTCTCGATTGCTACTCTTCAGGGTCTTGCTTGGGCCATGGAAAGACAGGCGGTGGGAGAGCTGGGTCCCTCTTGTCTAAAAAAATGCATAGTGTGGTGTCCTGCAAGGGAGGGGGCAGGCCCACCCAGCCAGGAGCTCCTGCTCCTGCTGCTGCTGTAGGGGGCCTGCCCGAGACCATTTCTGGGAAGAAAGCAGCCCAAGAGAGGAAATCTCTACGAGTTGCCCCCGAAGTTGTTCTGGGGACAGCTTTTGCTCCATGGGGGCATGGACAGTGAGCAGCTCCCGTGGATCTAGCCACCTTCCCTGCAGTCTCTGTTGTGTCACTGCTTGAGAAGCCCAGCACATCTTTCTTGCTCCCTTGGGGATCCAAACAGTCTAATCGGGGTGGCCTGGGGAGAAAAGTCCAGCCAGGGGGAAGTCCCAGCCTGTTGCTGGAGAGCATGCCCTAAACAGAGGTCCATACTCAAGGGTTCAAGTGAGTAGCTCCCCCCCCCCACTTTCTCCTCTCTCTCTCCCTCTTCCTCTGCTTCTGTTCCCTCCTCCTTTCCTACTCCCTCTTCTCTTCCCTCAGCCCACACTTCTCTGCTCTCTTCTGGACATTGGACATTCTGTCCATTATTACTCAGGGATATCACTGAGCCCAGTGTCATTAAGGTGCTAAACTGGGGTCCTTGAGGTAGGGACAACAGCCTAGAGGGTGCTTGGTTTTGCCAGGCAGTGTTCTTGCACATTGCCTGTCTCCTTCCCAGGGAGAGGCTGGGATGGAAGGTATGGCTGCTGCCTGATTTGAATGACTTGAGTGACCCCTTGCAGATGGGCTGCAAACCTTCGCTTTGGGTTTCCTTGTCCTCATGACTCCTCCCTCCCAGGTGCTCCCTATCCTGCCTGGCAACGAGCCTGGGTTTCTAAGTTCCCCCACTCTTCTCCCTGCCTCCTTGCCTGGGGCTGAGGGAGAAAGAGCTGATGAGATGAGACAAAATTCCTCAATTCATCTTACCCAAGCCCTTACCCAAACACACACAGAGACACACATGAACACATGCAACCCTAAGAATTCTTTTTTGTTAGTTTGTTTTAGTTTCCAGCTAGGCCAAGGGCACCTTATTGGTTCATGCATCATGGAAAATTCAGCAGTGGATATCCTAATAGAAGAATCCCCCAAGATTCAGAAAACTCAGTGCCGTTGTCCCTGAGTTAAGACAGCGGCACACCCAGAGGTCCTGCACTCTCTGGTAAATCTGCTGGGTTTGAATTGATTGGAGGAGAGGGGTTGGAGAGGGATATCTCTGGCTCTGTCACTTCTAGAGACTCAGCATTGCACCCAGGCTTCCTTCTCTGCCTACCCAGGAAGCTCTCCACAGGAAACAGGGAGTCATCAGGGCCCGCCTTAAGTCACGTCATCCTCTGAGTGGGGTTTCTGCTGTGGCTGTGTGTGTGTGTGTGTGTGTATGTGTGTGTGGCAGTGCCCCAAGCTCCAAAACCAGAAGCAGACCATCATTGGAATAGAGCCTTTCCTGGTAAGCCCTGCACAGCCACATGGCTCCTGCTGGGAGCTGGCTATGGTTGTGGCTGTGGCTCAGCTAGTGTGCTACCCATGGCTTCAACCTTAGGGAGCCACAGTGGCATATGGGCTGACATTAGGGGGCAGGGAAGGCAGGCCCAGAAATAGGGTTGGAGCCCTTGAGCGGAGCAGGAGCAACTTGTTGCCAGCAGAGGGTGATGCTGCCTTATATTAGATTCAACCTGTGCTTTTTCCATCTAATTCCCAGGCTGGAAAGCTGGGTTTTGTCTTCTATTTTAGGTGATCAGGAATCACCTGTCTGTCCTCAGAGACCAGAAAAGCAGCAGTTACCACCTGGAATAGAAGGCTGTCCTTGGGTAATGCTATCTCTGGCTCCTAGAAATGTGGGCCCAACAAAGTGGTGGGATTTGTGCCCAGGTCAAACTGACTCCCGTGTCCCGTACTCACCATCCTGCATCACAGGACAGAGGTGCCTGCTTTCCTTTTAGGATTCCAAACCAGCCTGTCCACTGGGCTGTGGCAGGTGCCATATGTAGGGGCCTGAAGTGGGGACAGTTAGAGGCAGCAAAAGGAGGACATAATAATTTCTCTCTCTCTCTCTCTCTCCCTCCCTCCCTCCCTCCCTCCCTCTCTTTCCCCCTGCTCTGGTGACTTCTGGGCTAGTGTGCTGTGCTGCAGAAGGAAGTACATGACCTTCGGGAACAACTAGGTATGACACATCCTGGGCTGGGGCTGGGGCTGGGGCAGAGGTAGATCAGGGCATCTCCATGCAGGCACCAGGCATGGGATTTCAATGAGGGCAGCGTTACTGGGACCCTCATTCCTGTGGGTAGGAGAACCAAGCAATCCAGGCCCTGCTCAAGGGGAAATGTGCTGTCTGAGCTGCTTGCGCACTTTGCCAAAGAGTCCTGGAGATCTTGTTTAGGATGTTTAAAACTACTGTGTGTGTTTTCCTGAAAGTGCTGCTTACTGTGGCTTGTACAGTTTCTTCTTTTTCATTATTTGCTTTTTAACATGTTCTGAATGGTTCTGGTATGACCCAACGTTTGAGAACAACTGATCCATTTTGTTCCTGTTGAGAAGACGTTTTCACATGTAATTCAGGTGATGGGTGGGTGGGTCTGTCCCGGGGCTGTTTGGATGGGGCTGGATGGTTAACACATTGAGGGATTAGGTGGTACCCTTCTCCAGACTTGGGATTCAGGGAAGTGGGTTTACATAGGCCAATGTCTTGTTGCGTCTCTGTGTTTCAGCGGTGATGCAGTCCCTCACTGAGAGGTTCCAGAGGCTGTGAAGTGAGTGTTACCTATATTGTGCCCTTTGCCATAAATCTGGCTGTTTAGGAGGGATGTGGCAGATGCTGGCGTGGGCACTGCCATGCCTCAACTCTACTCTACTTCACAGGTAGAACTCAGCAGCTGTTACCTGTGGAGCCCAGGAGCTGTGGCCCAGCTGCTTCCCTCCAATTCCTCTTCAGCCAGTGCTTCCTCTGCACCCATCCTTTTGTATCTTCTCTACCCCAGTTCACAGCAGTTTCAAATTAAGTGCCTTTTGTGTTCTGTATTTGGCCCTCTCTAGATGGTTGGGAGCTGCTCCATCTCAGAGCATTTGAAGAACAGTTCCCTTGTTTAAATTTTACCACAATAGAGTTTTGTTTTAATTTCAGTTTCCACCAACTCTGTGTAGTGTTCTAGTGTTTGGCTCATCTTCCCCCTTGCTTGATGCAATCATATTTTTCCTTCTGGTGCCACCTCACACAGGGACAGCTCAGGCAGAAGCTATGTGCCATCTTCAGCCCAGCCTCAGCTTTACCTTTAAGAGTCAGTTACCAGATTTTAGCTGTTCTCCTTCCTCAGTTCAGTGGAAGGGTGGAGCAGGAGTCATATCCTGGTGGGTGGTGGAGGGAACGGCTAAGTGCGGGACACACAGGAGAAAAGAACAGGTTCATGTCTGTGTTAGGGGAAGTGAGTCTATTCTGGTGCATGTGGACCAAAAGGGGTGGACCTAGCACCCGGCAGCAGCAGTGGATGTCCTGGTGATCAGAGCTTCCACATGCTCTACATCCCAGCTAGCCAGCTGGCTCTTCTCCAGCGATCAGCTCTGTATACCTCATTGGGAAATGGCAATCTTGTTACTAAGGCAAGTGTGAACCTGGGGTCTGAATGTTCTATATGGGCCCCATAAAATTCAGTTTGGCCACCTGCCTCACAAGCATTTTCCTGGACATGGCATTTGAGTGCCCTAGTTCATCATTGCTGACTGCCTCCTCAGGTCCCATGAGATTTTGTCTGTGCTTTGCGTTCTAATATCAAACTCACTGATGATTGAGTGGCTTCCTTCCCTAAGCCAGGATCCTGCCAGGGTGGGTTTGAGACCAAGTTGGATAGATTCATGACTGAGAGACCTGAGTGTAGCCTCTGCCAGCTCCCATTTCCAACAGATTTTGTGCTTAGTAGATAAGAGACAAATGGAGATACAGTCGTGGCATCAGATTTGACACTGTGGTCAACAAAGTTATATGTTTTATATATATATTATATTATATTATATATATTATATATATTCACATAGCATTACAATGGGACCAAAATCTTCCTATTGCCAAGTAACTTGGTAGCCATGACATGATAGCACAACACATTACTCACTTGTTTGTGGTGATGTTGATGTCAACAAACCTTCTTCACTGCCAGTCATGCAAAACTATAGCACATGAAATTAACTACAGCACATAATACTTGATAATGAGTGTTAAATGATTGATGTATTCACTGTTCATCATTATTTTAGAGCTTATTTCTACATATATAAAAAGTTTACTTTTGCAGCTGTTGATATATCTCTTGATTTCATCAAGAGGCCTTGCACTGTGACTGGCCTATACCATTTTATTTTGTGTAAGTGCACTCCACAGTGCTTGTCTGCCAAAATTGCTTTAGGATATATTCCTCATGATGGGTTCCATCGCTAAATGTTGTATGACTGACATTCAAGGTGTATGTGTGTGTGTGTGTGATGTGTGTGTGCCTATGTATGTTTGTATATCAAATTTATTAGAAATTACCCTCCTTGGAGGGATATCTGACTCAGGGAGTAAAGAGAGTTGAGGCAGGAGTCAAGAATCCATAAAGGGTCAAATGAAAAAAAGCAAGGATGGGATCTACTGTTTACAGGAAGCATTCAAGTGTTAAAACACAGGAAGACATCAACCCCAATGGTAGGGAGTCAGGGCTCTCGCAATGGTGGAGTCCTTGGAGGAGGCTCTCCATCCTACCCTGGGATGCATACGATGTCTCAGCAATCCCCAGTGTTTGGATGGAATGATCACGTGAGTGCTGACTGCCTCAGAGTGGCAGGGGTGGGCCTCACGACTGACAGGGAGCTCCTGGGGGAGGCGGTCATGACCTGAGCTAACCAAGACCTGGGCAAGATGGGTGCAGTGAGGACAGAAAGGAGGAGAGAGGGGCTCTGCTTGGAATGTTGGTCAGGCTTGGCCCACCCCTTCCCCATATTCCTGCCCTGTCTCCCTGCTGGGCCTGTGGTAAGGGCTCAGGCAAAGTCACCATCAGGCATGTGGTAGGACAACCACTGGCCTCAGAGCTAGAGAAGTACACCAGTGGGGACGAAACCTTCTATGTCAAACCCCTCACTTGACCAGACATGCTGGACTCCTGTAGCTAGGGCCTTGACCCTGACCCAAGTGGTTATTTCTTGCAGACTTGGTAACAGCAGACTGGTTCTAGGTGGAGAAGTCTGACAGACATTCCAGATGGGGCTTCTGCCACAGGTGCTATCTTAGCTGGTTCTGATTGGGGTGAATTCCAGCACTGTGTACTGCCCTGCTCTGGGAAGTATGGTATCATTAAATCATATAATTTTTTGTAGCCTGGGCACCCATTTTGCATATTTATTACTGGAACATGGCTCTTGTCACCATTGACACAGTCTCCAGTAGTACATCACACCCATATGTCTGAGCCCAGTGACCTGATTTGAGAACTTAGACATATTTCTCCTGCCTAGCAGACAGGGCTCCCTTCTTTGCCAACACTTGCTTTAGATGGACCATTCATGCATTTTCTGTGAACTGCATGTGACCCACAGCCTCTTCCCTGATACCAGTGAACTTCAAAAAGTTGATGGCAATGTGTAATATGAAACATCATGGATTTCAAACATTCTTGCTCCAAAATAAACATCTTTTTCATTCCATTTCCCAGCAACATTCTGAAGTGTCCATGTATGTGTATACATTGTGAGTTGTGTCCTGCTCTGTCTCTGTTCCCCCACCACCTCCCCTCCTGACTCTTCATTCCTGCCTCCTATGATCCCATGAATGGAGACTATTCTTCTGGCACCTTAAGTCCTTCTTGCCCAGGAGCTGTAAGTCAATTCTGAACTTGTTTCCTGGTGTGGTGTGAGGAATTTGCACTTGCCACTGGAGGATCCAGGGCCTGCACCAAGCCAGGTTTTCCTTAGGATGTCAATGAGAACATGAAATCATGATCTCAGGGCCAGAGCAAATGTCCAGCAGGCATAATCTGTACAGGAGTCACACAAAGGCCACAAGGGAATCTCTCAGTATGATCAATTTTCCCACGTGATGGTCATCCTGGTCGTGGGGTTGACAAATAAGCATTAGACTGTCACACTGAAAAAAAGTGCCCATGAAAGGAACTATGAGCAGCTATGTCCAGCTCCCCTTCATTTCCTGTTAGGACAGGAGGTACCTCTTTGGTACTGGAACTCCAGTTTAGCTGGGCGCTTTCCAAACAATGGGAAAAAAGGGGGGATGATTGGCACAGGTTGTATGCCTCCGTGGTGCCTACTACCTGAGAATCGTCTGCTTAGTGGACCTCTCAAATGGCCTTGCCTCTATGACAGGGAATAATTGTTTGGAAGCATCTGTAGCTATTTTGTGCTGCTGCTTTTGGGTGTGGACTTAGAGGTTCTTTTGAAATTATAGTGGCTAGAGTCAGTGCTTAGAGCCAATGGACACTTCTGCAGTAGCTGGAGGGCAGGTCCCAGAGGAAACAGAGTGTTTCCCTGCACAGCACCAACCTGTATTCTTGGGATCAGGTCCCTACACAGCAGACCATTATTTGAGGGTGTGTTGCCCCCTTGATCTGTCTGTATTGTCCCAGTGACCTGGGGACTTGGTCATGATCAAGACTGTAATGGTTATCAAAGTCCTGATATCAAGCTGGAGTGAGTTAGCTAGGATGGTGGAGCTCTATCTCCATCTCCCCAGTGATAGAGACTTGGGCTACGAGGCTCCGCGGGAGCTGTGATCCTCCTCACCATCTGTAATGTCAAAGTGACAAAGTGACATGACATCAGGCCAACTCTCAAATGGAGCCAGGTGAAAGGATCAAATTGCAAAACTTCACCCTGACCCATGATAGGAGTCACTTCCCCTAAGTTTCCACCATGCCTTGCAAGAGTAAATGCAGGTGGGGCAAACCCCTGGTGTGTGGCTGCTTTTTCCACTTCTGCCACCTCTCGTGCCCAGTTATGGGTCTAATTCCCGGTGGGATGTGGCTGAGACTTTGATGGACCAAATGTAATGCCTGAACCCTTGGTTCCTGCCCTGCCAAAAACAGTGGAGGACGTTAAACAGCTCTTAGTAATATTCCCGTGGAAGCTGCATGCTGGTACTGGAAACTAATGTCTGTCAACATGCACAGCCCAACTGTTGCTCTCCCAGGGCTCAGGAGCCAATGCTAATAGTAACAGTGATAAAACATGGTTGCATAGTAGGCTCTGTCCCTGATCCCTGAGAGGTCAGTTTGCATACTCTGGGATGGGAAGCAGTGGCATATGAGTCTTCCAGGAGCAACCTCTTCCCCACGTGTTTTCAGTCCCTTTCCACCATCCCTGAACACCCTCTGACCTATTAAGAGGAAAAGGTGTACGCAAAGAAGGTAGAAGAAGGGTAGTAATGGAAAACTTAGCTGAAATTGTGAGCAAGCTGAGTGTGGGATACAGAATCATGGACTCCAAAGTTATGCACATCCTCATTCTTGGAATCTGCTACTGTGTTACAACACATGGCAGTGGGGTAAGGGGATGGTTCTAAGGTTGCAGGCAGAATGAGAATGGCTGTTCAAGTGAACTCAGGGTAGGGAGATTCTTCAGGAATATCTGTGTAGGCTCACTGTAATCACCATGGTCCTTAAGAGTGGAAGGAGGCCGATGCTGCGGCATAGTGGGTAAAGCCGCTGCCTGCAGTGCCGGCATCCCATGTGGGCGCTGGTTCGAGTCCTAGCTGCTCCACTTCCTATCCAGCTCTCTGCTATGGCTTGGGATAGCAGTAGAAAATGGCCCAAGTCCTTGGGTCCCTGCACCTTCGTGGAAGACCCAGAAAAAGCTCCTGGCTTCAGATTGGTGCAGCTCTGGACGTTGCAGCCAATAGGGGAGTGAACCAACGGATGGAAGACCTCTCTCTCTCTCTCTCTCTCTGTAACTCTGTCTTTCAGATAAATAAATAAATGTTTTTAAAAAAAGAGTGCAAGGGGTGGGGACTTTATGGCATACCAGGTTAAGCTGCCTCCTGTGATGCTGGCATCCCATGTGAGTGCTAGTTTGAGTTCCAGCTGCTCCACTTTGGATCCAAAATCCTGATGTTTTGCCGGGGAAAGCAGTGGAAGGTGGTCTAAGTACTTCGACCCCTGCACCCACGTGGGAGACCCAGAGGAAGCTTCTGGCTCCTGCTTCTGTTCTGACTCAGCCCTGGCCCTGGTGGCCATTTGGGGTGTAAACCAGCAGATACAGAATTTCTCTCTCTCTCTCTCTCTCTCTCTCTCTCTCTGTGTGTGTGTGTGTGTGTGTGTGTGTTTGTGTCTCCCTCTCTGTAACTCAGTCTTTCAAGTAAATAAATAAATCTTTTTAGCAGGGAGAAGGATGGGAAGTGGAGCAGCCAGGTTTCGAGCCAGCACCTATGTGGGATGCCAGCGTCATAGCGTCATAGGTGGCAGTTTAATCTGCTATGCCACAATGCCAACCCAAATCTTTTTTTTAAAAAAAAGAGTGGAAAACATAAGCATCAGAGGAGGTCGGCAGGATGCCACCTGAAAAGGACTCAACTGTGTCTTGCTGGTTTCATAGTGTGAGGGAAGGGGAAATTGAACCAATCTGGCAGCTTCTAGAAACTGGAAAGCCAAGGAAATGGATCCTCTCCCTAGGGTCTCCAGCAGGGAGCAGTAACCCTGAATACACTTGATTTTAGCTCAGTGATCCCCATGTGGATTTTCTGTCCTCTGCTACATGCTAACACTTTGTGTTGTATAAAGCATTCAGTTTGTGGCAATATACTCTGGGAAAGGAACACACAGAGTGACTGAATGGATAGAAATGAGACCCAACTTGCCATATGCTGCTTATGAGAGAATCTCACTTCTTGGCCCATGCTGTGACATAGTAGGTAAAGCCGCCACCTGCTGTGCTGGCATCCCATATGGGTGCTGGTTCATGTCCCAGCTGTTCCGCTAATGAAAAGAATAAAATGAACAAAGCTGGAAGCGTTATCCTACCTGAGTTAACAATACATTACATGGGGGTAGCTGATGTGGCACAGTGGGGTAAGTCTCAGCTTGGGACACTTACATTCTATATCACAATTCCTGAGATTGAATCCTGTCTTTGCCTCTGCTCCATCTTCTTTCTAATGCATTCTGGAGGCAACAGATGGTGGGTCATATACTTGGGTTCCTGCCACCCATGTCGGAGACATGGATAACTAGTAGTTCTTAACTCCTGGCTATGGGTTGGTCATTCCTAGCTGTTGTGATCATCTTGGGAGTGAACCAGTGGATAGAAGATCTCTCTCCTTCTCTCTCTCTCTCTCACTCACCAGCACTGTGGCAACACAGTGGGTTAAGCCACGGCCTGCAGTATCAGCATCCCATATGGGTGCTGGTTCAAGTCCCAGCTGCTCCACTTCTGATCCAACTTCCTGCTAATGCATCTGCAAAAGCAGCTGAGAATGTCCAAGTCCTTGGGCCCTTGCACCAGCACAAGAGACCAGGAAGAAACTCCTGGCTCTTGGCTTCAGCCTGGCCCAGCACTGGTCATTGCAGCCATTTGGGGAGTGAATCAGCAGATGGATGATCTCTCTCTCTCTCTTTCTCTCTGTAACTATGCCTTTCAAATAAATAAATAAATAAATATTTTATTAAAAAACTCTGTTTCTCTGTCACTCTGACATTCAAATGAATGAATGAATAAATCAATGTATTAAAATAAATTAGATATATGCACATATTTATTGTTATATTACAAAGGCAATTGTTTGGCCTGTTAGGACATTGACTAGTATGCTTGCATCCCATATCTGAGTACCTGGATGACAGTCCTGGCTCTACTCACAATTCCAACTTCCCACTAATGGGCAGTCTTAGGGGCAGTGGTGATGGCCCAAGTAGCTTCCTTGTGGTAATCTTGGAATGAGTTCCCATCACTCAGTTTTGGCTTGTCCTAGACCTGGACGCTGTGGCATTTAAGGAGTTAAGCAGAGAATGGAAAGTGGGTCTATCTGTCTGTCTATCTCTCTGCCATTCAAATAAATAAACTTTAAAAAAAATTCAGCAAATGTGTCTCTAAGAACATGGGCTGACTTTATACAATATAATATATATTACAAGGCTATGGTAAGTCAGTGTGATTCTGGCATAGAAGCAGATTGATAGACCGTTGCAACAGAATAGAGACCCTAGAATTAAACCCAAATGTCTATAGCCTACTGATCTCTGACAACAGTGCTAAGAATATGTGTTCAAAAAAAAGAAAAAAAGAGAGAGAGAGTCCTTTCAATAAGTGGTTCAGGGAAAACTGAATGTCCACAAGCACAGGGATGAAACTAGACCCTGTCTTGCACAATGTTCCTAATTCAACTCAAAATGGGGTAAAGACCTCAATGTAAGGCTTGCAATTACTAGAAGAAATCTTAGGGTAAATACTTCAAGACACTGGAATGGGCAAAGATGTTTTGAATCAGACCCCAAAAGCATAGCAAACAGAAGCAAAAATATGTAACAGAGATTTCATTTAACTAAAGGGCTTCTGCACAGCAAAGGAAATAATCAGTAGATTGATATGAAAACCTTCAGAATGAGAGAAAATATTTGCAAGCTATACATCTGACAACAGGTTAAAATCCAGGATGTATAAGGAACTCAAACAACTTAATGAACTATCAAATAATCTATTTAAAGATGTGCTATAGATCCAAACAGATATTTATTTCCTAAAGAAGACACATGGCCAACAGTAAAATGATAAAATGTTCAACATCACTATCTCTGGGGAACTGGAAATCAAACCTACCATGAAACTTCACCTCTATGCAGTTAGATTGTCTACTAACAAAATGACAAAAGATGACAAGTGTTGGTGAGGATGCGGAAAAAAGGGAATGCTTGCACATCCACGGTGGGAATGCAAATTATTACAGTCATCAAGGGAAAGAGTATGGTGTTTGTTTGGAAAAGCAGAAAACAGTATCTACCATATAATCCAGCAATGCAACTCCTGGGTATACAATCAGGGGGAATGACATTAGTGTGTTGAAGAGATATCTCCATAGCCATGTTTATTACAACACAATTCACAATAGCAAAGAAACAGTGACATCCTGTGTTCTGTGATGTATTTGTACGACATTTTTCAATCATCCATCATGGAATATGATCCATGCATAAAAAGAATAAAATCTTGTCATTCCCATCATCATGGATAGAATTGGAGGTCATTCTGTTAAGTGACATAAACTAAGCACAGAAAGACAATTGTTGCCTGACCTCTCTCTTATGTGGAGTCTAAAAATGTAAGGAGGGGGTATAACTGAGAGGAGACAGGGTATGGATTCATAGCCAAAAATGAGTTTATTCAAAGGGAGTAAGTTCCCAGAGGTGGCTAATAACTGGTGTGCACAAAGAGCAAGCATGTGGCAGAGAGCCCAGCCCTCTGGCAGGTTGGGTCTTACATAGTTTCAGGTAGGCTAAGGGTCTAGGGGGAAGACAGTGGGGGGAGCTGAGTTAATTTGTGCAGGTTTTTCTAGGACTTTCCATACTTGGTGGGCCTTTCTCTCTGCAGGCTTGTTAGTTGTAAAAGAATGTAGAGGGTGGAGTGGGGAACAATAAAGGGCGTGGGATTGAGTTGGTTTCAGAAAGAATGTAGGGGCAAAGAAGTCCCTCAGGGAATTGCTCTGCTTTGAGGCAAGGGGTTAAAATAGCTGAGGCTTATGTCCTTGCTCCATCAAAAAAAAAGTTTAACAGTTGTACAGAAATTCAAAGTATAATGCTGGGAAAGAAAGGGAGGGGGAGACATGAGACAGGTCTGATTAACAGTACGAAGTTATAGCTGGAGAGAGTTGAGAAGCTATGGGATTCTAATGTGCAGTAAGATAATGATGAGTACAGATATTGTACTAAGTGTCTTTCTATTTAAAAATCTTAAAAGGTTGGCTGGCGCCGCGGCTCACTAGGCTAATCCTCCGCCTGTGGTGCTGGCACACCTGGTTCTAGTCCCGGTTGGGGCGTCGGATTCTGTCCCGATTGCTCCTCTTCCTGTCAAGCTCTCTGCTGTGGCCCGGGAGTGCAGTGGAGGATGGCCCAGGTCCTTGGGCCCTGCACCCACATGGGAGACCAGAAGGAGCACCTGGCTCCTGGCTTGGGATCAGCGTGTTGCACTGGCTGCAGCGCGCCGGCTGCGGTGGCCATTGGGGGGTGAACCAACAGAAAAGGAAGACCTTTCTCTCTGCCTCTCTCTCTCACTGTCCACTCTGCCTGTCAAAAAATAAAAAAGGCAGGATTTTTTTATATTTTCTCCATGAAAAAAAAATTTTTTTTGACAGGCAGAGTGGATAGTGAGAGAGAGAGACAGAGAACAATTTCTTCCTTTTGCCGTTGGTTCACCCTCCAATGGTTGCCGCGGCTGGCGCGCTATGGCCGGCGCACCGCACCGATCCGATGGCAGGAGCCAGGTACTTATCCTGGTCTCCCATGGGGTGCAGGGCCCAAGCACTTGGGCCATCCTCCACTGCACTCCCTGGCCACAGCAGAGAGCTGGCCTGGAAGAGGGGCAACCGGGACAGAATCCGGCGCCCCGACCAGGACTAGAACCCGGTGTGCCGGCACGGCAAGGTGGAGGATTAGCCTAGTGAGCCATGGCGCCGGCTCCATGAAAATTTTTATATATTGAACAAAATAGATATATTTACCCTGATTTAATATCACAATATGTGTCAGAAAGTCACATCACACCCTATATGTGCATAAAATGGCTTTAAACCATTTTAAAACTTTTTAAAAAAGGGTTTATTTATTTGAAAGGCAGTTACAGAAAGAGAGGGTGAGAGAGAGAGAGAGAAATCTTCCATCTATTGGTTCACTCAGCAGATGGCTACAACAGCCAGGATTGGACCAGGCTGAAGGCAAGAGTCAGGTGCTTCATCTGGATTTCCCTAATGGGTGCAAGGACCAAGAATTTGGCTTATCCTCAACTGCTTTCCCAAGCACATTAGTAGGGAGCTGGATCAAAAGTGGAGCAGCCAGGACTTAAACCAGTACCCTGCAGTGCTGCTGACACTGCAGGCAGCAGTTTAACCTGCTGTGCCACAGTGCCGGCCCCTATCTTTAAGACCTTTTTTTTCTTAAAGATTTATTTATTTACTTGAAAGTCAGAGTTACACAGAGAGAGAGAGAGAGAGAGAGAGAGAGAGAGAGAGAGAGAGAGAGAGAGAGGTCTTCTTTGTGCTGGTTCACTCCCCAATTATCCACAATGGCATGAGCTGCACGGATCCGAAGCCAGGAGCCTGGAGCTTCTTCCGGATCTCCCACACTGTTGCAGGGGCCCAAGGATGTGGGCCATCTTCTACTGCTTTCCCAGGCCATTGCAGAGAGCTGGATCGGAAGTGGAGCAGCTGGGACTCAAACCGGCACCCATATGGGAAGGTGGCACTGAAGGCAGCGGCTTTACCCATTATGCCACAGCGCCGGCCCAAAACTTTTCAAAAATTAATTAAATTTTAAAACTAAAAGCACTTACACTGCGGAGTGTGATGTGTTCACCCTCCAGGACACATGGCTTGCTGTTAAGCTATGCCAGCAAGTACTGTCCTGGAAGTCACTATCCTGGAAAATGATCCAAATTCAAAATTGGATGCATACATTCTACTGAAGGTGTATTGATTTGCTACATGGTCAGGCCAAAGACTGCGAAGTGGAACTATCAGAAGTTACAGGACTTCAGTGTGACACTGTGCTCTGTGTTCAGAGAAGATTTTGTCATCCTCACAGTCCGCAAGTGCATTAGTGAACCACCCAATGAGTGGGAGGCAGTAAGTGTGGGAGAGGAGATGATCCTGGCATTGTAAGAGGAACAACCATGGATTTAGTCCTGGCTGTCACAAATTGTGAGGCGAACTCAGACAATTTTGTTCATGTCTGTCCTAGTTGTTCAGATGGACCTCAGTGACCTCCTTCCCCTTCTATGTTTTCTGATTGTCCACTTTCTCCAGTTATGAAGCCAACAGCCTTGTTTGCCTGGCTCAGCCCTGTGCCTTGTAGCTGCCAGGGTGGCCATAGAAGCTATCCCTGTGAGGTTCCATGAGTGCCATTGGCATGACCACAGCATGACTGGTTCCGCTGTAGTTATACAATCACCACTTAGGGTGAGGAGCACAGCACTGGTAGTCCTAGCTCAACCACCTGCCACTCCCATCCATCCAGAGGTCACCACTCTCCCAACTTCCCAACACACGGTCACTTTCTTTAAAGGATTAGCAACTGCTCTTTAATAAATATACCTTATCAAGACATAACAATTTAATTAGCTGAGGCTAAATATAAAACAACATCCATTATGTACAGAGAATTTATATGTACAAGTGGGTTGTTGTGGATTTGTTTTGAGAGGAGACGCGTGGTTGGGACAAGAGGTGCGGAGTCACAACACAGACACCAGGAGTCGGGTGAAAGTGGACTAGAGGCATGCAGCTCAGTTGGTGCAGCAGTTTATACAGCTGAGGCAGCCAGTCCAGTCAAGGGGCGGTTTATGCCCTAACCAATCACTGCCTGCTGCTGCTAGGCAGGCTCCTTTGCCAGGTGGGTTCTGCCACCAATTCCTGAGTAACTGAACTCACGTCTCGCTTGCTTGCCAGCACCATCTTGGCACAGCCTTCTCATTCCACCACACAAGACCAGGGAATATGAGCCAACAACTATGTGAGTATTTGTAATGTGTTCAAGCCAAGTAATTCTCATGTAGGCCCAGAGACAGTGCCCAGCCCCTTCAGAAGGCCTGATTTTGGTCCCTGTCAAGAAAGAAGGCATATGCAAAAGGCTACAAACTGATTCCATTTGTGATAAGCTGGAAAGGAAAAATTATAGGGACAGAAAGCAGATCTCTGGCCATCAGGGTCAGGGACAGAAAGAAGGAGATAACTACATGATGGTAAAAAGGAAATTGTGGGAGTGATGTAAAGGTATCTGTATTGTGGTGCTGGGTCTATAGCAGTAGACATGTGCCAAGGTCACAGGCCAGAATAATCATTCCTCTATCACTCTGACTTTTTTTTTTAACTTTTATTTAATGAATATAAGTTTCCAAAGTACGAATAATGGATTACTATGGCTTCCCCCCCATACCGTCCCTCCCACCCACAACCCTCCCCTTTCCCACTCCCTCTCCCCTTCCATTCACATCAAGATTCATTTTCGATTATCTTAATATACAGAAGATCAGCTTAGTATACATTAAGTAAGGATTTCAACAGTTTGCTCCCACACAGAAACATAAAGTGAAAAATAATGGATGATTTTTTTTTAATGATGATGAAATCAGATCAGACCTATTGTCATGTTTAATCCCAGTGAGAGTCAAGTTGGGAGTTGATAGTTTCTTTTTTTTTTTTTCAGAGGATCAGTTTAGTATGCATTAAGTAAAGATTTCAACAGTTTGCACACCCATAGAAACACAAAGTGAAATATATTGTTTGAGTACTCGTTATAGCATTAAATCTCAATGCACAGCACATTAAGGACAGAGATCCTACATGAGGAGTAAGTGCACAGTGACTCCTGTTGTTGACTTTACCAATTGACACTCCTGTCTATGGCATCAGCAATCCCCCTATGCTCCAGTCATGAGTTTCCAAGGCTATGGAAGCCCCTTGAGTTCTCCGACTCTTATCTTGTTTAGACAAGGTCATAGTCAAAGTGGAGGTTCTCTCCTCCCTTCAGAGAAAGGTACCTCCTTCTTTGAAGACCTGTTCTTTCCACTGAGATCTCACTCACAGAGATCTTTTGCCAGAGTGTCTTGGCTTTCCATGCCTGAAATACTCTCATGGGCTTTTCAGCCAGATCCGAATGCCTTTAGGGCTGATTCTGAGGCCAGAGTGCTATTTAGGACATCTGCCATTCTAGGAGTCTGCTGAGTATCTCACTTCCCATGTTGGATCACTCTCCCCTTTATTTATTCTATCGGTTAGTGTTAGCAGGTACTAGACTTGCTTATGTGCTCCCTTTGACTCTTAGTCCTTTCATTATGATCAATTGTGAACTGAAATTGATCACTTGGACTAGTGAGATGGCATTGGTACATGCCACCTTGATGGGATTAAATTGGAGTCCCCTGGTATGTTTCTAACTCTACCATTTGGGGCAAGTCAACTTGAGCATGTCCCAAATTATATATCTCTTCCCTCTCTTATTCCTACTCTTATGTTTAACAGGGATCACATTTCAGTTAAATTTCAACACTTAAGGGCCGGCGCCGTGGCTCACTAGGCTAATCCTCCGCCTACCGGCGCCGGCACACCGGGTTCTAGTCCCGGTCGGGGCGCCGGATTCTGTCCCGGTTGCCCCTCTTCCAGGCCAGCCCTCTGCTGTGGCCAGGGAGTGCAGTGGAGGATGGCCCAGGTGCTTGGGCCCTGCACCCCATGGGAGACCAGGAAAAGCACCTGGCTCCTGGCTCCTGCCATCGGATCAGCGCGGTGCGCCGGCCGCAGCGCGCCGGCCGCGGCGGCCATTGGAGGGTGAACCAACGGCAAAGGAAGACCTTTCTCTCTGTCTCTCTCTCTCACTGTCCACTCTGCCTGTCAAAAAAAAAAAATTCAACACTTAAGAATAACTGTGTATTAATTACAGAATTAAACAAGTCATATTAAGTAGAACAGACAAAAAAACTACTAAGAGGGATAATGTATTAAGTTGTTCATTAACAGTCAGGGCTATGCTGATCAAGTCACCGTTTCCCATAGTGTCCATTCCACTTCAACAGGTTTCCTTTTTGGTGTTCAGTCAGTTGTCACCGATCAGGGAAAACATATGGTATTTGTCCCTTTGGGACTGGCTTATTTCACTCAGCATGATGTTTTCCAGATTCCTCCATTTTGATGCAAATGACTGGATTTCGTTGTTTCTTACTGCGGTATAGTATTCTAAAGAGTACATATCCCATAATTTCTTTATCCAGTCTACCGTTGATGGGCATTTAGGTTGGTTCCAGGTCTTAGCTATTGTGAATTGAGATGCAATAAACATTAGGCTGCAGACCGCTTTTTTGTTTGCCAATTTAAATTCCTTTGGGTAAATTCCAAGGAGTGGGATGGCTGGGTCGAACGGTAGGGTTATCTTCAGGTTTCTGAGGGATCTCCAGACTGACTTCCATAGTGGCTTGACCAGTTTGCATTCCCACCAACAGTGGGTTAGTGTCCCTTTTTCCCCACATCCTCGCCAGCATCTGTTGTTGGTAGATTTCTGAATGTGAGCCATTCTAACCGGGGTGAGGTGGAACCTAATTGTGGTTTTGATTTGCATTTCCCTGATTGCTAATGACCTTGAACATTTTTTCATGTGCCTGTAGGCCATTTGGATTTCCTCTTTTGTAAAATGTCTATTGAGGTCCTTGGCCCATCTCTTAATTGGGTTGTTGGTTTTGTTTTTGTGGAGTTTCTTGATCTCTTTGTAGATTCTGGTTATTAACCCTTTATCTGTTGCATAGTTTGCAAATATTTTTTCCCATTCTGACAGTTGTCTCTTCACTCTCCTGACTGTTTCTTTTGCAGTACAGAAACTTCTCAATTTGATGCAATCCCAATAGTTAATTTTGGCTTTGACTGCCTGTGCCTCCCGGGTCTTTTCCAGAAACTCTTTGCCTGTGCCAATATCTTGAAGGGTTTCTCCAATGTTCTCTAGTAACTTGATGGTGTCAGGTCGTAGATTTAGGTCTTTAATCCATGTGGAGTGGATTTTTGTGTAAGGTGTAAGGTAGGGGTCTTGCTTCATGATTCTGCACGTGGAAATCCAATTTTCCCAGCACCATTTATTGAATAGACTGTCCTTGCTCCAGGAATTAGTTTTAGATCCTTGATCAAATATAAGTTGGCTGTAGATGTTTGGGTTGATTTCTGGTATTTCAATTCTGTTCCATTGGTCTATCCATCTGTTTCTGTACCAGTACCATGCTGTTTTGATTACAACTGCCCTGTAGTATGTCCTGAAATCTGGTATTGTGATGCCTCCGGCTTTGTTTTTGTTGTACAAGATTGCTTTAGCTATTCGAGGTCTCTTGTGCCTCCATATAAATTTCAGCACCAATTTTTCCAGATCTGAGAAGAAGGTCTTTGGTATCTTGATTGGTATTGCATTGAATTTATAAATTGCTTTTGGGAGAATGGACATTTTGATGATATTGATTCTTCCAATCCATGAGCATGGAAGATTTTTCCATTTCTTGGTATCCTCTTCTATTTCTTTCTTTAAGGTTTTGTAATTTTCATCGTAGAGATCTTGAACGTCCTTGGTTAAGTTTATTCCAAGGTATTTGATTGTTTTTGTAGCTATTGTGAATGGGATTGATCTTAGAAGTTCTTCCTCAGCCATGGCATTGTCTGTGTATACAAAGGCTGTTGATTTTTGTGCATTGATTTTATACCCTGCTACTTTGCCAAACTCTTCTATGAGTTCCAATAGTCTCTTAGTAGAGTTCTTTGGGTCCCCTAAATAAAGAATCATGTCATCTGCAAAGAGGGATAGTTTGAGTTCTTCCTTCCCAATTTGTATCCCTTTAATTTCTTTTTCTTGCCTAATAGCTCTGGCTAGAACCTCCAGAACTATATTGAATAGCAGTGGTGAGAGTGGACATCCCTGTCTGGTCCCAGATCTCAGTGGAAATGCTTCCAACTTTTCCCCATTCAATAGGATGTTGGCTGTGGGTTTTTCATAGATTGCTTTGATTGTATTGAGGAATGTTCCTTCCAAACCCAGTTTGCTTAGAGTTTTCATCATGAACGGGTGTTGTATTTTATCAAATGCTTTCTCGGCATCTATTGAGATAATCATATGGTTTTTTTTCTGCAGTCTGTCAATGTGGTGTATCACATTGATTGTCTTGCGCACATTAAACCATCCCTGCATACCAGGGATAAATCCCACTTGGTCTGGGTGGATGATCTTTCTGATGTGTTGTTGCATTCTATTGGCGAGAATTTTATTGAGGATTTTTGCATCTATGTTCATCAGGGATATTGGTCTGTAATTCTCTTTCAGTGCTGCATCTTTTTCCGGCTTAGGAATTAAGGTGATGCTGGCTTCATAGAAAGAATTTGGGAGGACTCCCTCTTCTTCGATTGTTCTGAATAGTTTGAGAAGAATTGGAGTTAGTTCTTCTTTAAATGTCTGGTAGAATTCAGCAGTGAATCCATCTGGTCCTGGGCTTTTCTTTGTTGGGAGGGCCTTTATTACTGTTTCAATTTCTGTCTCAGTTATGGGTCTGTTTAGGTTTTCGATGTCTTCCTGGTTCAATTTAGGTAGGTTGCATGTGTCCAGGAATCTATCCATTTCTGATAGATTTCCCTGTTTGCTGGCATACAAGTCCTTGTAGTAATTTCTGATGATTCTTTTTATTTCTGTGGTGTCTGTTGTTACATTTCCTTTTTCATCTCTGATTTTATTGATTTGGGTCTTTTCTCTTCTTTTTTTAGTTAGTTGGGCCAATGGGGTGTCAATTTTGTTTATTTTTTCAAAAAACCAGCTCCTCGTTTGGCTGATTTTTTGGAATGTTTTTCTTGATTCAATCCTGTTGATTTCTTCTCTGATTTTAATTATTTCTCTTCTCCTACTAGATTTGGGTCTGGTTTGCTGTAGGTTTTCTAGATCCTTGAGGTGAATAGAAAGCTCATCTATTTGGTGCCTTTCCAATTTCTTGATGTAGGCACCTATTGATATAAACTTCCCTCTTAACACTGCTTTTGCTGCGTCCCATCAGTTTTGGTATGTTGTGCTGTTATCCTCATTTACTTCCAGAAAGTTTTTGATTTCTCTTTTGATTTCTTCTATGACCCATTGTTCATTCAGGAGCATGTTGTTCAATCTCCATGTGTTTGCATATGCTCTAGGGATTCCTGAGTTGTTCATTTCCAACTTCATTCCTTTATGGTCTGAGAAGCTGCATGGTATGATTCTAATTCTTTTGAATTTGCTGAGACTTGCTTTATGGCCTAGTATGTGGTCAATCCTAGAGAAGGTTCCATGTACTGCTGAGAAGAATGTAAAATCTTTAGCTGTAGGCTTGAAAGTTCTGTATATATCTGTTAGATCCATTTGGGCTATAGTGTCGTTTAAATCTACTGTATCCTTGTTGATCTTCTGTCCTGTTGATCTGTCTATTTCTGAGAGTGGAGTATTGAAGTCCCCCAGTACTATTGTATTGGGGTCTAAGTCTCCCTTTAAGTCCGTTAACAAATCTTTTAGATAAACCGGTGCCCTGTAGTTAGGTGCATATACATTGATAATTGTTATATCTTCCTGTTGAATTGATCCCTTAATCATTATGTAGTGTCCCTCTTTGTCTCTCTTAATGGTTTTTGTGGTAAAGTTTATGGTGTCTGATATTAAGATGGCTACGCCTGCTCTTTTTTCATTTCTGTTGGCATGGTATATCTTTTTCCAGCCTTTCACTTTCAGTCTGTATGGATCTTTGTTGGAAAGATGTGTTTCTTGTAAGCAGCAAATAGATGGGTTTTGTTCCTTAACCCAATCAGCCAAACGGTGTCTTTTAACTGGACAGTTCAGGCCATTCACGTTCAATGTGACTAATGATAAGTGGTAACTTTGCCCTGCCATTTGCCAAAGATAAGTTCTAATATATGCTTTGAATTCCCTGTGATCTTTTGCTGTGAGCTTTCCTTCCTTGGTTTCCTTCCTTTACCTTCTTTCATATTGATGACCGTGTTTCTTTGTTTCTGTGTGTAACACATCTTTAAGCATCTTTTGCAGGGCTGGATGTCACTCTGACTTTTTGTAAGAAATTGGACCAATGAATCCCAAACTGATAGTAGAGTTTACTCATTACTTTTTCTCCATATAAGGATTATGCTTTTTTCACTTCTATTGTGTTGTTGTACATCATTATTTCCTGAAGTATAGCCAGTATGTGCTCCTGAGATGAATCCAATTTAGTGCTGGCATATGGTGGACTTATTTCTTTTATATCCTGTAATATTCATTTGCTAGTGTTCTGTTTCTGATTTTTGCTTCTGTGTGTGCTTGAACCTGTGATTTTCCTCTCTAACTGTCCATATTGGGGTTTGGTATGCAGATAATTCAAACCTCAGAGACTGAGTCAACAAGAATCTCTTCTTCTCAATTTTCTGCAAGAATTTCCTTTTTTATTAAAAGAAAAAGATAGTAAACTTTACTGATGCATTTATAAAAATACTTACTCCAATCAGGCCTCTAACCTGTAAAAAGTAATTTTCTATTTATAAAGCAAAATACATGGAAATACAGAAACAGACTCATTTATCCAGCAAGAAAACTTTTAATATTTGTACCAAATACAATTAGTTTCTCTGGATAAACCCACCATCAGTGTCACCTAGAATATAGGTAGGTCTGCTCAGAAGTCACTAACTCTAGTATCTCTCTGTCCACATATATTAGGACAACTGAACTCTGAAAAAGCAGAGCTGAGCCTGTCAAATTTTTGTCTGTTTTAGAAACTCTGGCACAGGAAGAAAATAAGAGGAAGATTCAGGCAGCAGAGTGCTTGTATCATGATTAGGCAGTTGGCCTTGTTGCACATTTCAAATCTAGAAAGAGACAAGAAGTCATCAAAACAACTGGGCTTCATTCATTTGCTATATGCTTGATCATGGTGCATTTGTGGTATTTGAGTCAATAACACCATCAGGTGAATCAAATTCATAAATATAATTTCTTTTTTTATTTATTTGACAGGTAGAGTTATAGACAGTGAGAGAGAGAGAGAGAGACAGACAGACAGACAGAGAGAGAGTTATAGACAGTGAGACAGAGACAGAGAAAGGTCTTCCTTCTGTTGGTTTACTCCCCAAGTGGCTGCTACCGCCGGCGCTGCACTGATCCAAAGACAGGAGCCAGGTGCTTCTTCCTGGTCTCCCATGTGGGTGCAGGGGCCCAAGCACTTGGGCCATCCTCCACTGTCCTCCCAGGCCACAGCAGAGAGCTGGACTGGAAGAGGAGCAACCGGGACTAGAACGTGGCGCCCATATGGGATGCTGGCGCCACAGGTGGAGGATTAACCGAGTGAGCCACGGTGCCGGCCCCCATAAATATAGTTTCAAAGCCCTGTGCTATAGCCTGTCTGTGAAGAAAATTCCCAGATGGATGCTAAACTGATCAGTGGAACTAGCAGTTTTGCAAATGTTTCCACACTTTCCTGCCAGACTGTGTGTGTGTCCCCTTAGATGATCGGGGACACTTTGCAGACATACAGCTTCACCATTGTCCATTCCAGACGTGTTAAGAGAAGACACTGTGCTAGTGCTTCCATGGTCAAAGTTAATTTTCTGCCCTAGGCACTCCCATGGAAGATCAGGGAGTTCTTTGCTGGGCTGGCAGCCTCTGCTGCTGATAGTCTGCTGCTGTTTCTCCCTCAGGCTGACAGCGATGCCTTAATGCTTTCTTGCTAAGCTGATTTGTCGCTCCCCCTCTTCGTGGAGGAACGACACAGGACCCTGCGCTGTTCTTTTCGTCTGCTCGGCCCTCCCCGGGTTTGCTGCTGGTTCTTCCCGGGTTGGCTACTATCCCTTCCACCTCCGTGGAAGGGCAGTTCCCCCTGGCCGCATTCCCCACTTCCGCAGGGGAGCGGCACACCGCCGGCCGGCTCTCTGGGGGCTGCACGGGTTCCCTTAGATGTTCCCCATAGATGTTTCTGGTGCATGCCGTCTCTCTCCTCCTTTATAGTCCTCCTCCGCCAATCCCAACTCGGCTGCCCACACGCCGAGTACGCTGCTCTCCAATCAGGAGCAAGTCCTACAGTTAATTGGTTGAACTGGAGGCAGCTGTGCGGAAGCTGTTTACTTCTCTCCCAGCGCCATATTGTGGGAGAGCAGATGCATAGAATAAGTCTTAATTCGAGTAACTTAGTCTAGTCCGGATTGCTCCCCACACTGATTCTTTCGTTTTTGAATTTCTTGTTTTCCACCTTGAACTATGCTTTGCAGTGTGCTCCTGGGTCGATCCAGATCATCTTCCACATAGTGGCCTTCCTGCTCCAGTTGTCCCAGTTATGTCTCTAGTTCTTGGTTAGATGCCTTCTGTCTGGCTCTTGGCTCTCTCAGATCTTGTAACTGCTCTCTTGCTGGTTCTGCTTCATTGACCTGATGAGCCGCCATCTATATAGTTCAGGTCTGAGCTGATATGCCTGGCCTATCAGCTCCTCCATTTGCATCGACTTGTCATGCCCAAGATCCTCTAGTTTCACGGTATTAGTGGTGTTTCTATCCACACATTCAGAAAAGGAGCCTTACTTTAATCTCTGATGCCATTTTCCTTTAGACTTGAGTATTTTAGTGGCTTTCTGCTTGTAGCCACAATTGCGTGTTGGGTGGAGAACAGCACAGCCAGCCTTTGATGGCCCATTTGGCTTCAAATAATCCTCTTTGCCTTCAGCGCCGGTGTCTGAATTATGAGTGGCTTCATGGTTTGGCTCCTAGAATTTTCTTCATCTTGGTTTTTGCAATTTTTCTTATTTATTTTATTGGAAAAGGGGAGACAAAGAGAACTCCCATCTTCTGGTACACTCCCCAAATGCATACCATGGCTGCGGCTGGGCCACACCTGGAAGCCATAATTCAATCTGAGTTTCCCACATGTGTGGTAAGAATCCAAGATTTGAGCCATTACAAGCTGCTCCCCAGGGTGTGCATTAATAAGAAGCAGGAATGGATAGCAGAGCTGTGACTTGAACCCAGGCACTCTGACTTGAGTTGTGAGGGTCCCAAGCTGGAGATTATCTGCTGTACAAAATGCCCACCCATTCCCTTCTCAGGAATTTTGATGATGAGTCCACTGGGGCTCACAGAACTGGCACTTGACATCAGAGTACATGGAAATTCAGGTGTTTCACTTCTTTTTTTACTGTGATTTTCCCAGTGGCCACCTTCTGTGAACTGTTAAGAGTCAAATAGCAGCTCATCATCTGGTTCTGTTTTCTTCTAACACACTGAGTGAAGGCCTAGGAACAGATGCATTTTCAATGGGATGGGAAACCTGCATTGGTGTCCCAGAGTCTATGTTCACATTCGTAGTGCCTGCTGAGATGGTGGCTTTTTGATTTTTTTAAAAGATTTTATTTATTTACTTTAGAGATAGAGTTACAGACAGTGAGAAGGCGAGATAGAGAGAAAGGTCTTCCATCTGCTGGTTCACCCCCAAATGGCCAAAACTGCCAGAGCTGAGTTGATCCAAAGCCAGGAGCCAGGAGCTTCTTTCAGGTCTCCCATATAAGTGCAGGGGCCCAAGTATTTGGGCCATCTTCTACTGCTTTCCCAGGCCATACCAGAGAGCTGTACCGGAAGAGTAGCAGCTGGGACTAGAACTGATGCTCATATGGGGTGCTGCTGCCACAGGCTGAGTATTAACCTACTGCACCACAGCACCAGCCCCAAAGCTTTTTGATTTCTAGTGTTATCAGCTGCTGAGGAAATACAGGCAGCTGTGGTATAGATGTGTCACCTCTGTATCTTGCTGGTGAAGGTCAGGATGGTCAGTATTTTTGCTTCATGTTGTTGTGGGATGCAAGGCTCCTGACTACGTTTATTGCAGGTTCTGCCCTCCTTATGTGAAAAAATTCAAAGTGTAAGCCCCAAGGTGTACAGAATTTTAGAGCAAAGCAAATGTGCAAACTCATGTACATAGGTTAGCTAGAAAGATAGAGTGCATAAATGAACTGCCAAAATACAACAAGGACCCCTGAGAAAAACCCTGCATCAAGGAAAAACCAGCAACAGTGAAAAATGCCTCAGCAAAGGAAAGCTCCCTCAACAAAGTTAAGCCTCCTTTTTAAAACACCTTGCAGAAGCATAGTGGGTGTTGTTCCAGGTGGAGCCCAAGTGAATATTCAGAAATGGGTGGAATTGGGGTAGAGCTCATCCACCACCCACTTCGGTGCCATTTTTAGGAAATAGCAGAATTGTCATGGAGTCAGGTGCATGATGGAGCATGGTAATTTTATCATAATAACACTGTAATGACCTAAGTGTCATGGGGAGACATATCCTGTAGTCATGTTGGACATTGCCACATAGAGCTGGCTCTGAGTTTCTGCTACATGGGAGGAGAGGGCTTATGGGTTTGTGGGAGGTCAACCTAGATGATGTACACAAAGGGAGGTTTGGGTTGCTCAGAAAGGGAAGGTAGTTTAGATAGTGCACAAGAAAGGGACTTGTCACACAGGCTGGGCTGGCATCTCATATGTCGGGTCTACCACAGCTGTCTTCCAGCAGGTCAGTCCCAGCTGGCAAACCATTGATTGTCTGGAGCTGTCAGTCAGCAGTCTGTGCAGGTTGGTTGGGGTTATCATTCAGCGAACTGCTATGTTCACCACTGTGCGGCAGCAGTTCAGCTGTAGTTGTCAGATGTCAGCTCCTTTCCTTAGATACCTACATTACCACAACAAAATAATGTTGCCTGTGTTTTTGATTGAGTGCTGTTGGAGCTCCTGCATCAAGTTGGCTGTAATAAATATGCTTTTCCTGATGATAGTGAAACCAAGATAGGACAGAAGCTGAATCATCCTCTGGCAAATATGGGATGCTGTGGTGTCTGCAACTCAAATTTGACACTCTTGTGGGTCCCAGCCACTCAACTACTGGCCCAGGAGTCTCCAGTTAGAATAATTCCCCTCTCCCATTCAACCATGGCCCTACTACATCTTCTACTAGGGTTGGTGTCAAGTTAGCTTATTTATTCCTAGGGTGTGAGTTGGGATTTTCTGGAGAAACCTGGAGGTTCCATGTGGAAAGTGTTTTGACTATGGTTGTGTTTCTGTAATGGTTATAGAATGATTCAGATTGGCAACTTCTTCTATCAGATTTGGCATGTTCTGTTTTTTTTAGAAACTGGTCACCCTTGTCTGTAGTTTCAACCAAATTGGAATGAAAGGACCCGTATTATCCCCTCTGTATTCCAGAGTTAATTGGTAGAATTTCTGACCAAGAGAATACCTGCAGGACAAGAGCAACAAGCACCCATCTCTCTATCAGCTGCACTCCCCTCCCCTTACAACTTGGTCACCTTTGCTTCCTCTCTCCCTGCTTCCTATTCTCTCTCTTTGTGAGTGTGTGTGAATAGATGGATGTTATTTTTTCTGTTTTTTTTTTTTGTTTTTAACTAACATATGGTTATTGTACATATTATGAGATGCGTTTCGTGGTATTTCAATACACCTATGCAGTGTGTAATTACCAGGGCAACTAGTATATCCATAACCTTAACCTTTTATCATTGTTTGTGTCAGGAATATTCAGAATCCTTTCTGCTAACTATTTTGAAACCTATGATAAATTGCTGTCCATCACAGTCACCCCACTGTGCTATAGAATATTTGAAGATATTCCTCCAAGCCAACTGCACCCCTGTACCTGCTCACCATCTTCTTGCACTATGGTTTGGACATGGTTGAGTGTGACCCTGAATGTTCATGTGCTGGAAACTTGGTCCCCATGGAGCAGTATGGAGGTGTTGCAACCATAAGACTTGAGGGCAGTGGGAAGTGCTGGGATCTTGTTCACCCTCATGAAAGAAAAAAAAAATGCTAGTCTCATGTAGTAGGTTGTGGCTCACATTCTGTACTATAACATTGCTTGCTCTGTCTCCATGGGCACTCTGTCTCCCTCTCAAGTGGTGTACTACTCCCATGATGCCATTTGCAATGCTCTGATGTAGCCAGAAGGCCCTCACCAGAGGTCAAACAGATAGGGCTGCCCAGTTTCAAACTTTCAGCCTCCAGAAGTGTGAGCTAAATAAATACCTTACTTTATAAGTTATCCAGCCCCAGGTATTTTCTTTTAGGTACACAAAACACATTAAGACATTTACTGAACCACTGGAGTTACTTGAAGACGTTCTGATACATCACACTAAATACTTCACCATTTGTTTCTTAGAAATAAAATGGTCTCCTGTACAGCCTTAATGTAAACATCACACTCAGGATATTTAACATTTAAGGGTGAGCATTGATATGCGCTAGGTTATGTTGCTGCTTTGGATGGCTGAATGCCATATCTGAGAATGGATTTGAGTCCAGGCTTTGTCACTTCTGAGCCAGCTTCCATTTAATGCACCTGAGAAAACATCTAATGATGGTCCAAGAAAGCAGGTCTCTGCCATCCAAGTGGGACACCTTGACGGTGTTCCTTGCATGTGCCTTCCTCCTGGCCTTGCCCTGGCTGTTGGGAGCATTTGGCGAGTTGTTCAGCAGATATAAGACCTCTTTTTGTCTCTCCTTCTCTGTCAGTATACTTGATAAACAAATACATAAGTAAGTAAGTCTTTAAAAACACCATAATATGTACGATGAGGGAGAGAAGTTGGTTCTCGGGTTCCAGAATACACTGAGATAGGATGCAGAGGTTCTGATGTTCTACAGTTCAATGCATGACTACAGTTAATTCTAGCATATATTTCAAAATACCTATGAAGGAGGATAATGCCTAGGTAGGAGGATTTTGAAAGTTCTCAGAATGAAAAAATGATAGATGTTTGAGGGATGGGAATGACACTGAACCTGATATGGTCATTACACTCTGGATACCTGTGTCATAATATCATACTGCGCCCTATTAGTATGTACAATAATGTTTTGTCAAGTAAGTCAAATTGAATTTAATGTTCCTCGGTTGTAATACCCTAGTGTTACCACCTGAGGGCAGTGGCACTTAGGCTGTTGGGTGGTAAATGAGTAGCGGATGTCCAGGATTTTGCACTTTCAGTTTTTCCTGGTCCTTACCGTCCGCTGTTAGACTCTGGGTTAATTTTGCCCACACAGATGGCAGTGTTGGTGACTGTTGTTCTGATGAGCTGTATCTCATTTGCCCTGGAACAACTCAAAGCTCCCTCCACCCAGCCACCACTGCTTCCACAGCAGCAACTTTTCTTCCTTTCTTCCTCCTAGGCACAAACTGAGATCTCTGAGGTATTGGCTCAGCTTCCAGTTGTGGACCCTGTCACACAGACAGGTGGCACTACGCAGTGGTTCAAGGGCTTGTTTGTGGAAAGTAATGCTATAAAAGTTTCCCTGAAAAGTCAGCCTACAGCCTACAGTGGGTTTTCCCTGGTTTTGTTTCTAGTCCCACTGGATGAGCACAGGGAGGGCTCTCACCGGTTTATGATATTCACAGGATCAAGAAGTTACAGTAAAATGGTTATTTATTTCTTCAATTGATGAAATTCAGTGAAAATTATTCTCTGAGGCCAAGCTCCTGCCTAAAGATAAACTGCATTTCTCACTATAATGACTGTTCTGCTCTCTAATCCCTTCTTCGAAAAGTCCAGCTGCTATCAGTCATCTCCTTTTATTAGGTGTGAAACAGAAATTTTAAAAAAACCTTTTTTTTTCAGTAAACAATACTGTAAATGATGATTTAAGCTTTCAAAGGTCTTATCTGGTTCTTGTCAGAAATTTTTCATCCCTTTACTCTGCATCTTTGTTCTTAAAACTATTGTTTCTTGGGACACATTTTGGAAGTGAAAGATGTTTCCCATCATTCTAGGACCAAAGGCATCAACTGATTTTTCTCTTTGTGTTTCCTGTCTGAGAATCATGGGGGTAGAGATTATCAGAGCTAGAAGAACTCTCGGAGAAAATTCTTTTTAAAACTTTTATTTAAGTTATACAAGTTTCATGTATTTCATATACATAGATTTAGGAGCATAGTGATACTTCCCATCCTACCCCCCACCCAAGCTCGAACCCCTCTTTCTCCTCCCTCTCCCATTCTCACTCTTAATTTTTACAAAGATCTACTTTCAGTTTACTTAACGATCCTAAAGTTAACCTTACACTAAGTAAAGAGTTCAACAAATAGTATGAAGAAAAAATACATTACATTTTAGGAACTCTGCAGCCCTCTGTGCCACAGCTCCAGCCCCAAACACTTTTTTTCTTTTGGGATTTGGACTATGAGGCCAGTGTTGTGACATAGCAGTTAAAGACACCACCTGTGTTGCCAGCTTCTGATCCAGCTCTCTGCTGTGGCCTGGGAAAGCAGTAGAAGATGGCCCAAGTCCCTGGGCCCCTGGAAAAAGCTCCTGGCTCCTGGGCTGCAATTGCAGCTATCTGGAGAGTGAACCAGGGGATGGAAATGGAAAACCTCCCCCCCACCTCTGCCTCTGCTTCTGCCTCTCTATAATTCTGCTTTTAAAATAAATAAATAAATAAATCTTTTAAAAAAGAAAGACTTGGACTATGTCCCACCATTCCCTTCTTGCCTATAGGGTTTCTGATGAGAAGTGTGCTGTGTGTCTAATTGGAGATCCTCTGAAAGTAATCTGGCATTTCACTCCTGCACATTTTAGAATCTTTTCTTTATGTTTTACTGTTAAGTTTGACTACAATGTGTCGTGGTGAAGATATTTTCTGGTCATGTCTGTTAGGAGTTCTACATGCTTCTAAAATCATTATTGGACCCCCTAAAATATATATGAATGTGGCCCCCTTAAAGTTCCCCAAAAGTCCCACCTGGGGTACCATATATGTTACCGGAATTTGGGATGCCATAAGATATCATCATATGCTTATTAATAAATTCCAAATATTAATAAGCCCGTGTGGGTTCTTGCCTAATATTCAGAGAAAAATTTTGAATACCAGCATAAATGAATGAGGCAGCATGGTACATTTTTAGGTTTTTATTCAGTGTGAAAGATGCATAGGTGAGTGAGGGACCTATCTATAGGAGAGAGGTAAATCTGGGTTCATACCAAGTACCAGGAACCAGTCATGCGGAGGAGCATCTAAGCCAGGAAGCATGGGGTGGGTGGCCCGTAGGCCATGCACCCTGGACATGCAGGGCTGCAGAAAGGCCCTTACTGGCAAATGGCCAAAGCAAGGAAGGGGCGAACACACTGTGTCCCAGGCTTTTAATCCACTTTCAAAGGGGAATGGTTGATTAACCTGATTGGCCAGTGGGTGCTCAGGTGTGGCCAGGTAGGGGCATGAGGTCACAGAGGGGCGTGGTGAAGGTGTGGTCTTCCAGTTCACAAACCTAATCAATTTTAACCTGTATGCCTGCCTACATCACTTCCTCTACTTGGACGTCCCTTTCTTTCTCCAAATTGGGGAAGTTTTCTGTAATTATTTCACTAAATAGGCCTTCTATCCCATTCTCTCTTTCTACACCTTCAGGAACTCCTAAGCCCCATATATTGGGTCGTTTGATAGTATCTCATAAATCTCCAACACTAGTTTAAAGTTTTGTATTTTCTTCTTGCTTTATGTTTGGTCTGACTGTAAGATTTCCAAAGTTTTGTCTTCCGGTTTGGATATTCTTTCTTCTCTCTCACCAAGTCTGCTGTTAAGGCTTTCCATTGCATTTTTTTTATTTGATCTATTGAATTTTTTATTTCTAATATTTCATTTTGGTTTCTTTTTAAAATCTCAATTTCATGGGAAAAGTTTAATTCATGTCATATATCATCTTCTTTAGTTCATGGATTTGCTTCTGATTGCTTTTGAGTAATGCCATGATAACTTTTTGCATTATTGAAATGTTGTTGTGTTCCTTTGAGGGGGCATGGTGTTTTCCTTATTATTGTTTCTTGATTTCTGTGTTTGTTTTTAGACATTTGTGGAGTTGATTCTTTGTTGGTTTTTTTTCCCTCTGATGGCTTTTATCTTTGAGCTATTCCTCTGTGACTTAGTGGAATGTCTGGTCTTTCAGTGAATACCTAGACATGTGTAGTGGTGATGACCAGGGAGCTCTGGTGTGTGATCCAGTGTGGAGTGAGTAACCAGAGTAACACCCAAGTTGGGCGTGGTAGATCTCAATACCCAGCTACACCCTGCATCTTCTCATTTATCCACCGAGTCCCCATAGTCTAAGCACACAAGGCTCACACAATTGCTGGGTCCAGAGGTTTCTCTCCACTCTGCCAGCCTGTCCAGTTAATAGAGAGATAGATGTTCCCTTAGACTGCTCCAGCTAGGCATCTTGACCCTGGGAGGCTGTAGGCAATTCACTATCCCATGTGGCTGCTCAGCCACCTCCCAGCCAAGCTTAACGTCAGAGGGGACTTCGGACCTTTTCCTGTGCTAGAATCTCTGGATCATATACACATGCAACAGCCACTTGCCGAACACTGCTGCCCGTCCTTCACTACCACCAGCACTGCCGATTAGGCATCCTGTCTCAGTCAGCTGCTGTGCATGTGCACAAAGGCTTTCGGAGCTGCTGTCCTAACCGAAAATGGTGCCCATCCTCCCTCAGCTGGGCAGTAGATGCTGTTGTGGGGAAACTGGGGTGAGACAAACATGCTTACCCCACTTCCACTGGGTCTGTGGGCAACCATCAGCAACTGCCAGCAACTATCAACCCCCAGGCTCCAGTCTGGACCCGTGCCACGCTTCCCCTCCAGCTATATCACAACAGGTTGCTCTAGTCTGGTCTCACCTCCATCTCCAGACTGCTGCCCACTCTGCTCTCAGCTGCTGCAGCTGTGCTTGTGCTCGTGCTGCACTTCTGCACCCTCCACACAGGTCCGCAGCATTCCTCCTCCTCCTGTAGGACTTCCAGTGGATTTTCTCTCCAATTCTCCCCTGAGAGTGCACTTCTGACACTTTTCACTGCTTATCCTTAGCCCAGCACAGCTTGTCGCTCCCTAATCCGCCATTTTGGAATCCTCTCAATTCCATTTTTGACAACCTGGTGGAGGAAAACTATAGGAACATAAAGCAGATTGCTGGCTGTTAGGATCACGAGTTGATTGAGGGGATAACTACCAGATGGTGAGAAAGAAACTGTGGGAGTGATGTAAAGGTATGTGCATTGTGATGCTGGATCAATAGCAGTAGGCCTGTACTAAGCCCACAGGCCAGTATAGACATTATCCCTCCATCACTCTGACTTTTTGTCAGAAATTGGACTAATGAATCCCAAACAAACAGCAAAATTTGCTCATTACCTTTTTCTGAGTGTGAGGATTCTGCTTTTCCCTTTAGTGTGTTGTTGGATATATTTATTTCCTGAAGTTCCATCAGGTGATTACTACTGGGATGAATCCAATTCAGTTATACAATATCATCACCTTTTTATCCTGTAGGAGTCCATTTCCTAATGTTTTGCTTCTGATTTTTGCTTCTATGTCATGAGTGTATGCTCAACCTGTGATTTTTCTCTCGAACTTTTCTTGCATGGATTTGGTAGGCAGGCTATTCAAACCTCAGTAAATGAGTTGAGGAGTTTCCTCTTTCTCAATTTTCTGCAAGAGCTTGTGTCAAATTGATAGTATTTTTTTCTAGGATGTTTGACAGAATTAGATGTGGAGGTCTGACTTAGGATTTTGCTTACTGATATATCTTTATAATGGTTATGTAATGTTTCATTTTTGAAACTCTTGTGTCACTTTTGGCAACTTCTGTTTTTCTAGAAACTGGTGACCCTTGTCTGCTTTTTCAATTAGGTTGAAATGAAAGGATCCATCATATCCCCCTTTATCCCAGAGTTTACTTCATACAATGTCTTGCTTACAGAATACTTGCAGAGCAAGTGAAACAGGCATCCATCTCTCCTTCCACTGAATTCACTTCCTGTTACCATTTCGTCACATTTATTTTCTTCCTCCCTCCTTCCTACACTCTCTCTCTCTTTGTGAATTTGTAAGGGGATGGAGTATGTATGCATATTTTTAGGGTTTCATTATTTTCTTTAATTAATGCACTTTATTGACGATATTAGAATACAGCATCTCTAAGTACTTCAGCCTGTATTTCCTAAAAAGAATTGGTCTCCTATACTACCTTAATTCAATTATCACACAGAGAAAATTGAACACTGAGAAAGAGGTCCTCCATCTGCTGGTTCACTCCCCAGATGGCTGCAATGGCCGGAGCTGAGCCAGTCCAAAGCCAGGAACCAGGAGCTTCTTCCTGGTCTCTCACATGGGTTCAGGGGCCCAAGCACTTTGGGCCATCTGCCACTGCTTTCCTAAGTCATAATCAGAGAGTTGGATGGGAAGAGGAGCAGCTGTGACACAAACTGGCACTCATGTGGGATGTCTGTGCCTCATGCAGAAGCCTAGCCTGCTATGCCACAGCACTGCACCTTCATTGCTCTTTTGTATTTGTCTTTTTCACTTTTTTTCTGCTCTGATATTTCTGAGTTCTTGTCACAGTCTTGTCATGGAGATGGAGGGAGAATACAGGGAATGGGAGTGCCAAGCTGGATCAAACTTCCAAGCACAGCCACTCTCTCCTTTCCATCCTCACTGTACCCATCCTTCCCAGGTCTTGGTTAGCTCAGATCACAGTTGTCTCCCCGAGGAGCTCCCTGTCAGTCATGAGACCCATCCTTGCCACTCTGAGGCAGCCACTAGCCAAGTGATCATTACATTCAAACACAGGGAATTCCTGAGTCATAGTATTCATCTCAGAGTAGGATGTAGGACGGAGAGCCTCCTCCAGGGACTCCACCATTTTGAGTGCTCTGATTCCCTGCCATTATAGTCAGTGCCCTCCTGCATGTTAGGACTTAAAAACCTCCTTTAAACAGTAGATCCCACCCTTGTTTTTGTTCACTTGACCCAGTATGTGTTCTTGACCTCTGCTTCACTCTCTATTCCATGAGTCAAAACTGTCTCATCCAATGGAGATCATCCCCAATAATTCTTTTCATAAAAACACAGACTTCCCCCCATCTCTCTTGAATGCTACACATTCATGTGTTACTTAATTATGTGGATCCATCATGAGTAGTACATCACTACTTGATTTTGGCATTCAAGCACTGTATAGTGTACTTACAAAAAACAGGCCAATCCCTCAGCAGGATGTCTTTTTTAAAAGATTTATTCATTTATCTGAGAGGCAAAGTTACAGACAGAGAGAAAAGAGACAGAGAAAGAGGTCTTCCATCCACTGGTTCACTCCCCAAATAGCTTCAACAGCTGGAGGTGGGCTGATCCGAAGCCAGGAGCCAGGAGCTTCTTCTGGGCCTCCTATGTGGGTGCAGGGGCCCAAGCACTGGGGACATCTTCCCCTGCTTTCCCAGGTCATGGGCAGGGAGCTGGATCAGAAGTGGAGAAGCCAGGACTTGAGCCGGTGACCATATGGGATGCTGGTACTGCAGGTGGAGGCTTAACCTACGATGATGTGGCATCAGCCCCCAGCAAGACCCCTTGATACAATTGGGAGAAACAGTAACAAATACTCCATGCAGATACCTTGTAATATGGCATGCTGGTTTACAATAAAGTTTTCAAAATATTAGTGAGGATGCATAGAGTTGTAATGCTGTTGTTTATTATCAAGCATTACACATTGTACAGAATTGCATGTGCTGTCCTTTATACAACTGGCAATACAAGTTTCTTTACACCAGCATCACCCCAAACACATGGATAATGCCTTGTGGCATCACATCATGATGGTGTCAGTGTCACTGAGCAAAAAGAACACTTCAGCTCCATGATAATGTTAAGGGGCAACTTGTGATCACGTTTCATTCCTACCCTTTATTGACTAAACACAAATCATGTCACGAACAGGAGCTGGAAAGACTACCTTCATGTCAATCAAACATGAATCTGTCCATCATAGTCTCAGATCTGCCCTTCCCTGATTCTGACTGAAGGGAGCAACCCACCCCAACTGTCATTGAGGGTGAAATCAGAGCATGAAATAGAGGCAAAATCTGGTGTGAGCTGAAGGAGCAGTTGGAAAGATTGGCCTGAGATACACAAATACAATGCTCAGAAAAAATTGTGTTATGTGGGTGAGCAAAGGACATTGACCAGGAACAACCTGAACATTCAGTCCATTATCCAGAAAGAAACAGATCTTTTCAGTTGGAGTATGAAACCGTTGCTCAAAAAGATGCAGCTGGCTGGCTAGGACGTGGAGCATGTGGAATCTCTGATCACCAGAACATCATTTCCAACTGCCAAGGGGGAAGGTCCCCGGGTTGATCCACAAGCACCAGAACAGATTCACTTCCTCCTTGTACCCAGAGACAAGCCTACTCTTTTCTCCTGTGTGTCCTTCACTTGACCTTTCCTCCACCACCCACTGGGATGTGACTCCTGCCTCCACCTCTATACTGAAATTAAGTAGGGAGAATGGCCATCATCTGATAACTGATTTTCCAAGATGAGAGTTGAAGAGGAATTGAGGATGACACGCGGCTTCTGGCTGAGACGTCCCTGTGCATGGTGACACCAGAGGGAGACCAGGAGGCCAGAAAGATGACAAAGGGTAAGATGAGGCTAAGCATGCTCTCTCATACCTGTGGAAAGAAATGTGTAGGAAAGTCTCCAGAGGAAAGTCAAGGGATGGATCAGGATACATGATGCTCAAGAGAGAAAAGGATGAGTGTGGAGCTGGGTTGTGACTCTCTGAGGAAAGATAAGAAGGATGGGAGCTGGGAAGAGGAGTCTTGAGTTCCTCCTGAAGGGCAGGAGGAATATGGGTGCACAGCGGGCTTTATGACACCCCCTAGAAGGAGTACTTCAGGGGAGAACCAGAAGAGGGCCTGTTGGAGAATGAAGGAAATGTTCATGTGGCCACACAGAGCCAGCACAGAAGCTAGACCCAGGGACTATGGTGACCTTGAATATAGGGCTCCTTCTCAGAGGCTACCCAGCACCCTCACAAGAAAAACTATACAATAGTACTGGGGGACTTCAATACTCCACTCTCAGAAATAGACAGATCAACTGGACAGAAGATCAACAAGGATACGGTAGATTTAAATGACACTATAGCCCAAATGGATCTAACAGATATCTACAGAACTTTTCATCCTACACATAGAGAATTTACATTCTTCTCAGCAGTACATAGAACCTTCTCTAGGATTGACCACATACTAGGCCATAAAGCAAGTCTCAGCAAATTCAAAAGAATTAGAATCATATGATGAAGCTTCTCAGACAATAGGGGAATGAAGTTGGAAATTAGCAAATCAGGAATCACTAAAGCATATGCAAACACATGGAGATTGAACAACATGCTCCTGAATGAACACTGGGTCATAGAAGAAATCAAAAGAGAAATCAAAAACTTTCTGGAAGTAAATGAGGATAACAACACAACATACCAAAACTTATGGGATTCAGCAAAAGCAGTGTTAAGAGGAAAGTTTATAGCAATAGGTGCCTAAATCAAGAAATTGGAAAGGCACCAAATAAATGTGCTTTCAATTCATCTCAAGGATCTAGAAAAACTGCAGCAAACCAGACCCAAATCTAGAAGGAGAAGAGAAATAATTAAAATCAGAGAAGAAATCAATAGGATTGGATCAAAAAAATTACAAAAAATCAGCAAAATGAGGAGCTGTTTTTTTTAAAAAAAAAAAATAAACAAAATTGACACCCCATTGGCCCAGCTAACTAAAAAAAGAAGAGAAAAGACCCAAATCAATAAATTCAGAGATGAAAAAGGAAACATAAAAACAGATACCACAGAAATAAAAAGAATCATCAGAAATTACTACAAGGACTTGTATGCCCGCAAACAGGGAAATCTAACAGAAATGGATAGATTCCTGGACACATGTAACCTACCTAAATTGAACCAGGAAGACATCGAAAACCTAAACAGACCCATAACTGAGACAGAAATTGAAACAGCAATAAAGGCCCTCCCAACAAAGAAAAGCCCAGGACCAGATGGATTCACTGCTGAATTCTACCAGACATTTAAAGAAGAACTAACTCCAATTCTCCTCAAACTATTCAGAACAATAGAAGAAGAGGGAATCCTCCCAAATTCTTTCTATGAAGCCACAATTACCTTGATCCCTAAGCCAGAGAAAGATGCAGCATTGAAAGAAAATTACAGACCAATATCCCTGATGAACATAGACACAAAAATCCTCAATAAAATTCTCGCCAATAGAATACAACAGCATATCAGAAAAATCGTCCACCCAACCAGGTGGGATTTATCCCTGGTATGCAGGGATGGTTCAATGTGTGCAAATCAATCAATGTGATACACCACATTAACAAACTGCAGAAGAAAAACCATATGATTATCTCAATAGATGCAGAGAAAGCATTTGATAAAATGCAACACCCTTTCATGATGAAAACTCTAAGCAAATTGGGTATAGAAGGAACATTCCTCAATAAAATCAAAGCAATTTATGGAAAATGCACGGCCAGCATCCTATTAAATGGGGAAAAGTTGGAAGCCTTTCCACTGAGATCTGGTACCAGACAGGGATGCCCACTCTCACCACTGCTATTCAATATAGTTTTGGAAGTCTTAGCCAGAGTCATCAGGCAAGAAAAAGAAATTAAAGGGATACAAATTGGGAAGGAAGAAGTCAAACTATCCCTCTTTGCAGATGATATGATTCTTTATTTAGGGGATCCAAAGAACTCTACTAAGAGACTATTGCAACTCATAGAAGAGTTTGGCAAAGTAGCAGGATATAAAATCAATGTACAAAAATCAACAGCCTTTCTATACTCAGGCAATGTCACGGCTGAGAAAGAACTTCTAAGATCAATCCCATTCACAATAGCCACAAAAACAATCAAATACCTTGGAATAAACTTAACCAAGGACGATAAAGATCTCTACCATGAGAATTACAAAATCTTAAAGAAAGAAATAGAAGAAGATACCAAAAAATGGAAGAATCTTCCATGCTCATGGATTGGAAGACTCAACATCATCAAAATGTCCATTATCCCAAAAGCAATTTATAAATTCAATGTGATACCAATCAAGATATCAAAGACATTCTTCACAGATCTAGACTAGAAAAAATGATGCTGAAATTCATATGGAGAAGCAAGAGACCTCGAATAGCTAAAGCAATCTTGTACAACAAAACAAAGCCGGAGGCATCACAATACCAGATTTCAGGACATACTACAGGGCAGTTGTAATCAAAACAGCATGGTACTGGTACAGAAACAGATGAATAGACCAATGGAACAAAATAGAAACACCAGAAATCAACCCAAACATCTACAGCCAACTTATATTTGATCAAGGATCTAAAACCAATTCCTGGAGCAAGGACAGTCTATTCAATAAATGGTGCTGGGAAATCTGGATTTCCACGTACAGAAGCATGAAGCAAGACCCCTACCTTACACAAAAATCCACTCAACATGGATGAAAGATCTAAATCTACGACCCGACACCATCAAATTATTAGAGAACATTGGAGAAACACTGCAAGATATCAGTACCAGCAAATACTTCTTGGCAAAGACCTCAGAGGCACAGGCAGTCAAAGCCAAAATTAACAATTGGGATTGCATCAAATTGAGAAGTTTCTGTATTCCAAAAAAACAGTCAAGAAAGTGAGGAGGCAACTGACAGAATGGGAAAAAATATTTGCAAACTACACTACAGATAAAGGATTAATAACCAGAATCTACAAAGAGATCAAGAAACTCCACAAGAACAAAACAAACAACCCACTTAAGAGATGGGCCAAGGACCTCAGTAGATATTTTTCAAAAGAGGAAATCCAAATGGCCAACAGGAACATGAAAAAATGTTCAAGATCACTAGCAATCAGGGAAATGCAAATCAAAACCACAATGAGGTTTCACCTCACCCCAGTTAGAATGGCTCACATTCAGAAATCTACCAACAACAGATGCTGGCGAGGATGTGGGGAAAAAGGGACACTAACCCACTGTTGGTGGAATGCAAACTGGGAAAGCCACTATGGACGTCATTCTGGAGATTCCTCAGAAACCTGAATATAACCCTACCATACAACCCAGCCATCCCACTCCTTGGAATTTACCCAAAAGAAATTAAATTGGCAAACAAGCAAGCTGTATGCACCTTAATGTTTATTGTAGCTCAATTCACAATAGCTAAGACCTGGAATCAACCCAAATGCCCATCAACAGTAGACTGGATAAAGAAATTATGGGACATGTACTCTACAGAATACTATACAGCAGTCAAAAACAATGAAATCCGGTCACTTGCGACAAAATGGAGGAATCTGGAAAACATCATGCCGAGTGAATTAAGCCAGCCCCAAAGGGACAAATATCATATGTTCTCCCTGATGGGTGACAACTAACCGAGCACCAAAAAGGAAACCTGTTGAAGTGAAAGGGACACTATAAGAAACAGTGACTTGATCAACCCTTCTCCTGACTATTGATGTACAATTTAATACTTTATCCATTTTAGTATTTTTTGTTCTAGTTATTACTATTGGTTGAACTCTGTAATCAACACACATTTATTCTTAGGCGTTGAAATTTAACTGAAAAGTGATCCCTGTTAAATATAAGAATGGGAATAAGAGAGGGAGGAGATGTACAATTTGGGACATGCTCAATTGGACTTGCCCCAAATGGTGGAGTTAGAAATGTGCCAGGGGATTCCAATACAATCCCATCAAGATTGCATTTACCAATGCCATCTCACTAGTCCAAGTGATCAATTTCAATTCACAATTGATCACACTGATAGGTCTAAGAATCAAAGGGATCACACAAACAAGACTAGTGTCTGTGAATACTAACTGACAGAATAAAAAAGGGAGAGAACGATCCATCATGGGAAGCAGGATACACAGCAGACTCATAGAATGGCAGATGTCCTAAACAGCACTCTGGCCTCAGAATCAGCCCTTAAGGCATTCGGATCTGGCTGAAGAGCCCATGAGAGTATTTTAGGCATGGAAAGCCAAGACACTCTGGCAAAAAAAAAAAAAAAAAAAAAAGAGGACCTAAATGAAAGATCTCCGCGAGTGAGATCCCAGTGGAAATAACGGGCCATCAAAGAAGGAGGTACCTTTCTTTGAAGGGAGGAGAGAACTTCCACTTTCACTATGACCTTGTCTAAATAAGATCGAAGTCAGTGAACTCAAGAGGCTTCCATAGCCTTGGAAACTCATGACTAGAGCCTAGGGAGATTTCTGACACCATAAACAAGAGTGTCAAATTGTTAAGTCAAAAACAGGAGTCACTGTGTACTTACTCCTTATGTGGGATCTCTGTCCTTAATGTGTTGTCCAATGTGAATTAATGCTATAACTAGTACTCAAACAGTATTTTACACTTTATGTTCTGTGTGGGTGCAAACTGATGACATCTTTACTTAATATATACTAAATCGATCTTCTGTGTATAAAGATAATTGAAAATGAATCTTGATGTGAATGGAATGGGAGAGGGAGTGGGAGATGGGAGGGGTGCGGGTTGGAGGGAAGTTATGGGTGGGGGAAGCCTTTGTAACCATAAACTGTACTTTGGAAAGTAATATTTACTAAATAAAAGTTTAAAAAAAGAGAGAGAAATTCAGACCACATTAATGACGAACTGTGAATACAAGGAGGAAAGGAATTCAAAAGAATGATTGTGAGATTACACAAAAATACAGAGGAGTTATATGAAATAAAGAAACTCATACATGAAATGGACAAGAAATTCAGAAAAGAAATAGAGATATTGAAGGTAAATCAAACTGAAATATTATAAATGAAGGATTCAATATAAAAGATAAGAAAATATAATAGAATGTCTTAATGACAGAATTGATGAGGCAGAATAAAGAATATCTGAACTGCAAATCTTTTTAAATCTGTCAGACAAAAAAAGAACAAAATTAGAAAAGTCAAAAACAGTGTTTTGGAAATAAGAGATGCCATCAAACAATCAAATATACCTTTCTTAGGAGTTCCTGAGTTTATGTCTTAGAAAACCTATTAAGGCTGGCGCCGCAGCTCACTAGGCTAATTCTCCGCCTAGCGGCGCCAGCACACCGGGTTCTAGTCCCGGTCGGGGCGCCGGATTCTGTCCCGGTTGCTCCTCTTCCAGGCCAGCTCTCTGCTGTGGCCAGGGAGTGCAGTGGAGGATGGCCCAAGTGCTTGGGCCCTGCACCCCATGGGAGACCAGGAGAAGTACCTGGCTCCCGCCATTGGATCAGCGCTGTGCGCAGGCCGAAGCGCGCCGGCCGTGGCGGCCATTGGAAGGTGAACCAAAGGCAAAGGAAGACCTTTCTCTCTGTCTCTCTCTCTCACTGTTCACTCTGCCTGTCAAAAAAAAAAAAAAAAAAGAAAAGAAAAGAAAACCTATTAAGTGAAATAATAGAAAATTCCCCCAATTTGGAAAAAGTTATGGGCATCCAAATAGATGAAGCATAGAACAACAATTAGGTGTGATCAGAAAAGATCTTCATGATACATTACAGTGAAAATTTCAAAAGTAAAACAAAGAAAATAGTATAAAATATACAAGAGGAAAACACTAGATTACCTTTAAAGGATATTCAATTAGATTGACAGTAGATTTCTCAGCAGAAACCCTACATGTGAGGAGAGAATGGAGAGAGACAGTCCAATTGCTAAAAGACAAAAAAAAAAAAAAAAAACCACTCATTAAACCCAGAATATTTACTCAATAAAGTGCTCATTTGTAAATGAAGATGAAATAAAGAACTTACAAGACAAGAAAAAATTGAAATATTAAGTCACCACCTGGCCAGTCTTACAAATGATACTTAACGTAATACACACAGAGAAAGAGAAAGATTATCAGCATCATGAAATAATATGAAGACAGAAAATCACACAGTAAAGGAACAAAAGTGATTCAAAACAAAAAATATGAATATTTATGGGAAAATGGCAGGACAACATTATTACTTATCAATAATAACCTTGAAAACAGAATGAATTCCTCAATTATAAGACACAGACTACCTAAATGGACTGAAAAACAAAACCAATCTATATATGCTGCATACAAGAAACACATGTCACTAATAAAGATACACAGACTGAAAGTGAAAGGATGGAAAAAAGCTATTCCATGCAATTGAAAATCAAAAGCAAGCAGGAGTAGCAATATTCATATTAGACAAAATGGACTTTAAGACAAAAAATGTCAAAAGAGACAAAGAAGGTCATTATGTAATGATTAAGGGGATCAATTAAAAAGGAAGATGTGACTGTAGTAAACGTATATGCACCCAATGCTGGGGCACCCAGCTATTTAAGAAGTGTTAATGAATAGAAAGGTAGACAAAAGCTCCAGTACAATAATAATGGAGGACTTCAGCACTCCACTTTCATCAATGGAAAGATCAACCAGACAAAGTCTACAAGATAAATAGAGCTTATCTATGCTATTGACCAAATAACTAATTATTAACAGAGCATTTCATCCCATAGCTGGAGAATATACGTGGTTTTCATCAGTACATTGAACATTGTCTAGGATAGAAAATATACAAGACCACAAAGCAAATCTCAACAAATTAAAACAAATCAAAATTGTACCATGTGTCTTCTCTTACCACAATGAAATGAAGCTGGAAATTAACAATATAAGGAAGCACTAGAAAATACACAAACACATAGGGACTGAAAAACACGCTCCTGAATGAACAGTGTGTCATAGAAGAAACCAAAAGGGAAACAAAAACATTCCTTGAAAAGAACGAAAATAACAGCACAACAAATCAAAACGCAGCAAAAGCAGTGTTAAAAGGAAAGTTTACAGCAATTAGTGCCTACATCAAAAAAATTGGAAATGTATCAATTAAATGACCTAATAACGTCTCCAGGACTTAGAAAAACAAGAAGAGAACAAACCCGGAATTAGTAGGGGGAAAGACATAATAAAAATTAGAGAATAAAATTAAAATAAAAACCATATGGGGGATTCCAAGATGGTAGAATAAGGACAGGGCAGACTGCTGTAATTTGGGGGAAATAGTAAAAAGTGGAGAAAATGCATTCTCAAGGGACAGTTGGAGGGAAAACTGCAGTGGACATTCTGTGGAAGGAGGAGAAATGCTGTGGAGCCGTGTGGAAGGTGAGACACACAGCAACAAGCATGGACAATACACAACTATAGCATCCTCAAGTCAGAGAAAGTGCCAGCTTTGGAGAGCGAGCTGAGGTCAGAATGCAGTGGCCCATGTCACTGGTGATATAGCTGGAGGGAGAGCCTAGTGAACTACACCATCTTTGAGTCTGGCAGAGCCCTGTAGGAAACAGGGTGCCGGCTTACTCAGAGAGAAAAAAAGGACAGATTTCTCTGCCTGCATAATGGCATCTGGCAACCAGCTGTGAGAAGGCGACTGCCATTTGGGATAAGTAAATAGCAGCTGTGGCAGCTCTTGTGCACACATCCAACAACTGCTGAGGACAGACACCATCTTGTCAACAGAGGAAACCACAGCAGCTGGGGTGCATGCATCTGGCAACAGGCAGTGAGAAGGAACCATTCCGACTTTAATGCCAGCTGCAGAGACTCTTCTACTTGCCCAGAAATCAGTGGAGAGAAGCATGATTGTGAAATGACTAGGGCTGCTGCTGGTGGCTATTATGCATAGGTGTGATCCAGGGATTTTACCAGAGGTAGAAATCTGTGTTCCCAACTGACTATGATCCTGGCTGCAGGGTCTGGGCACCCACATACCGCTGGGAGGTGCCCCCAGCCTCTCAACATATCACATTCTCCAGGGCTCTACCCACCTAGGTGGAGCACCCGCAGATAGAAGGCTCTAGGAACTTATCAGCCTCTCTGAGGATGGGACAGGCTAACAGGGTGGAGTGGATACTCTGCATTTGCATGTGTTGAGACTGTGAGAACACTGTGACTGCATGAGAGGGTGAGGGTGTAACTGAGTCATTGGGTAACCATGGTGTGCTGCTCCACATGTTCAGAGCTCCCTAATTGCCTGGAGTGGGTCATTGCAGTGAGATCTTTGCTCACACAAAGAACTGCATGGATCCTTTGTGCAGTTCATGCAGAAGCATGGATTAGTATTGCACCCAATGAAGGCTAATAACTGGGCATTGATCACCTTGGAAGAGAGGAGGTGAGGGTGTGACTATGTCAACAGAGGTGACCATACATCTCCTGTTAAAAAGAAGAGATCTACCAGGCCAATTTATGTGTCACACTAGATACTTGCTCCACAGTGGAACACTGACCAGAGCTCCCTGGCCAGTGGGTATTCACATGTCTCTGGGTATTCACTGAAAGAGTAGGCATTTCACTAAGTCACAGAAGCATAGTTCGAAGATAAAAGCCACCGGAGGTAAAAAAAAAAAAAAATAACAAGCATCTCCACAAATGCCTAAAAATAAACGCAGAAATTCAAGAACCAAGAACAAGGAAGACAACATGAAACCCCTCTAAAGAAACACAAAACTTCACTACTAGAGTGTGAAGATGAAGAGATTGATGAAATACCTGAAATGGAATTCAAAAGATTTATCATAGGATTATTTAGAAGCAATGAGAAGCAAATTCATGAATTAAAATAATCCATACATGACACAAGTAAAAATTTTCCCATAAAGTTGAGATTTGAAAGTGAAATGAAAGTGAAATATTAGAAATGAAGAATTCAATAGGTCAAATTTAAAAATGCAGTGGAAAACTTTACAACAGATTTGCTGAAGCAGAAGAAAGATATCCAAACTAGGTGAGAAATCTTTGGGAATATTTTCAGTCAGACCAAAAGAACAAGAGAAAGTTAGAAAAGTTAAAAACAGTGTTGGAGATATATGGCATACTATTAAATGCTCAAACATAGATGTTTGGGGAATTCCTGCAGGTGTGAAAGAGAATGGGTTAGAAGGCCTATTTAGTGACATAATTATAGAAAACTTCTCCAATGTGGAGAAAGAAAGGGACATCCAATACAGGAAGCACATAGAACACCTAATAAATATAAACAAAAAAGATCTACACCTTGATTATAGTCAAACTCTCAACAGTAAAACATAAAGAAAAGACTATACAATGTGGAGGAGAGAAACACCAGATTACTTTCAGAGGATCTAAAATTAGACCCATAGCTGACTTCCAATCAGAAATTTAAAGGTGAAGAGATAATGTAAATACATAGTCAAGATCTTTTTTAAGATTGATTTATTTGAGAGGTAGAGTCACAGAGAGCAAGAGATAGAGTAAGGTCTTCTATCCACTGGTTCACTCCACAATTAGGTGCAATGGCTGGAGCTGAGCCTATCCAAAAACAGGAGCATGGAGCTTCTTCCAGGTCTCCCACTTGGGTGCAGGTGCCCAACCACTTGGGCCATCTTCCACTGTTTTTCCAAGTTACAAGCAGAGATCTGGATCAGAAGAGGAGCTGACAGTACACAAACCGGCACCCATAGGGGATTCCAGTGCCATAGGCTTTGCCCAATACGCCACAGAGCTGGCTCCAATTGTCCAAGTTTTAAGAGAAAAAAACTGTTAACCTAGAATACTGTATCCCGTAAAGTTCTCATTTATGAATGAAGGTGAAATAAAGACCTTTCAAAACAAACAGAAATTGAAGGAATTTGTCACCAATCATCCAACCTTACAAAAGAGGTTTAAGGATGTGCAACACACAGAAAGGTAGTCATCATTATGAAAGAATCTGAAGGCAGAGAATCTCCCCGTGAAAGTACAAAGGAAATCCAGAACAAAAACATGAATATTCATGGAAAAATGTCAGGATCGAGTCATTACTTATCAATAGTAACCTTGAATATAAGTGGCCTCAACTCTCTACTTAAAAGATACAGACTGGCTGAATGGGTTAACAAACAAGACCCAAGTATTTGCTCCCTACAAGAAACACACCTCACCAACAAAGATATACACAGACTGAAAATGAAAGGACAGAAAAAGATATTTCATACTAACAGAAAGTAAAAAAGAGCCAGTATATCCATTCTAAAATCAGATGAAACAGAATTTAACAAAAAAAGGTTTAAAAGAGACAAGAGAGGGGTACTAGGTAATTATTGAGGGATCAATTCAACAGGAAGATGTGACTATAATAAATGTATATGCACCAAATTTCAGGGAACCTGGCTATTTAAAAGAAATGTTAAGGAATCTAAAGGGAGACATCAACTCCAATACAATAATAATGGGCGACTTCAACACCCCACATTTAGCAACAGATGGATCAACCAGACAGAAAATCAGCAAGGAAACTGCAGAGCTAATAGACACTATGGACTAAATGGACTTAACTGATATCTACAGAACTTTTCATCCCACAGTTCCAGAATAGACATTCATCTCAGCAGTGCATGGAACTTTCTCTAGGATAGACCATATACTAGGCCACAATGCAAGTCTCAGGAAATTAAAAAGAAATGGAAATTATACCATGCATCTTCTCTGACCACAATGGAATGAAGCTGGAATTCAACAATTCAAGAATCTCTAGAACATATGCAAATTCATGGAGACTGAACAACATGTTCCTGAAAGAACAGTGGGTCACAGAAGAAATCTCAAGAGAAATGAAAAATTCTCTGGAAACAAAGGAAGATGACAACACATCATGTCAAAATTTATGGGATACAGCAAAAGCAGTGTTAAGAGGGGAGTTTGTAGCAATTGGAGCTTACATCAAGGAATTTGAAAGGCACCAAATAAATGAGCTATCATTACTTCTCACGGACCTAGAAAAACAATAGCAAACCAAACCCCAAATTAGTAGGATGAAAGAAATAATTAAAATTAGAGAAGACACAAACAAACTAGCAACCAAAAACATACAATACAAAAGATCAAGGAAATGAAGAGCTGGTTATTTGAAAAAGTAAACAAAATTGACTCAGCATTGCCCCAACTAACCAAAAAAAGGGGCAAAAAAAAGACCCAAATCAATACAATCAGAGATGAAAAAGCAACTGTAACAACAGGTACCAAAGAGAAAAAAGGAATCAGCAGAAATGACTGCAATGTGCTATGTGCCAACAGTTAGGAACTATAGAAGAAATGGATCTATTCCTGGACCCATACAATGTACCAAAACTGAGTCATGGAAACATAGAAAACTTAAACAGACCAATAACCAAGACGGAGATTGAAAGAGTAATGAAGACCCTCCCAACAATGAAAAGCACAGGATTGAATAGTTTCACTTACCAGACATTTAAAGGAAAACTAACTCCAATTCTTCTCACGCCCTTCAAAACAACTGAAAAAGAGGGAATCCTCCCAAACTCCTTCTATGAGGCTAGCATCACCTTAATTCCTAAACCAGAAAAAGATACAACGGAGAAAGAGAACTACAGATCAATTCCCCTGGTGAACAGAGATGCAAAAGTCCCCAAGAAAATATTAGCTAATTGAATCCAACAATACAGCAGAAAGATCATTCACTTGGACCAAGTGGCATTTATCCCTGATATTCGGGGATGGTTCAACATTAGCAAATTAATCAATGTGATGCATCACATTAACAAACTAAAGAAAAAAAACCACATGTTTCTCTCAATAGATGCAGAGAAAGCATTTGATAAAATACAACACTCTTTCATGATGAAAACCTTAAGCAAATTGGGTATTGAAGGAACATTCCTCAATACAACCTAGGCAATTTATGACAAACCCATGGCCAGCATCTTTGGAAGCATTCCCCCTAAGATCTGGAACCAGACAAGTATGCCCAGTATTACCATTACTACTTAATATAGTTCTGAAAGTTTTACCCAGATCCATTAGGCAAGAAAAAGAAATTGTAGGATACCAATTGGAAAGGAGGAAAACTATCCCTTTTTACAGATGACATGATTCTATATTTAGGGGATTCCAATAAGAGACTATGGGAATTTATAAAATTGTTTGGTAAAGTGGCAGGGTATAAAATTAACACAGAAAAATCAATAACCTTTGTATACACAGAAAGAATGTTTAAGATTCATCCCATTCACCATAGCTACAAAAATGTTTAATTCCTTGGAATAAATTTATCCAAGGAGGTAAAAAATCTCTATGATGCAAATTACAGGACATTAAAGAATGAAATAGAAGAAGACAGAAAAAATCTTCCATGTTCATGGATTGGAAGAATCAATATCATAAAAAATGTCCATACTACTGAAAGAAATTTACAGATTCAATGCAAATCCAATCAAAATACCAATGGCATTCTTCTAAGGTTTTAAAAAAAATGATGCTAAAATTTATATGGAACCACAAGAAACCCCAAATACCTAAAGCAATATTTCACAACAAAAATAAAGCCAGAGGAATCACAATACCAGGTTTGAAGACATAATACATGGCAGTTATAATGAAAACAGCCTAATAGCAGCACAAAAACAGGCATGTGGACCAATGGAACAGAATAGAAACTCCAGAAATCATTCCACGCATCTACAACCAATTTAGCTTTGACAAAGGAGCTAAATTCATTCCCTGGATCAAGGACAGTCTCTTCAACAAATGGTGCTGGTAAAACTGGATCTCCACATGCAAAAGTAGGAAATTAGACCCCTACCTTACCCCTTACACAAAAAATCCACTCAACATGGATCAAAGATTAAATCTACAGGCTGATAACATCAAATTACTAGAAAATATTGCAAAAAACCTGCAAGACATTGGCATAGGTGAAGGCCTCTTGGGAAAAAAACTGCAGAAGCACAGGCAATCAAAACCAAAATTGACAAATGGAATTACATACAGCTGAGAGGCTTTTGCAGTGCAAAAAGAACATTCAGCAAAATGAAAAGGCAACTGGCAGAATGGGGGAAATTTTTTCAAACTATGAAACTGATAAAGGATTAATATCCAGAATATATAAAGAGATCAAGAAACTCAACAACAAACAATCCATTTAAGAAATGGGCAAAGAATTTGAACAGATATGTTTCAAAAGAGCAAATCCAAATGGCCAACAGACATACGAAAAATTGCTCAGAATCACCATCTCACTCCTGGTAATTTACTCAAGGGAATTGAAAGCAGCTTGCTCTCTCACTCTCGCTATTGTTTCTGTCCTGGTTGGTTAAGAAATAAAAAAGTTAAAATAATCACACTTCCTCTGGTGACAGACTGCTTCTTTTCCTCCTGTCTCTAATGCTGGCATGCCCAATGACCTTAGGAAAGATGCTGAATCTCTCTGTGCTTGATTCTTACTTTGTGATAAGGCTGGGGGAATGAGTGAGAAAGGGATTGGAGAAGCCAATGAAGATGAATTAGTATGGATCTATAGTCCTTAGCAGAGTTCCAGGCACACATGGCATGTGGTATAATCTGCATTCCACGGATTCTGGAAAATCACTGTTCAAAGGCTGCTTCTCCCTTTGCCCCCAGCAGAGGGCGAAAGCACGGGCTTGCTCACATTCTCTGCTATCCTTGGACTGCTTTAGCTGTTTAATTGTAGCAAACATGGCATCGCAAAATTGATTTCCAGTTGTATCTTCGTGATCAGTGATTGTATCTCTTGGGGTTGTCGACTGAGCTTTGGAAAACCCACTTGTATGATTTAACTTGGAATGTAAGTACTTGGAGTTTAGGGGTATGGTACCTTTGGGGGCAAACTGTCCACCAAACCAGCAGGCCAACAAAAAGTGTCATGAGCTCTGATTACACATCTAAAAGAATCTTTTGCAACAAAGACGGCCCAAGGATAAATTCTAAAATATTTGCTATGTGTGCAGTTAGGGGAAATGGAGTTTTCCTCTGATCACTGAGAACGGGCTTCCCTGCCTATTTTGCTATCAGGACGTAGATCTACTTATGGCACGGAGGCTTGCCAATCCTTTTTACTCTGAGGGCTTTACAGTCATCATTATCTTCATTTGTATACAGCCCTGAGCCAGATGGTGTTATCACCCTGAACCGTGGGGAAGCTGTACCATGGGGAAGCCGAGGCTCTGAGACTTGGATGTCCTTCAAAAGCAGATCAGGAGTGCCTGTGCAGATGTAGTGAGAAAAACAGAGGTGGGACAATCCCTGCTCAGTCTTCACCACTGGGGCTGTCTGCCGATCTGCCCCTTCAGTCTCCTTGCTTGGCAACCGTACGAGCACCTTTGTTCCTATTGGCTGGTGCCTGGAAGGGTGGCCCAAGAGAAAGCACGCTGATTGGCTGGAAACTGACAAATGGGAACAGCACGGCGTCCTGCAGAAAATTTGAACGGAAGTCTCGCAGTGTTTGAGAAGCTTCCCTACAACCCTTGCGATAACGGCCTTACGTAGATCTGTGTTCTTGCCACATCCTGGCTGTTCCTCAGCGAGGATCATGGGCAGATCGACCGACTCCTTTTAGCGTAGTCTGTCTAGACTTGCTATCAGAGTAAGATGTCTGGTTTTGGCGATGGTACTGGCCCAAAGAATGAGAAGCAGGTCAGCCGTGGTGGCCTTGGAGCCCCTTGGGAACCTGGACTAGCCTTGGATTTGGGGCCAACGGGAAATGATGAGGGCCGAAGTCAAGGCCCAGACCAGGCAGAGGGCTGTCTCTCAAGCCTGCAGGCCATCCCGTGGCAACTAGAGTTGGACTCTGGGTCAGAGCCAGAGCTGGAAGTGATCCAGGCGGGAGTGGCCGGGCTTTGGGGCAATGAGGATCGGCCTAGCACTCCTGCCCCTAACAGGAAGGGTGCTGTAGCATCCATGTCCCGGTTCACTGAGGGGTGTGCAGACATTGTGCAGCCACTGAGCCACACAGGTTTCCAGGCCATGCGCAGATTCCAGAGCATAGAAAGCCGCGCCACCCAAGCGGCCGCCATTAGGGCGCACGTTGAGGCAGGACCCGGTGGTAGAGGCGCGCTGGGCTGGAGCTGTGTGGAGTCGATGCAGGCTTGTGCTGCCCCACGGCACGTGAATGCTCCCGGGAAAGAAGGCCGCGGCCGGCGCCATAGTAAGAGAAGAGCTGCCAGACGTCGTTCGAGCACCAACACTGATGACCAGCGCACCTGTGGTGAAGGCCTGGCAGGGCTGCCTCCGGACACCGAGTCCTCCGATGATCTTAGGGACATGCAGCTCAGGGGGGCGGGCATTCATCTGAAACGGGATAGCCAGGCCAAGTGTAGTAATCTAGCGCAACCAGCAGAGAGCCCCAGACGCTTGATGTTTCATCGCAGGGAGACTTTCCCTCACATTTCAGGCCCTGTCTTGACCTCTACTGTCTGGGGTCTCACTTGCGCCATGGAAAGGCAGGTCCTGGGCGAGTCAATGCCCTCTTCCTCAACTTCCTCAAAGAAAATGCAGAAGGGAGGGGGCAGGCCTAGATTCCCAAGGGGTGATGCTGCTGCTACTGGTGGTGGTACAGAGGTCCTTCCTCAGGCCAGTCCTAGGAGGCAGTCGTCACAGGAGAAGAAATCCCCAGGGAATGCCCCTGGAGTTGTGCTGGGGACAATCTTTTCACCATGGGGCAAGAGACAAGCTGCAGCTCCCATTGATCCAGCCACTATCCCTCCAGTGTCTGGTATTTCACTGCTTAGGAAGTCCAGCACATCTTCTTCGCTCCCTTGGGAACCCAAACAGTCTAAGCAGGGCTGTGCTGGGAAGAAATCTGGGGCCAGGAGGAAGTCCCAGTCTGTGGATGCAGGAGAGTTTGACCCAAATAGAAGTCCAGAACAAAGGGCCTACGTGAGTATGCCTTCCTCTTCCTCCTCCCACTCTTTATATATGTCTGTCCCTGTTCCCCTTCCCAATCTTTCTCCCCACCCCCAGCACACACCTCTCCACCTCTGCTACATATATCACTTATTCAGTTGTAGTTTGGGAGCCCTTGGTCATTATGATGCCAAAATTGGGTACTGAAGGTTGGAACAAAGTTTAGAGTACTCTTGGTATTCTGCAAGCCCTGTTCCTGACACTTGCATAATTCCTGCCTCTGCCCCAAGGAATAGATGGGATGGAAGGCAGAAAGCTGATTTTGCACGGGTCAGGTGACATCTGATGCACTCATCTGCAAAGCTTCAATGTTTGGTTTCCTTGGCTCCTTGCAACCCTGTTTTACAGGGGGCCTGGGCTTATTATCCCCATACTTCTCCCTGGCTCAGCTGTATCTCCTGGTCTTGAGCTCACTGAGTGACAAAGAGCTGATGAGATGAGATTCTAAATTGCCCTCCCTATTACAGAAATATCTCACCTCAGATCCAAATACACTGACTCCCACACACTAGCCTGATTATGAGAAATTTCTTTTTTAGCTTCCAGCTCGCAGGTCAGGGAGGCCTTGTTGGTATGTACCTCATGGAGAATTCAGCACTGGGGACTCTGACACCCAAGATCCACAAGTCGCAGCAAATTTTCAGCCTTTATCCCCAAGCCAGGGAGGTGCCACATCTAGAGGTCCTACAATCTCTGGTGAGTCCAGGGGGGTTTGATTCTAGTGAAGGGGCAGGGTGGAGGAGGAAAACCTCTGGATATGTCACTTTTGGGGGATCAGCCTTGCTCCCAGGATTCCCTGCCTACCCGGGCAGCTCACCCACTGGAAACAGATGTCATCAGTGTTTTCCTTAGGTCAAATCATTCTAACAGTATGGTTGTGAGGTAGGGGAAGGCTTTGGCAGTGCCCCAAGCTCCAAAATCAGTAGTGGGTCAATACAGCAGAGCATTTCCTACAATGACTTGTACAGCAATGTGGCTCCTCCCTGGAGCTGGCTGGAGCTGTGACTCTGCTAGCATGCAACCCATATTCACAGTCTTAGGGGTCCATAGTCACATGCACATTGACACTAGGGGAACATGGAAGGCAGGCCCAGAGAGAGGGCTGAAGTCCCTGGGCAGAGCTGGGGCAACAGGTTGCCAGGAGAGGATGAGGCTGCCTCACAATAGAACCGGCCTGGTCCTTTCCACCTCATGCCTGGTCTGGGAAGCTGGATTTTGCCTTCTCTTTCAGGTGAACAGGAGCCACCTGTCCCTCTTCAGAGACCAGAAATGGAGCAGTTACCACCTGGAATCGAGGGCTGTCCTCGGGTAATGCTGTCTCTGATTTCTAGAAATGCAGGTCCAAATTAGATGGTGGGATCTGTGTCCAGGTCAGGCTGATTCCAGGGTCCCCTACTCACCATCCCATACTCCATGGAGAAAGGGCAACTCTTTTTATTGAGGATTCCAATCCAGCATGGCCACTGAGCTGTGGGAGGTGCTAAATATAAGGGCCAGGGGCATGGATGGGGAGAGAGGAGGCCATAATATCCTCTCTCTCTCTCTCTCTCTCTCTCTCTCTCTCTCTCTCTCTCTCATTCGTTGTGCCAGTGTGCCGTGCTACAGCAGGAAATAGAAGACCTTAGAGAAGAAATAGGTATGACAAACCACAGGCAGGGGATTGGACTGGGGAAGACCAAGTAGTCGTTGTCAGCTGCCAAGCATCGGGTGGAGATGGGTTGCAGGTGTGGGCAGAATCACTGGGAACTTAGTTTCTGTGGGGAGGAGAACTAATCAGGCTTGCCTTGAAACCTAGTGTGCATTTGTTGCTAGGTGGTGCACAAGAAGTGCATTGTCTGAGCTGCACGTGCACTTCGCCAAAGAGTCCCAGAGATCTTTTTCTTTAGGACATTTAGAGCTACTACATGTGTTTGCCATGGAAGTGTTGCTTGCTATGGCTTCTGTACTTTTTTCTGTTGTTTGATTGTTTGCTTTTTTTTTTTTTAACATGTTCTGAATGGTTCTGATCTAACCCAACGTTTGAAAACAACTTTTACATTTTGTTCCTCTTTAGAAGACGCTACCACATGTAATTCAGGTGATGGGTGGGTGGGTCTGTCTCAGTGCTGTTTGGATGGGAGCGCAGCATTTGTAGCTGGAGGGGCAAGGTGAATCCTCTCCCCAGGGGCACAGGTGCAGGTTTCCATAGGCCTATGTCTGAAGTGCTGTGTTGTGTTTCTGTGTTTCAGTGCTGATACAGTCCTTCATAGAGAAGTTCCAGGGGCTATGAAGTGAGTGTTACACATACCATGCCCCTTTGCCACAATCCTAGCTGTTTAGGAGGGATGTGTGCAGGCCCTGGCTCTGTCATGGCTTTGACTTGACTCTGCTTTGCTTCATAGGTTGAACTGAACATCTTCTACCAGACAAGATATCAGTGGACCCCAGGAGCTGCGTTCCAGCTGCTTCCCTCCTCTTCCTCTTCACCAGAGCTTCTTTTTATAAGAACGTTTTATTGAAACACTGTGTACACAATAAGAAATACACAAAATTGTATAGATAAATGTGTTTTTATTTTCTGATTCCACTCACAAGCAACCCCCAAATTTATTAGAAAACATTAGGAGTACCCCAAGAATCTTCACTGTTCTCCCTCTACACTTTTTCTTTTAATGTGAGAAATTGTCATTTACATGGTATGATTCGGGGAAAAAATATTCATAACTATACCAAAGGATAAGATGTCAACACAATTTTTTTTTGGTTTCTTCTGTGTATTAACTACCACAGATGAGAGAAAACCTATGACATTCTTCCTTTTGGATCTGGTTTATTTAGCTTAGCATAATCTTCAGTTGCATCTGTTTTGTGTATATATACCATATTTTTTCCTTTTTGTTTTTTAAAGATTTATGTATTTATTTGAAAGTCAGGGAGAGAGAAAGAGAGAGAGAGAGAGATCCTCCATCAGCTGGTTCACTCTCCAAACAGCCGCAATGGCGGGGCCAAAGCCAGGAGCCAGGAGCTTTATCCAGTCTTCCACATGGGTGCAGAGGCTGAAGGACCTGGGTCATCCTCCACTACTTTCCCAGGTCATTATCAGGGAGCTGGATTGGAAGCGGAGCAGCCAGGACTTAAATCGGTACCTATATGGGATGATGGCACTACAGGTGGCAGCTTTACCCACTACCAGCTCCTCTTTCTTTTTTTAAAGATGTGTTTATTTATTTTGAAAGTCAGAGTTAAAGAGAGGGAAAGAGAGACAGAATTTTCAATCCACTAGTACACTACCCTGATGATTGCAATGGTGTGGCTGAGCCAGTCGAAGCCTGGAGCCTGGAGCTTCATCCAGATCTCCTCTGTGGGTGGCAGGAGCCCAAACACTTGAGTCATTATCCACTGCTTTCCCTGTCCATCAGCAAGGAGCTGGATTGGAAGTGGAGCATACGGGACAGAAACCAGGGCCCATGTGGAATGCCAGCATTGCAGGTGGTGGCTTTACCCACTGTGCCACAAACCTGGCCCCCATATTTTCTTTATCCAGTTATCAGTTGATGGACATCTAAGTTGGTTCCATATCATTGCTATTGGGAATGACCATAAACATGGAAGTGCAGGAAGCTCTTTGGTATGCTGATGTTACTTCATTTGGATATATTCCAAGAAATGGGATTGCTGGGTCATAGGGTTGATCTATTTTGAGAATTCTGAGTACTCTGCATAGAATCTTCCTTAATAGTTGTTTGTTCCAGTTTTCATTCCCAATAAGAGTGTATTAGGGGGGCCGGCACTGTGGTGTAACAGGTAAAGCTGACGCCTGCAGTGCTGGCATCCCATATGGAGGCTGGTTTGAGTCCCGACTGCTCCACTTTCAATCCAGCTCTCTGCTGTGGCCTGGGAAAGCAGTGGAAGATGGCCCAAGTGCTTGGGCCCCTGCACTCACATGGGAAACCTGAAAGAAGCTCCTGATTCCTGTGTTTGGATAGGCTCAGCTCCAGCCATTGCAGCCATTTGTGGAGTGAACCAGTGGATAGAAGATTTGTCTCTCTGTATCTCCCTCTCTCCTTCTGTGACTCTGCTTCTCAAATAAATCAGTTTTAATAAAAGACCTTGACTAAGTCTTTCTATTATCTCAACTTTAAAGTTTCTGATGAGAAGTCAGCTGTGAGTATAATTGGAGATCCTCTGAAAGTAATCTGATGTTTCTATTGTACACATTGTAGAATCTTTTCCTTATGTTTTACTGTGGAGAGATTGACTATAATGTGTTAAGGAGAAGACCTTTTCTGGTCATGTCCATTAGGAGTGCTATGTGCTTCCTGTATTTGGACATCTCTTTATTTTTCCCAATTCGGGAGTTCTCTGTAATTATTTAACTAAATAGTCCTTCTTATCCATTTTCTCTTTCCACACTTTCAGGAGCTCCTAAGACCCATATATTGGGTCGTTTTGATAGTACACCATAAATCTCCAACACTGTTTTTAATTTTTTCTAATTTCTTCTTTTTTTTTGAACTGACTGAAGAATATCCAAAGATTTTTCTTCTCTCTCAGATATTCTTTATTCTGCCTCTTCAAGTCTGTTGTTAAGGCTTTCCACCACATTTTTTTATATGATCTATTGATCTCTCCATTTTGAGTGTTTTAGTTTGATTTTTCTTTGAGACCTGAAATTCATAGAAAAATTTTTCATTCATTTCATGTATGGTTTTCTTGAATTCTTGGATTTACTTCTGATTGATTCTGAATTGTCCTATGATTAATTTTTTGAATTCCATTTCAGGAATTTCATCCATCTCTTCAACTTCACATTCTAATAGTGAAATATTATTGTGTTCCCTTTGGGGCATCATGTTGTCTTCCTTAATGTTGTTTCTTGAGTTCCTGCATTTTTTGACATTTGTGGAGTTATTTGTTGATTTTTTTCTCCGATGGCTTTTTTCTTTGATCTCTGCCTCTGTGGCTTAGTGGAATGTTTGCTCTTTCAGTGAATACTCAGAGGTGCGTGCTGGTTGCGGTCAGGGAGCTCTCGTTAGTGCTCCATGGTGGGGCAAGTATGGAGGGTGATACAGAAGTTGGGCATGGTAGATCTCCTCTTGTTAACAGAAGAGGTGGTATGTTCGCCTCTTTTGGTTTGACCATACCCTCTTCTCCTCTCTTCTACGATAATTAGTGCCGAGTGTTAGTCTATGGTGGGTGTAGTACTCAACTGTGCTTCCACATGGACTGCACCAAGGAACTGTGCAGTCCTCAGTGTGAGCCCAGATCTCATTCCATTGACCCACCCTAGGCAATCAGGGAGCTGTGAGGATATTTAGCGGGTCACAGTGATTGCCCTGTGCCCTCTCACACAGTCACAGTGTTTTCACATTCTCAGCACCCAGGGCTCCTATGCTCAAAGAGTGCAAGAAGATCCACTCCACCCCACTAACCTGTCCCATCCACAGAGTGACTGAGAGGCTCCCAGAGCTGCTGGCCATGTGTGTTCCACCAAGGTGGTTTGAGACTGATCCTTCTAGCTGGACTCAAAGTAGGGAACACAGATTTTATCCTATGGTAAAATCCCTGGATCACACGCATGCACAATGCCCACCGGCTTTAGCCCCACTCATTTCACAATTGTGTACCAGAGTCCTCACTGACAAGATGGAAACAGTTCCCACCAATTGCAACGAAATTGCTATGGTTGCCCCTGGCAACAGGATGGAGACTCTCGCTACTAGTTGCTGGGTTCACAAACAAGAGCTGCAGCAGCTGCTACCTGCTTATGTCCAAAATGGTACCAGCCCTCCCACAGCTGTCTGCAGGACAGTGCTGTGGAGGGGGCATGGAGAGAGAGAGAGAGATGTGCTGCTTTTTTATTCCCTCTGGGTGAGCAGTCACCCTGTTCTCCTCAGGGTTCTGGGCCAGACTCAAAGACAGTGTAGTCCACTAGGCTCTCCCTCCAACTGTTTCAAGAGTTGTGTGGGCCTGTGCAGTCTGACCTCACCATCTTTGCCAGAGCAGGCACCTTTCTGGATTTAGGCTGCTGAGTCCTTTGTTGTGTCTGCTCGTTGCTGTACTTCTGCACCTTCCACACAGGTCCAGGCCTTTGCCACTGCTTCCAGTGGACCTCTCCCTGCAGTTTTCCGAGCAGCTTTCCCCTGAGCATGCACTTTCTCCACTTTTTTTCTACTATCTTCTCTTAGCCTAGAGCAGAATGTCCCATCACTGCTCTGTCATATTGGAACCTCCCTTCTGCCTCTTAAAAGGCAGATCCGCTACTTTCTGATCCTGGGTTCCACCAGTTCCGATGGGAGGTGCTCCTTTATCTTGTTCCTGTGCCCCACTGGGTTCTTTGTATTTCAGGGATGTGTTCCCAGGCAAGCTGGGATGGGCTAGCCACCCACAGGGCAAGTTGTTCAGTGGCACCTTATGAGGCCACCTATCCTGAGATGTTCCAGGATGAAAAAGGAAGCAAAAATATCCATCTCTGAATCCCGGGCATGATACCACAGAAATGTAGCAAGAATATTGGATAGAGCCATGGGACACCAAGGATCTTAATAGGAAAACTACATTTATTTTTGCTTGCAATCCCAATCAATTTGGTATCCAGAGTATGGGCCCCAAACAAAACAGGGCATTGTCTTATATACCCTGGCGCAAATGACTTTAAGGTTTCTAATAATCAGTTATACAACATTTGATTGGCTATCTTAGAGGTACACATTACCCTCACAACCATCACACAAAGTCATACCTGCTTGCACCCAAATTTCTGCAGCTGACCTAACTCCATCACTTCAGTTGACCTAATTGCAATTGCAGTATTTCTCAGAAAGCTCTGTCAATCCCCTGTTCCGAGAAATCCCCCACTTAAAAGCCTCCAGCATTTTTGCCTTTAGTCAGTTTTTTCTTCCTCTACACACTGATACAAAAATTCCTAACTTATCATACCCCAAATCCTGTTACAAGATCACTTAGGGTTATACATTGTGGCACAGTGGGTTAAAGCACCACTTTGGAAGCTGGCAGCCCTTACCAGTGCCTGTTTCAAGTTCTAGTCACTCTTTGTTTCCCATCTAGTTTCTTCTGAATATTCTTGGAAATTCATAGATGGTGGCCCAAGTGCTTTATTTCCATTCACCTATGTGGGAGACCCAGATGGATTTCTGAGATCCTGGCTTCAGTGACTTAGCTGGGGCTGTTGTGAACATTTGGGGAATCAAGAACAGATGAATGATCTCTCTATCCCATATATATATATATATATATATATATATTTATATATATGTATAGTATATATACATATATATAATATATTCTGTTACATTGTCACTGTGGCTTTAAAATACATAAATAAATCTATTAAAAGTATCATTCACCATGATAAAGAGTGATTTAACCCAGTGATGAATGGATGGGTAACATATGCAAATAAATAAATGTAATATATCACATCAACAGAATGAAATTTAAAAATCATCTGGTGTAGAAAAGGCATTCAATAGCCTTCATCAGTAACATTCATCAGTAACATTTATAATAAGAAGGAAACAGTTGACAAAATTAGATATAGAGGGGAAGCACCTCAACATAATAATGACTATAAATGATAAACATACAGTCAATATTCTGCTGAGTAAAGAAAAGCTGTTATCATTTTCTGTAAGATTTGAACAAAATAGGGATGTCCATTCTCTCTGCTCTTATTCCATATGGCACTAGAAGTTTCATCCAGAGCCAATAGTCTAAGGCAGGAAATAATAGGTAGACAAATAAGAAAGGAGGAAATCAAATTATCTTTGTAGATTACATGACTGCATATATAAAGAAACCAAAAGGCTCCATGAAGAGACTGTAAAAACATAAAGTTGCAGAAAGCAAAAGCAATACACATAATTCAGTAGCATTTTTGTTGCAACCACAGGTACTTTAATTTTTAAAAACAAATCATATATTTAAAAATAAACAGATGGCAGGATTCTACTCTAAAGTTGATACAAGTAAAATAAGAGTTACAGTTCTGTCTTAGATAATCTCAATGTCTACATGCACTTCAAAGTCAGTGTTTTTGTAGGTAAAAACACTACTATCAAAGATAATATTCTACTGGTAAACTAATTTACCTGAAAAGGTTACACAACCCAGTTTAGTTTTATTTTCAAAAACAACATTACACAGCACACTTTTTCACAACAAAATTGCAGCACACAAGTCTGTGTTTCCTGACTCCTTAAATTGTCAATATAATGCCCCTGCTAACAGCAAAACAAAGGTATGCAATTCCTTAGGATTAGAGGTCATCAAGTTACACTGTCAGTGGTCTTGGGGAAACAAGAAAACTAGAGCAAGTATCTATTATCTTTGTATTTGGACCCAACTTTGCCACATAAAGTAAAGCCACGAATAAGATAAAATGTCTAGTCCCTGAAAACAGTCATTTACATAGAGAAACCCACCCAATGTAGACATACCAGTGTTAATATTTGTGGGAACAAGTTTACTTTATGTGAGCTATTAGGGGTAAGAAAGTACCCTTCCCCTCTGCCAAAATGTAGAGCTATAACACTGCATCTTTGCTCCCTTGCTGAGCGATCAGAAGGCAGGTGCAACTTATGTTACAAATAAATCATCAAGTTTAAGGTCGTAGAACAGCGGCACACTCCCGACATATCTGTCACATATGCCCAACATTAAGGAAAAAGTCAGTGTGGGGTCTCCTCCAGCTAACTAGTGTTGTGAGTGGCTGCAAAGGAGGAGGCCCCACCAGGCCACAACAGCTGGGGGTCAAGGCCAGGGAGGTGGAGGGACTGTTAGGAAACTGGCAGTTTTAGCCAGGTGGCTGCATGGCCCAGCTACCTGAGCCAGGCTCCACCCCCAACCTAATGGGATTCACTGCTCCAGCTTCCCTGCCCGCCCTCAGGCGAAGTTTTAAAAGGGCCTGTTCCTGCACAGGTGCTCTCTTGGTATCTTCTCTCCTTTGCTCTCTTGGCCTCTCTTGGCTTCTCTCCTCGCTCTTCTCCCTCCTCTGTCTCTCTCTCACAGTCTCCTTCTCTCTTTTTCCTTTGCCGCCCCTTCACTCTGGTCTGTAGGGTGTTCCCCAATAAACCCTTTCCCTTACTCTGCTGTCCGGTGTGTTTTGCGACGGCTAACAATATATAACAGGGATGGCTGGTCAGCGACCAACAGTTGGCAACAAGAAGATGTTGTGCCGGCAAGTGGTGGTTCCAGCCGCCAGGGAATCGTGCACCTTGAGGCAGTGCAAGTTCCGCCCTCCACACAGCCCCAGGAGAGCCAAGCGTGGGTCCATAGTGCAAGGAGAGGGCTCAGCTGGAGGCAACACGTGCCATGCAGTAGTATAAACATAAGAACTTATTCTGATAGAAATCACAATAGCAGTCTCATTCTCAATGGCTACTCACACACACACACACACACACACACATTTACCCAAGAATATGAAGACCTCTACAAATAAAATTACAAACTGTTGATGAAAGCAATTTAAGAAGAAAGCAGTGAAAAGACTTAGCATACAGATTAGTAAAATTAATAATGTAAATATGTCCCCAAGTTGACTTACAGATTCAGTGCAATCTCCATAAAAATACCAGTGACATCCTTCACAGAGAAAGGAAAACAATTATTGTTTTCATATGGAAGCACAAAAGATACCAGTTAATGAAAACTTGAGGGAAAAAACCTGCAGGGATCACAATATCTGATTTCAAGACATAGTACAGCAGCTACAGCAACCAGAACACCATGGAATTGGCATAAAAAGAGTCACAGAACAATGCAACAGAGATACCAAAATATATCCAAACATCAATAGGAAATGGGTTCTCAGCCAAGGCTCGAAAGATATACTTTAGGTAAATGAAAGCGTTGTCAATTATGGTGCTGAGGCATAGCAAGTAAAGGTGCCACCTGAAGCGCCGGCATCCCATATGGGAGCCTGTTCAAGGCCCAGCTGCTCCTCTTCTGATCCAGCCCTCTGCTATGGCCTGGGAAAGCAGTGGAGGATGGCCCAAGTCCTTGGGCCCCTGTACCCACGTGGGAGATCCGGAGGAGGTTCCTGGCTCCTGGCTTCATATTGGTGCAGCTCCTGCTGTTTCAGCCATCTGGGGAGTGAACCAGTGGATGGAAGAACTCTCTCTCTCTCTCTCTCTGCCTTTTAAATAAATAAATCTTTAAAAAACTGGTTCTAGAGAAAGTGGATCATCACATGTAATATTCATGTTTCCTTCTGTTGTGGGGAATGAATTTCTAACTTTTTATAAACCAGGTTCTTGTGTTTCACAGAGACAGAAATACTAAGTAGAAATTGGTATTGCATACAAATACAGTTTATTGGACAGTGAGGGACTAAATAAATACTCATTTTTGATTTTAACTTTATATTTGTATAAGGGGAACAAATTTCATATACACGAAGCATAATGATACTTCCCACCATATCCTTCCTTCTACCTATAATCCCACATGCCCTCCTCATTCCTTTCTTATTTTTCTCTTAATTCTTACAATGCCTTCAGTTTATTTTATAAATCACAAGATTAATCCTAGACATGTAAATGAATGGAACATGATAGAAACCCAAATATTAATCTACACATCTATAACCAACTAATAATTGACAAATGAGGTAAAATCAATCCCTGGAGAAAGGAAAGTCTGTTCAACAAATGGTGCTGTGAAAATCGGATCTATGCTTCAGAAACAATGGTAGGTATGAAACAATACCTCTACCTTACAATTTCTACAGAAATCAACTTTACATTCATCAGGGATCTAAATCTACATCCTGATGCCATCAATTAGTAGAGGAAAGCATAGGGGAAACTCTGCAACATACTGGCATAGGCAAAGACTTCTCAGAAAAAAACCCAGAAGCACAGGGAATAAAAGCCAGAACACACAAATCAGATTACATCAAGCTAAAAAGCTTCTTCACTGCAAATATACATTCTTGTGTGAGTGTGGCTGCTCTACATACAAAACTATAAAACATGAGTGTTTCAAAGTGTTGCCCACAATCTAGGGAGGAAATGAAAACAAAAAAATGGTACCCTGATAGGGAAAGTCTGTCTCTAAATAGGGAGGTGGGAATGAGTACATGTTCCACTGGAGTCTGGAAGTAACAACAACAACAACAAAAAAATCAAAAGTGAACGCTGAAATGACAAGCTCTGAAAAGACAGGCACCTTACCTTTGATGGAATACACAGTGAGGGATGGGAGGTAAGATCACTCTCTACCCATCACAAGGAGAACCAGGGGGGAGAAGATGAAAAGGAGGAAGCAAACTTGACCAAATGACAACAGGAAGTGAGTGCAGCTTAAAGGGGGTGGAGAGGTAGTGTGTGCTTGTTTCACTTGCCCTGAAGCTGTTCTGTGGGTCAGAAATTCTACAAAGTAAACTCTGGGGTAAACAACGATATGATGCGCCCTCCATTCGAATCTAGTTGAAAATGCAGACAAGGGTCACCAGTGTCTAGAAAAACAGAAGTTGTCAAAAGTGACACAAGAGTATCCAAAACAAATAACTGCATAACCATTGCAGAGAGATATAAGTCAAAATGCCTTCCACAAAAATCAGGCTTCTATACCAGATTCTGTCAAATATCCTAGAAATGCATAATATCAATTTGACACAAGCTGTTGCAGAAAGTTGAAATTTGGAAAACTACTCAACTCGTTTTCTGAGATTTGAATCATTTGTACATCAAATCCAGAAAAGGAAAATTTGAGAGAAAAATGGGGTGAAGCACACATTGATGGCATAGTAGCCAAAATCAGAAACAGCACATTAATACAGTGACTCTTACACAATATGAAAAGGAAAGTCCACAATTTTCTATGACTGAATTGGGTTCATCTCAGGAGTATGCACTGGGTGGAACTTGAGGAAATATATACAACACCACACTAGAAGTGAAACATACAATCCTCATACTGAGAAAAGCTAACTAGTAAATTTGACTTGTATGCCCTGGTCCAATTGCTGACAAAAAGTTGGGATGATGACAGGATAATGTCTGCACTTGCCTATGGACTTGGTACATGCCTACTGCTACGGATCCAGTACCACAATGCTGATACCTTTACATCACTCCCACAATTTACTTCTTACCATATGGTAGCTAACTCCTTCTCTCATGCCCTGAACCTAACAACTAGAGATCTACCTTTTGCTCAATAGTTTTCTCTTTTCAGCTTGTCATAAATGGAATCAGAGTTTGTAGCATTTTCCACATGGCTTCTTTTCCTGACAGAGGCACAGATGGCACTTCTGAAGGTGTAATGCACTGTCTCCTGGCTGGGGTAGTCGTAACCAGACTTGAACACATTGTAATTACTCTCTGAATTGTAGGCTCTTGTTTTATGCACTTGTACATGTAAATTGTATACAATGGATACAGTTTATGTTTAGCCTCATCTAATTAAATTTTATATCTCCATAAGGCGAATTTATTAATGAACAGTTGCTAATCCTTTAAAGAAAATGGGTAATGAATGTTGGAACGTCAGGTGACATCTGATAGGATTCGAGGGGCAGGTAGTTAGGGTGAGGCTGCTACACTTCGCACCTCGCCCTAAGTGGTGGTCACTAGACTTCAGCCCTGTGTAACTGCAAGGGAGCCAATCACACTGTGGTTATGCCAATGACAACCCTAAGATCTCAGAAGGATATCTCCCATGGCCACACTGGCAGTCAAAATACACAGGGTCTAGCTAAGCAAACAGGGCTGTTGGCTTTACCACTAGAGGAAATGGACAATGATGAAGCATGGAAGGGAAAGAAGGTGAGCTGATGAGCATCAGGATTGATTCCATATCTTAGCTATTGTGAATTGAGCTGAAAAAACGTGGGAGTATAGATCACTCTTTCATATGCTGATTTCATTTAATCTGAGTAAATTCCCAGGAATGGAATGGCTGGGTCATATGGTAGGTCTACATTCAGCTTTCTGAGGTATTTCCATATTGTCTTCCACAGTGGTTATACCAGTTTACATTCACACCAACAGTGGATTAGGGTATCTTTTCCCCCACATCCTCACCAGCAATTTTTTTATTTTTGGATGATAGCTATTCTAACTGGGGTGAGGTGGAACCTCACTGTGTTGTTTTATTTGAATTTCCCTGATGGCTAGTGATCCTGAGCGCCTTTTCAAGCATCTGTTGGCTGTTTTTATTTCATCCTTTGAAAAATGCCTGTTCATATCCTTAGCCCATTTCTTATCTGAATTACTTTCTTTGTAGTTGTTGAGTTTCTTAAGCTCCTTATATATTCTGGATATTATTCCTTTATCAGGCATAGAGTTGGCAAATATTTTCCCCTATTCTGTTGATTGCCTCTTCATTGATTGTTTCCTTTGCTGTGCAGAATCTTCTTAGCTTGATGTAATCTCATTTGTCTATTTTCACCTTTATTGCCTGTGTTTCTGGGTTCTTATCCAAGAAGTCTTTGCCTATGCCAATATATTGCAGCATTTTCCCTATGATTTGCTCTAGAACTTTGATGGTTTCAAGTCTTAGGTTTAGATCCCTTACCCATTATGAGTTGATTTCTTTAGAGGGTGTAAGATGGGGTAGTTTGTCAAACTTCAGCATGGAGAAATCCAATTTTCCCAATACCATGTGTTGAAGAGACTGTTTTCCCCAGGAAATAATTTCATCTCACTTGCCAAATATTAGTTGGTTTTATTGCGTGGGTTACTTTCTAATCTGTTCCATTGGTCCACACTATTTTTGCGCCAGTACCAAACTGTTTTAATTATAACTGTCCTGTAATATCCTGTAATATGTCTTGACACCTGGTATTGTGGTGCCTACAGCTATATTTTTGTTTGGGATTGCTTTAGCTATTCTGGATCTCTTTATGATTCCATATGAATTTTAGGGTCATTTTTCTAGATGCTTGCAATCCTTTCTTCTCTCGGATTCACAGTCATCATGACCTTAAATCTCCTATGACTTTGACTCAGATATTGTCATCTCCCCTAAACTCCTAGCTGCACAATGGGGAAACAGACTCCAATACCCGACTGTCCTTTGAAAGTGGGTGCTGAGACAGAGGCAGCTGGAAAGGAAGAGGTGCTACAAGGACTAGACACTCAATGTCCACTACCTGATTGGCTTGTGACCTCCCTGTCAGACACCATGCTTGGCAGTGCAGCCAGCAACTTTGTCCCTTTCAGGTGGAGGCTTGAGGGGTGGCCCAAGATGGCGGTCACTGATTGGCTGGGGCCGACCAATGAGAGGGCCACTATGTGCCGTGGAATGCACAGACGCAGTCCTTGTGTTTGAGGAGGTTCCTGTGGTAACGGCCTTTACCAGACTTTGCTGCTCCTATAACGTGCCTTCCCCCAGCTCTTGGCGCGGATATCATGACCAGGTGGAAGGCTCCCTTCTGCCGGTTCTGCCCAGACTCGAAGCATGAGCTCCAACAGTAAGGAATGTGGCTTTAGTGATGGTATCGGCCCAAAGATCAAGGAGCCGGCCGGCCCTGGTGGCCCTAGTGCCCCGTGGGCACCTGGGCTAGACTTGGATTTGGATCCTGTGGGAAGGGGTGAGGGCCAGAGTCAGGACCAGGACCAGGACCAGGGAGCAGATGGAGGGGAATGCAGGCCTTCAAGCCCACAGGCCCTCACGTGGCCATTGGAGTTGGACTCTGGCCCTGAGACCGATGTAGAAATGACCCAGGCAGAAACAAGGGTGCTTTGGGGCTGCCAGGCCTGGCGTGGCACTCCTGCCCTGGACGGGAAGCGCACTGCCAGTTCTGAGCCCCAGTTCGCTGAGGTGTGTGCGGCCTTCGGGCAGCCGCTGCGTGGCCCAGGTGAAGGGGCGGTGCCCCAATTGCCAAGCATAGAAAGCGGCAGCGCCCAAGCGGCTGGCATATGGGCGTGCCGCCAGGCAGACTGCACCTGTAGTGGTGCGCTGTGCTCACACAGTGTGGAGTCGCTGCAGGCTTATGCTGTTCCTCCGCACGTGAGTGCCCGGAAAGAAGGCTGGGTCTGGGGCCCCAGTAAGACAAGAGGCACCACGCAGGGCTTGAGTATTCGCACCGATATCCAGCGCAGCTGTGGAGAAGGCTTTCTCCTGCTGCCTTCTGACACTGAGTTCTCTGATGAGCTCAGGGACATGCATCCCATGAGTGTGAGTTTTCACCAAGAAGGAGGAGGCCAAGCCAAGGGCAGCAGCTCCGAAGAAGCAGCAGAAAGTTTTGGACACTCGACTTACCATGACAGGGCTGATTTCCCTCACATTTCAGACCCTCTGTTGACCTCTATTCTGCAGGGGCTCAGTTGGACCATGGAAGGGCAGCCAGTGGGGGAGATGGGTCCCTCTTCCTCTAAGACATTGCAGAGTGTGATTCCCTGCACAGGATGGGATAGGTCCAACCTCTCGGGTGTTGCTGCTGCTGCTGCACCTGCTAGTGCATGGTGCCTGCCCCAGGCCAATCCTGGGAGGAATCCAGGTGAGAAGAAGAAATCCCTAGGGGTTGACCCAGAAGTTCTCCTGAGGACAGCCTTTGCACCATGGGGGCACAGAGAGTCAGCAGCTCTCATGGAACCAGATAGCTTCCCTCCACTCTCTGTTTCACTGCTTGAGAAACCCAGTACGTCTTCCCCACTTCCTTGGGGAGCCAAACAGTCCAGGCAGGGAGGCACTGTGAAGAAATCTGGGGCCAGGAGGAAGAGGGAAGCCCAGCCCATGGCCAGAGGAGGTGGTGGCCCAAACAGAGATCCTGTTCCAAGGACCCAAGTGAGTAGGCCTTCCTCTTCCTCTCCCTCTCCCTCTTATTCCTCTTTGCCCCCATTTTCCCCATTCTCAATCCACATCCCTCTAGGCCACCTCCCTCCATCCCTTACCCTCTCATAGTCATTGGGAGTCCCTAGTAACTAGGATGCAAAGTTGACATCTTCAGGTAAGATATAAAGGTTTAGAGAGCACTGGGTATGTGTCAGGCACTGTTCTTGACAAGTTTCCTGCTTCCTACTAGAGAAGAACTGGTTGGAAGACAGGACTACCAGTTGATTTTTAAAAGATCAGGGGACCCCCTTGCAGATTAGGCTGCAGAGCCTTTATGTTTATTTCTGTCAGGCTCCTGATTACTCTCTCCCAGCTGTTCACCAATACTGTCTGTCATGGGCTGTGCTTCTTACAAAACCCTCCCCTTCTCCCTGGCTCAACTCTGCCTCCTGTCCTGTGGCTGAATGAGAGAGAAAGAGCTGATGAGATGAGCCTACAGTTCTCTTGTTAACTCATGATCTCACCTCACCATGGTGCTGCACACACAACCCACACTGGCACTGACACCCTACCCAAACTCTGAGAATATTTCTGTTTTAGTTTCCAGCATATAGACCACGGATGCCTTCTCAGTACAGTCATCACAAAGAATTCATCAGCGGGGACCCTAATATGAGAGAACACCAAGTTGGGGCAAACTGGCTATCTTTGTCCCCAAGCCAGCGAGATATCATACCCAGAGACCCTGCACACTCCCGTAAGTTCAGTGGGTTAGATTCAATGGAGGGGAGAGGAGTTGAGGAGAGAAACCTTTGACTCTGTCACTTTTTGTGGCTCAGGCTTGTTCCCAGGTTTCCCTTCCTGTCCAGGTCAATCTTCATAGGAAACTGGGCATAAACAGGGCTGGTATTAGTCCACATCACCCTCTGAGTGGGGTTTATGAGGTGAGGGTGGTTTGTGACAGTGCCCCAAGCTCAAAACCAGAAGTAGATGATCAGTGGAAGAGAACTTTTCCCTTTGTGTCCTGCACAGCCGTGTTGCTTCTCCTTTGATCTGGCTGTGCCTGTGGCTCTTGTAGTGTTTAACCAAGAGCCATAGCCTTAGGGAGGTACTATGGCACATTAGCTGAAACTTTTCTAGCTCAGAGAGCGGTTTGGAGCTCCTGGGCAGAGTAGGGGCAACTTGTTGTCAGAGGGGTTGAGACAGACTCATATTAGTCCCTGCAAGGCCCTTTCCACCTCATTCCCAGGCTGGGAATTTCGCATTCTGTTTCAGGTGACCTGGAACCACCTGTCCGTCCTTGGAGATCAGAAAGGTAGCACTTGCCAAGTGCAATAGAGGGCTGTCCTTGGGTAGTGCTCTCTGGCTCTTAGAAAGGCAAGCCCAAACAAGATGGTGGAATACATGTCCAGGTCAAACTGACGCCCATGACCCTTACTCACCATCCCACACCACAGGAGAGAGGCCGCCTGCTTTCCAGTTAGGATTCCAAGCCAGTCTGGGTACTGGGCTATGGGAAGTGTCAGATGAAAAGGATGGGGGCATGAATGGGTGGGAGGAAGCCAATATATACTCACCATTCTGCGCTCTCTCTCTCTCTCTCTCTGGTGACTACTGGGCTATTGTCTTGTGCTACAGAACGAAACAGAAGATCTACGAGAGCAACCAGGTTTGTTGAATTCTAAGCTGGGCTGAGGTTGGGACTGGAGCAGTCCATGGAGAATTTGTGCAGGTGCCATGACACGGGACAGTGGTAGGCTGCAGCTGTGGGTGGCATCATTAGGACCCACATTCTTGTGAGGAGGAAAACCAAAGAGGCCTACCTCTGGACACTTAACTGCATTTACAGCAGTGGTGGGGAAACTTTTTTATGCCAAAGGCCATTTGGATATTTACAAAATCAATCACAGGCCATACAAAATTATCAACTAAAAAATGAACCTGCTATACATTTATTGAATTTAAAATCCTGCCTCTGTTGCCTTGGCAGGACTGGACCAAATGATTTCACTGGCTTTATACAGCCCATGGGCAAGAGGTTCCCCAGCCATGATTTATTATCTGTCAGTGAACACAAGGGGAAATGCATTGTCTGAATTGTGCCTGCACTTTGCCAAAGAGCCCCAGGGATCACATTCTTTACCATGTTTAGAAATATTGCATGTGTTATCACTTCAAATGCTGTTTGCTGTGATTTGTGTGGTTTCTCTTGTTGTTTGATTATTTGCTTTTTAACATGTTCTGGATGGTTCTGATATGACCCAACGTTTGAGAATGGTCCATTTTGTTCCTGTTTAGAAGATTTTTCCACATATAATTCAGGTGATGGGTTGGTATGCCTGTCCCAGTGCTGTTGGAATATGAATGGAGGGGTTGCAGGTGGCATGGCTAAGTGATCACTTTCCCCTCCCTGAGGGCATGGATCCAGGCTTCCATAGGCCTATTTTATATTGCCTTGTTCTGTCTGTTTCAGTGGTGATGCAGTCCTTTACTGAGAAGTTCCAGACCCTTTCAAGTTAGTGTTATACACACCACACCCCTTGCCAGCATCCTGTTTAGGAGGGATGTGGGTAGATCCTTGTTTGGGCATGACCTTGTCCTGACTCTGCTCTGCTTCACAGGTGGAATCCAACATCTTCTACCAGAAAAGCAGCTACTACCTGTGGAGTCCAGGAGCTGAGACCCAGCTGCTTTCCTCCAGTTTCTCTGCAGCCAGTGCCCCCTCTCTACCCATACATTTGTCTCCTTTCCTATCCCAGTTCACAGCAGTTTCAAATTAAATTGCCTCTCATGTTTTGTGTTTCGCTCTCTCTGAAGGGTGTGAGGTTCCTCCCTGTCAGAGAATTTTAAGAACAGTTCCCTTGCTTAATTCATGCAACAATAAAGTCATCTTTTAATTCCATTTTCCATCACCTTTATGTAGTGTTTCTAGAGTTTGGCTCATCCCATCCACCGACCCCCCACCCCCTGCCAAGTATGATCCTATTGATGAATAACTGATCTCCCTCTGGTGGCACTATTCACAGGGACAGCTCGTGCAGAAGCTGTGTGTCATTCTTAGTTCCTTCTAAGCCCTCAACTTTTAAAGTTACTTACCAAAATTTTAAAGGCATAACCACCAGATGCTGGTGGTTCTCTCTCCTTACTTTCTGTGGAAGGTTGGAAAGAGGAGTCACAGTTCAGCATGGGGTGGGGGAAAGGGCAGGTGCTGGACACACAGGACAAAAGAGCAGGTTCTTCTTTGGGTTAGAGGTAGAGAAACTGATTCTGTTCTGGTTCCTGTGAGCAATCCTGTGTGACCTTCACCCTGGAAACTGGAGTGGATGCTCTGCTCTCAGAGCTCCCCCATGCTTTGCATTCTGGCCTTTTCTCAGTGATGAGCTCCATATTCCTCATTGCTAAGCGGTCAGTGTTAGAATCATAGGCCTCAGCGTCAACAAAGAACTCAGTGGGGACAAAACCATGCATGTAAAAGTTCTCACTTGACCCAGGAGGCCTAGAGTCCTTCAGCTGAGGGTTTAACACTGACCAGTAGGCCATTTCTTGGAGATAGAGTAACACAGTGGGCTGGTGTCTGAATGAAAACATTCCGTACGGACTTTACATCTGGGGTTTCTGTCATGAGAGACATCTTAGATCAGTTCTGCTTGTGGTGAATTCTAGCACCATGCACTGCCCTGGGAGGCATAGCATCCTCAATTCTTATAATTACATGAGGCCTCAGCTGGTAGGAAGAGAGGAGGGGTAGAGAGGGAGCTGAAATAGTGAGGGAGCTGCATGTGTGTGGGGGGCAGAATCATGGTCCCCAAGATGTGCATGGCCTCATTCCTGGAATCTGCCACTGTGGCACAAAGCCTGGCAGTGACAGTGCTCACCCCTAACTCAGAACCAGCCCTTGTCTATGTATATTCCCCCTGCCTTATCTATGATAGTCGCTAACACCCTCCTCCCCCCAGAGAAACAAAGGCAAGTTTGGGAATGGGCTAGGCAGGCTCCAAGCCCTGGCCCTCCAACTGGTCTTTGCCCCTCCCCTTCCTGATTCAATTTTACCATAAGAACAGCAAGGGAGTGTAATTCTGTCCATTTGAACTCACAGTTTACTGTAAACAAGTTACCTATCCCACCTTTCTGATAGCTCTTTGTTCTATCAATCTTTGTTCTGAGCAAGTTCTATCTTTGTTCTGAGCAAGTCAGGCAGGACGAAGCATTGCAAATCACATCTTTTGATGGGTTTTGTTCCATCCTTGTAACTGAATGTCAAGCTGACTTCAGCAGGTCTCCTCAATTCCTACAAACTCGATTTCCTTGTCCCATTAGTAAGCATTTCCTAGATATTTCATTCGTTAGCTCTGGGTTAATGTCTAATTATCCTGTTTGCAGACGGGCAGTTTTTTGACCCAGACTCTCATTAGATAGAGTCTGTACTTCACCTGAACTTGTGTAGACAAGTTTCAGCATGTCTCTGGTATCCCTTGTCTTCCTTCTTAAGTTCCCTCTTTTGGGTTACTTCTGTCTGGTCCTCCCTATGTAGTACATACCTGAGAAGAGGTTTACTGGGGAGAATTTTACTCCTTGTACTATGCTTCTTTGTAACTTCACCTGCCTAGTCACCAATCTAGATAGTAACAAGAGCTGGCACTCTCTAGTTTAAAAACACCTTTGCTAAGGCTCTCACCATGAAAGCCCATTGTGGAAATCAGGTCTATTAGATATGACACAAGTTTAAAACACATAGGACAATTTTTCTTCATGTAGGGGAACAGAGCAACAGTATATTTGACCAGACAGAGGCCCAGTCTAGCACACCACTGGTAAAGGGAACTGATCACTTCCCTGCATGTGCTATTCTGACAAATATATACCCAAGGTTACAGGCGTGGAAGGCTGAGTGGACATAATACATGCTAATCCCACCCTCACCTTCTTCCCTTCCCTGTCAGCTTCAGTGCATGTCTGGACGCCACAGGCAGTGAGAGAGTTTTGAGAGACATCTTGACCCTTGAGCTTAAAGAAAAATGCTTCGTCTTTTTCTACACCACCATTTGGCCTGGTTCATATATCGTTCAGTAGCTCTGGGTTAACAGTCAAAACTGCCTCTCTCTCTCTCCCTAGACCTTCCTCCTCCATTCTGCCACTCCCTCTCTTTTAACCTAGCCACTTTGGCATCTGTTCTGCCCTGCACCAAGGGGACCACAGAGCCCTGAGATAAATTTCAGAAATTCTACACCCATATATCTCTCTCAACCTATGTGAAGTAATGATCAAGACTACTGGCCCTTCAAACCAGAAGACTCACTGGGTTCATTACTATTTCCAGACATATCTTCTTTTCCATAATTGCCCCTTATTCGATCACCTATCAGATTCTACTTAGGAATCTCCAGAGGGACACCCATCTGCTCTGATGGATGCTCTCTCCCTTTAAACCTAACATAATGGTAAACAATAACTTGCCAAACTTATTGTACAATTTGTCTTACTAGCTTTCCAATGATCTAGCAATGGGTAACAGTACTTGATAAAACAGCAATGGGTAACTAATACTTGTTATAATCCCTAAGGTAGATTTTGTAATCTCTAGATTATTGTCACTGTTTTATAGTTAGAGTCTTATAAAAGGAGTAGAATCCCATATGAATGCAATTTTGACCTTAATTCAGATACAGTATAATACCACTATCTTTACTCATCTAGGTGTTATTACTAAATGTAAATTGGGTAAAAGCAGATGAGATGAATGTGTCTAAATGTAAACATTGGTACTCTTAACACCTTATATTCTTTTTTTAAAGATTTTATTTATTTATTTGACATGCAAAGTTACAAACAGAGAGAGAGACAGAGAGAAAGGTCCTCCCTCCATTGGTTCACTCCCCAAATGGCCACTATGGCTGATGCTGTGCCGATCCGAAGCCAGGAGCCAGGTGCTTCCTCCTGGTTTCTCACGTGGGTGCAGGGTCCATCCTCTACTGCTATCCCAGGCCACAGCAGAGAGCTGGACCAGAAGAGGAGTAACCAGAACTAGAGCCGGCGCTCATATGAGATGCCGGCGCTGCAGGCGGAGGATTGACCTAGTGTGCCAGGGCGCCGGCCCCAACACCTTATATTCTATAGAAAAATTGTGTTTGCTAATATGTTTTCATAAATTGTCCATATGAAAATAGTTCGACACCACTTGAAAGTAGCTAAGGTTGGAATTTGATGTGTTATCTTATTTAGAAAATGTTATCTTAATTTGGAGAATTCTAAAGGGTTATTTAAAAATGTAAATCAAGAAAAACAGCAGGTAGAAAGCAAAAGCTATTATTTGACATAGAGCTAGAATCTGATCTTCTGTTAAAGCAATGAGATTTTTACAATATTTTGAAATCATCTTAAATTCTGTTTAAAACCTGTAGCATCTCTTTTTAATAGTTTTGATTAATTGGTGACTCTCAGATTTCTAGCCAGCTCCAGTAAGCTATTTTCTCTTCCCTAGTTCTGATTCTGTTGAAACTGTTCCAAGTTATGGGATGTGATTCCATGCACTAGCTCTTAAATTTAAGGTTTTATTCCTGATTTTTGGAATGACCAAAGAGACACAGATTTTGTGTTCTGTTAATCTATTATGTTCTCTTAATGTATCTGTTTAAGTTCTGATTGTTTAAAACAGCTGAGTTTCTATTAAGAGCTATGGTTTGTTTAAATATATGTTTATTCTAAAACATGTGAATAATCACCTTGTAACAATGGTCAGATCGGGTCTATATTATGTCATGATGTTAAGGGATCTTATTTCAACCAGATATTTTAGGCTTTCTTGGCATCTTTGACATACATTTTAAAAATCACATTAAAAAATAAAAGTTTATAATTCTCTGGACTTTGATATTTCCAGTTGGGACCCTGGAAATAGCAAAGGATATATGTCTCTAATCCTGTAAAAACACCAACTAATCAGGCTATTTGGATTATATTACAGGTACTGTCAAGATGTGAAGTGGTGCTTAATTTTAAGTTATGATAATGTAAAATGCTACTGATACAAATGTCTGAAAGTTAAAAAGTCTAATAATCTTGTGTTACCAGGCATGATGGTTATTTTAATGAGAAAGGCCCAGAGGCCTAAAGGGGATAAATGTTGTGTAAAATCCTACACGTGCTTTAAAAAATACTGTATGGAGTAAGAAAATAAATACCTCTTGTTGGTTAATGAGTTTATAACTTTAAACATGGCTATTTGTCATCCATAGTTTTGAATACCTGCTCATAAAACTAAACACTGTTGGTTCTGTGTTTGGCTGTCCTCCTATAGGTTCTGATGGAATTTTTCCAGCCAAATCTATTGTATTCAGCACTTTTGGGTGGCTCTGTAAGCAGATGAAGCCAATAATGAACTACAAGTTCCAACTGAGAGAAAGTATGGTTAATCAAGGCTACTAAGAGCAGAAAATAATTTGAATCAATTGGTAAATTAAGAATTGAACAGTTAAAAATTTTAAGAAGCTATTGCTAAAATTGCTTTATTGTTCTATCTTGTATGTTATGTTATATGTATATACATACTGTATATCTGCATGAGAAAATTTATTAAGAACTCTGTTCTAATTGACTTATAAAGGATTCCTCATAAATTTAAACTGCTAAAATTAATTGAAGATACATTTTGATTCATGTGACCTGAATTTCTATATCAGATGTTTTAAATTTGTTGGTAGAAAGAAACTAAAAATGTTTTTACATGTTTGTGCTTGAGTTTGCTGGTCAATCAAGCTACATTGTGTTAGATATTTAAGAGATGTTTCCAATTACATATATTCTTTAAATTTATTGAAGGCATTGGACCTTTCAGTACATGTTTTCATAAGTTGTTATTTAATGGTTGAAATTGCTTGTTAAGTTTTCACCTGATACGGTTGTTGTCGGTAAGTGATCTGGGAAGCTGGCTTGTTCCCTCATTTCTCTATTCTCTCTTTTTTGTGAAAAAAGATTTATTTTATTTATTTGAAAGACAAAGTTACAAAGGGAGGTAGAGACATAGAGAGAGGTCTTACATCCACTGGTTCACTCCCCAGATGACTGCAATGGCCTGAGCTGCGCTGATCCGAAGCTAGGAGCAAGGAGGTTCTTCTGGGTCTCCCATGTGGGTGCAGGGGCCCAAGGACTTGGGCCATCTTCCTCTGTCATCCCAGGCCATAGCAGAGAGCTAGATCAGAAGAGGAGCAGCCGGGACTAGAACCAGTGCCCATATGGGATGCCAGCACTACAGGCCAGGGTGTTAACCTGCTGCACCACAGCGCTGTCCCCTTTATTCTCTTTAAAATGGGAAGCTGACTCTATACTGAAGGACACTCCAGGATATGGGGTTTCATCTTTAGCTCTTATAAAAGGGATGGCTAACATTTACTGTAATAATAGCATAGCCAAAAGGAGAGCTTAAGTTGTAATTTCACAGCTAGATTTACTTCGGCACGGGCACAGTAAACAGATAAAACCTCCCTTTCAGACCAAACAATGGGAAAGAAGGGACGGGCGCCATGGCTCACTTGGTTAATCTAGTCCCGGTTGCTCCTCTTCTAGTCCAGCTCTCTGCTGTGGCCTGGGAGTGCAGTGGGGGATGGCCCAAGTGCTTGGGCCCCTGCACCCGCATGGGAGACCAGGAGGAGGCACCTGGCTCCTGGCTTCAGATCGGTGCAGCCATTTGGGGAGTGAACCAATGGAGGGAGGACCTTTCTCTCTGTCTCTGTCTCTCTCTCTCTCTGTCTGTAACTCTACCTGTCAAATAAATAAAGAAAATAAGTTTAAAAAAAGGGAAAGAAAGCTTTAAAGTGAAGACATAGCTTTCCTCATGGGCATTGTCTACCTCACAGAAAAAACCACTATCAGAACATGCCTGTGACTATAGACTTCTAGTTTAGGCCACCAAAGATCTGAGATGGGACTGAGCGCCCCTTGACTTGCATCCTCTTAAAGGTTTCCTCTGGTCTGCTTTAACAAAAGTCCAGAGGAAGAGAAATCTAGTCAGCAGAAACAATGTAAAGATAGGTGGCAAGCCAATTAAGACTGCTCTATACAATGATCTGCCATCAAGGAGATCCAACTGGCCAGTCTACTGCATTGCTTTATATGGAAATCTAGGACTTCAGAGGAAAGCAGCTTATGAAGAGCCCTGGCAGCTCTGCCAGACAAAAGTTGGGTCACTGGAAACAGAACTGCCCTGAATTTGAAGGATGCCCAGGTCAGAGACACAGACTTTGTTGGCTCTAAGCTGAAAAGCCCTTCACTTGGCCCAGCTTCCAAAGTAACCACTGCTGCTCAGTGGGCAGCCAAGTAGGGCCAGCAACATTGCAGGCAGAACTGTAAATTTCCTGTTAGAGATGCCACCTGCCTTTACCTGACCATCTCTCCTTCCAGGCCAGCTAGGTAATGGAAGTCAACAAGGTGCCTTCCTCAAGGAGGTTCTCACCTCCCTCATGATGTATCCCATGTGAAGAGGTAGACAGGTCCGGGCCTCATAACTGGCAATGCATTAAAGCACCTGATTATCGTCAAGCCCCTTCTTTCAGTTTCTTTTTGCCTCTCAATGGGAAAACTTACTTGTGGATTAAACAACACCTTTCTTAGGTCCTTTAATAATGACTCTGTCCTATGTTCTAGACCCTGCCTAGCCCACTTGGGGCCTCATTCCTTTGTAATCACACCCTCTACTCTTACATCAATGGCTCAACTCCAGACCTGTGTGTATTGATAGTCCTCTTCCCCCCACCACTTAACATTGTATGATTATTTGGAAATTTTTCTACAAACTCTTCCTCTCTCCCTCCCTATGGAGCCCCTCATCACTTGGCTAATGCCACGCCTAGGATCATTGGCTGCTATTCTCACCCTGGATTTTATACTACATTGTCTGTTTAAGGGTTTACAGGAAGTGATAATGGAATGAACCAAACCCTTCATCAGCCAGGCTATCAACAAAATACAGGGGTATACTCAGCTCCCCACCCAGGACATCATGACTTTAGACATCGCCCCACGCCACTGAGAGTAACTATTTGCCCCATGTCAGCAGGAAGCATCTCTAAAAGATAGATAAATGGCCCTCTACCCCTCCTGGACTTTTGGAGCTGATGTAATTCATACAACACTTGCTTTATAAAAAAGGGGGGGGGAATGTTAGTAAAATGGTATCATCTTCCTAAGCCCAGTCTGGCTTACTAGAACTCAGGTGACCAAATGGCCCAATCACAAGCATCAGCTCCACGCCCACCCTAACGGTATTTGTTGCCCCCACTTCCTTACCTCTGCAAAGCTATGTAAGACCTGTTCTCCCAGTACAGGCTGCTGTACTCTCATGCACAGGGGGGCCGCCTTTTGGGTTTCCCCCACCTGACAATAAACCTTTCTCTTAAAAAAAAAAGACAGTAATGCTTGAGATTGCTAATCTGCTATTTTTTCAAATGTTTTATTTATGTACTTACTTATTTGAAAGGCAGAATTACAGAAGCAGAGGCAGAGTGAGAAAGAGGGAGGTCTTCCAACCATTGGTTCACTCCCTAAATGGCTGCAACAAACAGAGCTGTGCTGATCTGAAGCCAGGAGCTAGGAACTTCTTCTGGGTCTCCCACATGGGTGCAGGGGCCCAAGCACTTGGGCCATTTTCTACTGCATTTCCAAGCCATAGCAGAGAGCTAGATTGGAAATGCAACAGCTGGGACTCAAACTGGTGCCCATATGGGACGCCAGCACTGCATGAGGTGACTTCACCAGCTATGCCACAGCGCTGGCCCTCCGAATTCTTTCTATGAAGTCAGCATCACCTTAATTCCTAAAACAGAAAAAAGATACAACAGAGTAAGAGAACTATAGACCAATATCCCTGAGGAACATAGATGCAAAAAACCCTCAACTTGATACTAGCTAATCTAATCCAACAACACAACAGAAAGATCATTCACCAGATCCATGTATGATTTATCCTTGGTATGTGGATATGGTTCAACATTCGCAAATCAAAAAATGTGATAAATCACATTAACAAACTGAAGAACAAAAAACATATGATAAACTCAATAGATGCACAGAAAGCATCTGAATACGACATCTTTTCATGATAAAAGCCTTAAGCAAATTGGGAATAGAAGAAACATTTTTCGACAAAATCAAGATAATTTAAGACAAACACAAAGTCAGCTTCTTATTGAATGGGACATAGTTTGAAGCATTCCCACTGAGATCCAGAACCAGAAAAGGATGCCCACTCCCACTATTGCTATAAAATATAGTCCTGGAAGCTTTATCCAGAGAAATTAGGCAACAAAAAGAAAGCAAAGGGATGCAAATTGGAAAGAAGGAAGTCATACTATCCCTATTTGCTGATGACATGATTCTATACATAGGGGATCCAAAATACTCCACTAATAGACTGTTGGAACTCAGAAAAGAGCTTGGTAAAGAGGCAAGATATAAAATCAACACACAAAATGAACAGTCTTTGTATACACAGACAATGCCATGACTGAGAAAGAATTTCTAAGATCAACCCCATTCACAATGCTTTTAAAAAGTAAACATCGTCAATTAAATTTAACCAAGGATGTCAAATGTCTACAATGAAAATCACAAAATATTGAAGAAAGAAATAGAAGCTACAAAAAAATGAGAAAACTATTCATGTTCATGGATTAAAAGAATTAATATCACCAAAATGTCCATTCTACTGAAGGAAATTTACAGATTCAGTGTTAATCCAATCAAAACACCAATGACATTCTCATCAGATCTAGAAAAAAATGTTAAAATTTATATAGAAACACAAGGGACCCCAAATAGCTAAAGAGTCTTATTTAACAAAAAGAAAGTCAGAGGCATCACAATACCAGATTTCAAGACATACTACAGGGCAGCTATAATCAAAACAGCCTGGTAATGGCAAAAAATAGACGTGTAGTCCAATGGAACATAATAGAAACTCCAGAAATCAATCCATGCATCACTACTAATTTTTCTTTGAAAAAAGGAACTAAAATAAATCTCTTCAACAGATGGTGCTGGGAAAACTGGGTCTTGGCGTGAAGTAGTATGTAGCAAGACCCCTAACAAAAATCCACTCAAGGGACTGGCACTGTTATTAGTGGGTAAAGCCACTGCATGCAGTGCTGGCATCCCATATGGATGCCAGCTGGAGTCCCGGTTGCTCCACTTCCAATCCAGCTCTCTGCTATGGCCTGGGAAAGCAACAGAAGATGGCCCAAGTCCCTGGGCCCCTGCACCCTCATGAGAGACCTAGAAGTTCCTGGCTCCTGGCTTCAGATCAGCACAACTTCGGCAATTGCACCCAATTGGGGGGTGAACCATCAGATGGAAGACCCCCCCCACCGCCTCTTATAAGGTGTTTTAATATCTGGGAGAATCTGAGTCAAGAAATGGTTTATAAGAAAGCTACGACTGTCAGGTGACTCTGGGTCTAGTTGGTATATCAGAGGAGAGACTGTGTAAGGCTTTCTACAAAAACAGAAGGTTTTTTTTGCCTTGAATGATCTCTCCCAATTTGTCATAAGGGCGTTATAAACCCAATTTGGATCTTGTTTGGGGACCACATTTGCCCCTATGGGATGGGTAGGGTTAGTTTGATGGATCGCATAAGCATGGATTCAGGCCATTTCCAAACTCATCTTTGCTTCTCTGGGAGAGGATCGTAAAGATATTGTGAAAAGTCTGATCACAGGACTTGGTTAGATATTGGAACTCTTTAATCTACGATGCTGGGTTAGAGGTGAAGGAACCCAGTTTTTGTTTGATTTGTGATAGATCAGCAAGTGAGAAAGGATCACGGACCCTGACTATGCCCTCTGCTCCTGCCAACTCTTGAAGGGGCAACATGGAAGCAGGTTCCCCAGCTGCTATAAGAGAGTGAGTGACTTGGGGACTGTGGGAAGAAGGGAGTCGAGGGTTTGAAGCAGTGGTGACGGGGCTGGAAGAGTATGCTGGTTCAATGGAATGGGGGAGGGAGAAAGTTGGAGCAGAGGGTTTGAGATAAGGCAGGGGGAGAAGAAATAGACAAGGGCTGGTTTTGAGATAAAGGCGATCAGGAGATAGGTGGAATAGAAACAGATACTACCTCTTGGAATTTTTGGATGAGAGGGGGAGGGGGAGGTGTCAATGAGACAGTGAGAGCCAGGGAGGACAGTGCCAGAGTGGATAGTGGGCTTTGAGGCTGTTGTGTGGGAAGTGAACTGTGCCAGGCCTAAGTAGGAAGGGGCTGAGCCAGTGTGTGTGATGGGGGGGGGGGAAGTAAAATGGGGACTAATTTGCAGGATCGAATGTAAAACAATGGGGCTTTGACTCTGGTTCTGGATCTTTAGTAGGAGCCTTAGTGGGCAGGAGGACTCGAGCTGGGGAACATGAGGTGCATAAAGGTTTAGGCCGGAGATAGGAGAAAGCTTTAACATAGGGAATCTCTTTCTACTTTTCCAAATGCTCACAGAAATGGTAGAGATCCTGAATAATGTCGGGGCTCAAACGTGCTGTTAAATGGCCATTTGGACTGGTTGTCAAGGTCATATGTAGACCATGCCTGATTACAAAGAAATATGAGGTGATGGCGTTTGAGATCTGGGGCCAGTTGGAGAGGAACAATATTATTTAGGAGACAATCGAGGAGAGAGTCAGATGGAACATGGGACGAGGAAGCACTCATGGTGGGTGACCTGAGGTGTAGGACTGGAGGACAGCAGGTGTCCCTGAGGTCATGGCAGTCTGATTAGAAGAGCAAGGGAGCAGGGAGTGTGGTTATCACCTGCACACACTGCCACCATGGGTGTAAATGCTGAAAGAGTTGTGGTGCCTTGTACCAGGACTTTGAGATGAAGCAGAGCAGAACCACAACCCAAAGGAGAGGTCACAGTGAGAGAATTCACCATTCCCCATTTTACCCCAGGATTTGGACGGCTGGTGTGTGGACGGGAATAAAGTGCATTCTGTGGCAAAAGAGGAGGTCCAGGGGTGGTTCTGTAGTTCACAGAAATCCAAGATCCCAAAGCAGCTCACATCCCTGAAGGGAGAGCATGGTCGAGGCAGAGCCTGGATCTGAGTCATGGCGCCAGTGGAAAACCATCACAAAACCCACCAAACACAGAGCAAAAGGAAAGGTTTTATTGTCAGAGGCAACAGGCTGCCTCCCGACAGGCTGCCTCCCCGTGCACAAGAGAGCAGCAGCCTGCACTGGAGAAACAATGCTTATAATAGCCTTGCAGAGATAAGGAAGTGGGAGCAGCAAATCTCATTATGAGTAGGGCATGAAGTTGACACTTGCTGTTGGGCCATCTGGACACCTGATTTCTGGAAAAGCAGGCCCGATTCTGAGAAAACCAAAACCTATCTTGTATAGTGGTGCAGGGTGGCACTTTGGACAAGAAGGTACCAGTCTTGCTAATACTCACAGTTGAGAGATTTTTTGGTTCCCAAATGATGTCTTTGATTTTGGTAAGAATTCCTTGTTTCCTGTCTCATCATCCAATTCACCCTGTGGCTGGCTCAGTTACCCAAAGACATAGGAAGGCAGTCAGGCCGCCACCTCTGGGACAGCAACATTATTGCCTGGAGTGGTCCTGTCAGGAGTTACTGTAGCCTCCCTAAGAGTTACTGTAGCCTTCCTAGGAATTCACAGTCAGGAGTTACTGTAGCCTCCCTAAGAGTTACTGTAGCCTTCCTAGGAATACACAGTCAGGAGTTACTGTAGCCTCCCTGAGAGTTACTGTAGCCTTCCTAGGAATTCACAGTCAGGAGTTACTGTAGCCTCCCTGAGAGTTACTGTAGCCTTCCTAGGAATTCACAGTCAGGAGTTACTGTAGCCTCCCTGAGAGTTACTGTAGCCTTCCTAGGAATTCACAGTCAGGAGTTACTGTAGCCTCCCTGAGAGTTACTGTAGCCTTCCTAGGAATTCACAGTCAGGAGTTACTGTAGCCTCCCTAGGAGTTACTGTAGCCTTCCAAGGAGTTACTGTAGCCTTCTTAGGAGTCCACCTGTGCACTGACACTTTCATCAAACTGCACTTCAGTAGGAAAATGCTCCCACACCAGGATGGTTTCACCCACCCCTTTGCTTCTCTTCTCAGAGCAACTCTGCAATTCCTGTAGTTAACAAAAGGATTTATTATAGAGAAATCCAGATTCTGCTTCAGGTGGTCACACTTTTTTTTTTGACAGGCAGAGTTAGACAGTGAGAGAGAGAGAGACAGAGAGAAATGTCTTCCTTTTTCCGTTGGTTCAACCCCCAAATGGACGCCATGGCCGGTGCGCTGCGCCAGTCCGAAGCTGGGAGGCAGGTGCTTCCTCCTGGTCTCCAAGTGGGTGCAGGGCCCAAGCACTTGGGCCATCCTCCACTGCCTTCCTGGGCCACAGCAGAGAGCTGGACTGGAAGAGGAGCAAGCGGGACAGAATCTGGCTCCCCAACCGGGACTAGAATGCAGGGTGCCGGCGCCACAAGTGGAGGATTAGCCAAATGAGCTGCAGTGCCAGCCAACATTCCACTTTGAAATATTTCTATTCAACAAATGATAGAAATCTAGGCATTTTCCACTCTATCTCAGTCAGTGGGTAGAAACTTTTTAGTAATCCTGGGTAGCTTCCTTAAGTCCCTGTAAAGGAGTTAAAACTACTGGATGTGTCAAACTTGTAATTATTAAAACATAAGAGCTACAAAATCTGTGTTTCACCTCACTCTCCAAATTATCAGCATACATACAGAGGACAACGTGCGTAATGGAGCCAGTTGGGACAATAATTGCATCTGTAGGGTGTCCAATAGCTTACAAATTTGGGAAGATGCATGTAAGGACTTCTTACCAGAAAGCATGCAATATTCATGAAACTTAAATAGGATTCAGATGAGCTTTTGCTCTTCTTGCTTTGGACAGAACAGTGACTCCCTTCACCTGAGCAGAAACCACACTCTCCCCCAGCTGCTTACCCCACAATCAGACCTGTTTCACAAGAACCTTTATCAGCACCTGAAAGAGCCTCCATGATCCACTGCCATTTACAAACATGATTTGGTTCTGCTACAGGGATTGGCAAATCATGACACATTTCCAAGTCTAATGAATATTTCAGGTAATTTACCTAACCAAAACATACACTGTGTCAAAAAATATATTCCAACTTAAAGCAAAAAATGCCTTAATGTGGCACACAAGAAAAGCCCTATGCAAATTAAAAAATTCTCAAAGAAACAATATTGTCCCCTGCGTCTTGTTCCCATTTTTGGACCCAAGTATGGTTGTTAATATGTGGTTACCTTAGAATACAAGTGCAAGTTTAAATAGGAAGCACAGCCCTGCACAGTCCTGCACAGCAGGTCTTCTGAGAGTGGTACCTTCGAGGAAGTCGAACGTGGCCACACCTGCTCCAGAGTGTCCCTTATGGGTGGTGCGCAGGACAGGTAAATGACGGTCACTTCAGATCAGAAACCAGACAACTGACTCTCTGCTGGCTTCAGTGTGCACATCAGACCCAACAGCTGTTAGCTTCCTATGCAGACGTGAGCCACATGAAGTCCACAATGAGGACGGCAAATCTGAGGCAGTCAGCCCTAGGAAAGCTTAGTATTTCTGCTGTCCACATGCATGGCTGTGCCCTGCAAGGCTCTGACCCGTGTCTGCTGTGTATGGCTGGTCATCATTTTGTTTACCTGGCTGAGGTTAAGCCGGCTCCAAGTATCTGTACAACCAGTAGTTCTGGAGTTTCCATAAGAATAGTGGAGCAGGAGGGGCTTGCCCTAGAGCTGCTTCACTCCAGGGACCTGAAGAATTTTCTGCTCCAGGTGGGCTCTGTGCTCATGCTGGCAGGCGTGGCACCTTCCCAGCCCCGCGGGCTGGTGGATGCCTGAGCAGTGAGGTGCGAGGCTCCTGCAGTGTGCCAGGGAGTGGTGGTTCCAGCCACCTGGGAATCATGCCCTGAGGCAATGCAAGATCCACCCTCCCCACGGACAGTGGAGAGCCAGGCGCAGGCCCACGGTGCAGGGAGATAGCTCAGCTGGAGGCAGTGGGTGCCATGCAGTCGTATAAAAATAAGAACCTGTCTCCATGGTTATACACACACACACACACACACACACACACATTTACCGAAGAGTATGAAGACTTCCACAATGAAAATTACAAACTGCTGATGAAAGCAATTCTAGAATAAGGCAACTGAAAATAAATCATTGTGAAAATTAAGAGTGGGAATGTGAGAGGGAGGAGGAAAAAGGGTTGGAGACTGGTTCGTGGTGGAGGAGGTATTACTATGTTCCTAAATCTGTATATATGAAATACATAAAACTTGTATAACGTAAATAAAATTTTAAAGAAAATAAGGCAGTGAAAAGACTAGTAAGTTTAGTGCTGGTGCTGTGGTGTAGTTTGTAAAGCCTTTGCCTGCAGTGCCTACATCCCATATGGGTGCCTATTTGAGTCCAGGCTGCTCCTATTCCAATCCAGCTCTATCTTAATGGCCTGGGAAAGCAATGGAAAACGGCCCAAGTGCTTTGGCCCCTGCACTCTGATGGAAGACCCAAAAACAACTCCTGGCTCCTGGCTTCTGATCAGCTCAGTTCCAGCCATTGTGGCCATTTGGGGAGTGAACCAGCAGATGGAATATCTGTAACAGAAGATCTGTCCCTCTCCCTCTCTTTTTCTATAACTCTGCCTCTCAAATAAATAAATAAATCTTTAAAAAAAAACTTACAAAGTTAATCTTGTTCATATGTCTCTACTACCCAAATTGACTACAAATTCAGTGCAATCGTCATCAAAATTCCAGTGACATCCTTCACACAACTAGAAGAACTATTGGGATTACATCAAACTGAGAAGTTTCTGCACTGCAACAGAAACACCAGCAAAGTGAAGAGACAACCAACAGAATGAGAAAATATGTGCAAACTATGCAACTGACAAAGGATTAATTTCCTGAATCTGTAAAGAGCTCAAAAAACTCAATAACAAAGCAAACAATTCAGTTAAGAAATGGACAAAGGACCTAAACAGATATTTTCAAGATAGAAAATCTAAATGGCCAACAGAAACAGGAAAAAATGCTCCGGATCACTAGCCATCAGGGAGATGCAATTCAAAACCACAGTGAGGTTTCACCTCACCCCAGTTAGATTGGCTTTCATACAGAAATCAACAAACAACAAATGCTGGTGAGGATGTGGGGGAAAACATATCCTGGTCCTCTGTTGTTGGGAATATGAACTGATGCAGCCACTATAGAAAACAGTATGGAGATACCTCAGAAAGCTGAATGTAGGTCTACCATTTGACCCAGCTGAAGAACCTTAAAAATCAAACCAAGATGGAGTGACCGAAGCCAATACCATTAAAAACAAGAAGTCACCTTTGCCCCAAATAAAATTAAAGTTTAAAATTACAGCCCTAAACTTTTTCCCCTAAAGCTAAAATTAGGTGCAGCTATAAAATAAGGGACCCTATGCTTAGCTAGCTTCGACACTTGTGCCTGGCTGTGCTAAGACCTAACCCAGTTTGTATACCTCCTAATACTCAAATAACGGTGTGGGAAGCAGGACGCCGCTCTCCCACAAGGGGAACAAAGGGAGCGAGAAGTCGTCCCCCCTCAGGGTGAACAAGATGGCACTGGCAGGGAAAGGAACTACTAAAGAAGTAAACAACAAAATGGCGACGAGGTGCATGCCTCCCATGTGATCTCATAGCTGATTGGATAGACGACGCATGCCCTTCACATGATCAGCTTGCAGATTGGACTGCTGTGTGCATGGACTCTATAGTGCTTTTGATTGGTCACTGCGCTGCAGGTATATAAACCGTGTGGCTTGTACTGGGGGCACTCTCCGACTCCCAAGTTCAGGAGGCCCATCTGCGCAGACGCCAAATAAATCCTCTTGCTTTTGCATCAGCTGGTCTGGAGTCTGAGTCTCTGGGGTGTGCCTCTCGATGTGTTAGCATCCTCACTCTGAGGGTCTAACACCAGCCATCCCACTCCTGCGAATTTACTCAAAGGAAACGAAATCAGCATATGAAAGAGTGATCAGTACTCCTATGTTTATTGAAGCTCAATTCACAATAGCTAAGGTATGGAATCAACATAGATGTCTATCAATGAAAGACTGGATGAAGAAATAATGGGATATATACACTATGGAATACTACAATAAATTAAAAATGAAATCCTGTCATTTAAAAAAAATGGATGCAATTGCAATGGTGAGAGTGAGCATCCTTGTCTGTTACTGGATCTCAGTGGGGATGCTTCCAACTTTTCCCATTCAATAGGAGGCTGGCCATGAGTTTGTCATAAATTGCCTTGATTTTAGTTAAGGAATGTTCATTCTAAATCCAATTTGCTTAGAGTTTTCATCATGAAAGGGTGTTGTATTTTGTCAAATGCTTTCTCTGCATCTATTGAGATAATCATATTGTTTTTATTCTTCAATTTGTTAATGTGATATATCACATTAATTGATTTGTGAATGATGGACCATTCCTGAATACCAGGGATAAATCCTACTTGGTCCAGGTGAATGATCTTCTTGATGTGTTGTTGGATTCGATGGGCCAGATTTTATTGAGAATTTTTGTGTCTATGTTCATCAGGGAAATTGGTCTGTAGTTCTTTTTCTCTGTTGCATCTTTTCTGTATTTAGGAATTAAGGTGATGCTGGCATCACTGAAATAATTTGGGAGGATTCCCTCCCTTTCAATTGTTTTGAACAACTTGAGAAGTATTGGAGTTAGTTCTTTAAATGTATGGTAGAATTCAGGAGTGAAGCCATCCAGTCCTGGGCTTTTCTTGTTAGGGTCTTTATTACTGATTAAATTTATTTCTTGCTTATTGGTCTATTTCCATTTTCTATGTCTTCATGACTCAGTCTAGGTAAGTTGTGTGTGTCTAGGAATCTATCCATTTCTTCTAGGTTTCCTAGTTTGTTGGCATACAGCTCTTTGTAGTAATTTCTGATGATTCTTTCTGTGATGTCTGTTGTTACATTTCCTTTTTCATCTCTAATTTTATTGATTTGGGTTTTCTCTCTCCTTTTTTGGTTAGTTGGGGCAATAGTGTATCAATTTTGTTTATTTTTTTCAAAAATCCAGCTCTTCATTTTGCTGATCTTTTGTAATTTTTGTTTCAATTTTGTTGATTTCTTCTCTAATTTTATTTATGTATTTTCTTCTACTGGTTTTGTGTTTGGTTTGCTGTTGTTTTTCTAGATCCTTGAAGTGCATAGATAGTTCATTTATTTGGCACTTTTCCAGTTTCTTGGTGTAGGCACCAATTGCTATAAACTTTTCTCTTAGCTCTGCTTTTGCTGTATCCCACAAATTTTGATTTTTTAATTTATTTGACAGGTAGAGTTACAGAGATTGAAAGAGGGAGACAGAAAGAAATGTCTTCTTTCTGTTGGTTCACTCCCCCAAATGGCCACCACAGCCGGCACTGCGCCGATCCGAAGCCAGGAGCCAGGCACTTCCTCCTGGTCCCATGTGGGTGCAGGCACCCAAGCACTTGGGCCATCCTCCACTGCCCTCATGGGCCACAGCAGAGAGCTGGACTGGAAGAGGAGCAACTGGGACTAGAACCCGGTGCCCATATAGGATGCCAGAGCCATAGGCGGAGGACTAACCAAGTGAGCCATGGTGCTGTCCCGATATGTTTTATTGTCATCTTCATTTGTTTCCTAAAATTTTTTGATTTCTCTTGATTTCCTCTATGATGCACCATTTATTCAGGAATATGTTGTTCATTCTCCATGTGTTTGCATATGATGTAGAGATTCTTGAGTTGTTGATTTCAAGCTTCATGGGATTGTGGTCAGAGAAGATGCATGGTATGATTTTGAATTTTTTTAATTTGCTGAGACTTGCCTTATGGCCTAACATGTGGTCAGTCCTAGAGAATGTTACATGTACCAGAGAGAAAAATATGTACTCTGTGGTTGTAGGGTAGAAAGCTCTGTAGATACTTGCTAGATCTATTTGGTCTATGGTATTGATTAACTCTGTTGTTTCCTTGTTTAATTTACTGTCTTGTTGATCTGTACATTGCTGAAAGTAGGCTATTGAAGTCCCCCTTTACTATTTTATGTGAGTCTATTAAATCCCTTAACATTTTGTTTAAATAGCCAGGTGCCCTGTAATTAGGTGCATATATATTTATAATACATCTTCCTGTTTAAATGATCCTTTAATCATTATATAATGCCCTTCTTTGTCTCTTTCAATACTTTTTGTGTTAAAGTCTATTTTGTCTGATATTGGGATGGCCGCACCAGCTCTTTTTGGGTTTCTGTTGGCATGGAATATCATTTTCCATCCTTTCACTTTCAGTCTGCATGTGTTTCTTGTAGGCAGCAAATAGGTGGGTTTTAACTTGGGAGTTGAGACCATTTACATCCAGTGTGACTATTGTTAAGTACCAACTTTGCCCTTCCATGCTTCCATAAATAGTTCTTTTTATGTATTTTGGATTTCATTTGTATTTTTTCTGGGTCATTTCCTGAGTTCATCTACTTTTGTAGTGATGTTCCTGTTTCTGTGTTTCTGTATGTAACATATCCTTGAGCATCTTTTAAAGGGCAGCATGAGTAGTTACAAATTCTCTCAAATTCTGTTTGTTGTGGAAGGTCTTTATTTTTCCTTCATTCACAAATGAGAGTTTTGCAGGGTACAGTATTCTGGGTTGACGGTTTTTCTCTTAGGACTTGCAGTATGTCTTGTCATTGTCTCCTTGCCTGTAGGGTTTGTGATGAGAAGTCTAGAGTGAGTCTAATTGTGTTTCCTCTGAATGTGATTTGTCGTTTCTCTTGTGCACATTTTAAGATCTTTTCTTTATGTATTACTGATGAGAGCTTTGCTACAATGTGTTGAGGTGAAGATCTTTTCTAGCTGTGTCTGTTGGGAGTTCTGTGTACTTGTACTTGGATGCTTCTTTCTTTCTCCAGATTCGAGAAGTTCTCTGTAATTATTTCATTAAGGAGGTCTTCTAATCCTTCCTCTCTTTCCATGCCTTCTGGAATTCCTAGAATCCATATATTGGGCCATTTGATAGAATCTTGTAGCTCCATAACTGTTTTATAATTTCCTAATTTCTTCTTCCTGTGTTGGTTTCTAGTATTATTTCCAAAATTTTGTCTTCTAGTTCTGATATTCTTTCTTCTGTCTCACTTATTCTATTGTTAAAACATTCCTCTGCAGTTTTTATTTGATCTATTGAATTCATCATTTCTAATATTTCATTCTGACTTCTCTTTAATATCTCAGTTTCTTGGGAACATTTTCATTTAGATCGTGAATTTGTTTCTGATTGCTTCTAAGGAATCTGATGATTAATTTTCTTAATTCCATTTCTGCATTATTCTTATCTCTTCTTCTTCAGTTTCTATTATTGAAGAGTTGTAGCGTTCCTTTGGTGGGCTCATAGTGTCTTCCTTATTCTTATTAAGGTTTTTTCTTTTTTTTTTTTTGGCATTTCTGGTTGATTTTCTCTTTAATATGTCTTGGTGCTTGTGATGAGATTTCCCTCTGTTATAAGCTGCTACATGCCTGTGCGTTCCAAGAGGAGGCATGCAGCCCTTCCGCTGGGAGTTCTGGTCACTTCTTGATCATGATGGGGGCAGGTGCAATAGTGCTGGTGCACAAAGCCCCGCCTACTGGGGACTGCGCTTGCTTCTCACTGGTGCGTGAAACGAGCTCCAGCTCCAGATTTCTATGTTAAGGACTTCTCCTTGTTGTACAGCTTGTGTGGGAAGGGGGGATTACTCTGAAATATTGTGATCCTCATTCCTGGGTGGGGGATGTTTTGAAGTGACCTCCTCAATTGATGGGCGCGTGCACGGGAGGCAAATGCAGTAGCCCCCTGCTTACATTTGAAGATGTAAACAAACAATATAGCTTCTCCTAGCTGGCTACAGGTCCGGCTGGGGGGGGGGAGACATAGATGGAGAGGGGCATGCCCAACCTCTCCGTTTGTTCCCCTATTCTTCCCTCTTGGAATTTGAAATGCAGTTCACCAGGCTCCCCTGCCCACTGCTATCTCCATCTCCATGGATTCCTGACCTCATGTCTCACCTGGTCCACTGGGGAGGGGTTGGCGTCAGTCTCCCCATTTGGCTTCTCCATTGCACCTCTCTTCCCTTTCTTTTTTGCTCCCTTAACGAGGACCTGCCCAGTCCCTATTGTGTTCCTGGACTTCTCTGTGAGAAATTCTCACGGCTCTGTTGCCGGCTTGTTCCCTTTATCCTTATTAACTATCTATTTTGCCCACATAACTCAGAACGTCCTGTTGCTATACCGCCATCTTGCCCCTCCACCCACATTCTTTCATAATGATGGCTATCGTTTTTTGTTTCTTTGTGAAGTGCATGATTAAGCACCTTTTGTAACACTGGATGATTGGTGACAAATTGTTATGGAAAGCCTTTATTTTGTTTTCATTCATATATGCATATATGAGAACTTAGCAGGGTATAGGTTTTTTTCTTTCTTAAGACTTGGACAGGGTCTCTCCATGCTCTCCTAGCCTGTAGGGTTTCTGATCAGAAGTCAGCTGTGAGTCTAATTTGAGATTCTCTGAAAATAACTTGACATTTCTCTTGTGCACATTATAGAATCTTCTCTTTATGATTTACTGTTGAAAGTTTGACTACAATGTATTGTGGCGAATATTTTCTAGTCATGTGTATAAATTGTTTTATGTGCCTCGTGTACTTGAACATCACTTTCTCCAAATTAGGGAAGTTTTCTGTAATATTTCACTGGATACTCCTAATCCATTCTCTCTTTCCACACCTTCAGCAACTCCTAAGATCCATATGTTCAGTCATTTGATAGTGTCTCATAAATCTCCATCACTGTTTTTTAAGTTTTCTAACTCCTTCTCCTCCTCCTCCCCCTCCTCCCCCTCCTTCTTCTGCTGCTGCTTCTTCTGCTTCTTCTTCTTCTTCTTCTTCTTATTCTTATTATTATTCTCCTTTACTCTCACTCTTGCTCTCACTCTCTCTTTTGGTCTGACTGAAAAATTTCCAAAGATTTGTCTTCTAGCTTGGATATTCTTTCTTCTGCCTCACCAAGTCTTTTGTTAAGGCTTTCCACTGTATTTTTATTTAACATATTGAATTCTTCACTTCTAATATTATTTTCATTTCTCTTCAAAATCTCAATTTCATGGGTGAATTTTTCATGTAGCGGATGGATTTCTTTAACTCATCCATTTGCTTATCAGTGCTTCTGAGTAATCTTGTGATTAATCTTTTGAATTTTTCAGGCATTTCATCAATCTCTTCATCTACACATTATAATATTGAAGTGTTTTTGTGTTCTTTTGGGGAGGTCATGTTATCTTCCTTATTCTTGTTTCTTCAATCTCTGCATTTATTTTTAGATATTTGAGGAGATCTTTGTTGGTTGTTTTCCTCTGATGCTTTTTATCTTTGAACTATGCCTCTGTGGCTTATCAGAGTGTCTTCTCTTTCAATGAATACCCAGAGGTGTATACTGGGTGTGGCCAAGGGGTCTGGTCCATGCTCCAGGATGGCATGAGTATCCAGAGTGACACCCAATTTGGACATAACAGATCTCTTCTTACAAGAAAAGAGGATATGATCACCTCTGTTAGCACAATCACACTTTCACCTCCTCCTTCCAAGGTGATCAATGCCTGGGTGTTAGCCCTCAGTGGCTGCAGTGCTCATCTGTGCTGCTAAATGACCCACACAAAGAATCTGTGTAGTCCTCAGTGTGAGCATAGATCCTGCTTCAATGACCCACCCTAGGCAACCAGGGAGCTCTGAGTATGTTGAGCTGCACACCGTGATTGACCAGAGACCCAGATACACCTTGTGCCCTCTAGTACAGTCACAGTTCTCACAGTCTCAGCACACAGGGTCCCACAGTCAGAGGGTACAGAGGATCCACTCCACCCTGCTAGCCTGTCTTGTCCTTGGAGAGGCTAAGAGGTTCCCCATAGCCAGCAGTCTGTGGGTTCTCCACCTAGCCAGTTTGAAGCCCACAGCCTGTGATATGTGGAGACTCTGGGGTACCTCACAGTCTTACATGATTCTTCAGCCCCCTGTACTCCTCCCAGCCTGACTCAAAGTCAGTGAGGAATGCAGATTCTTTTCTCCAGTAAAATTCCTGGATCACACACATGCACAAGAGCCACTGGCCACAGCCCCAAATTATTTCACAATGCTGCCTTCTCCCCACTGATTCCACAGCGCACACAAGAGCCTCTGCAGCTGATGCTAGGTGCATGCCCAAGCAGCTGCCACTGCTACAGCTGTCAAGATGGCATCTCGTCTCCACCAGTTGCTAGGCATACGCACAAGATCTGCCAAAGCTTCTACCTACTTATGTTCAAAATGGCGATCACCCCCTCTCAGCTGATTGCCAGGCACTGTTGTGGGGAGGGGGGGGGAGCGAAACGTGCCCCTTTTTACCACTGATTTGTTGGGCACCCTGTTTCCTTCAGGGCTACAGGCCAGACTCAAAGACAGCGAAGTCTGTTAGTTCTGCCTTCGGCTACATTACTAGTGGCATGGGCTACTACAGTCTATTCTCACCTTGCTCTCCAAAGCTACTGTTTCTCCGGCTCTGGGCTGCTGGGGTCATGTGTTGTGCCTGTGTTCATTGCTGCATGTCTGCACCATCCATACAATCCACTGCATCCATTTTCCTTCCTAGAAATCTCCACTAGAGCTTTCTCTTTCTGTGAATGTTCTTTCTCCACTTTTTAAACTCTTTTTCCCTAACCTAGAGCAGTATGACCTTTCCCTATTCCATCATCTTGAAATAGTTTCCCCTAAGAGTTTTAAAATTTCATTTATCCTTTCAAAGTACCAGCTCAGCATTTTACTAATTGTTTAGTTTTTGCTGTGTTTATAATCTATTTGTGCTCTGAGTTATTTTTTATTTCTATGAAGTATTTATCAAGACACTGATCCTTCATGAGTTGAGGAACATTTGTATTTGGAAATGAACATGTGGGAGCCCTGGCACCGGCACAGGTGGAGTTTTCTCAGGGCTGCACTACTGCAGCTGTACCAAGGGCAGTCACACAATTGAGCACATCTCCATGGGTCCCTCTGGACTGAGTAGCAACAGATAGAACTTCTTCCCCAAGGTATAACTTTACTATTGCTCTGCAACACGGGACTACCAGCTGAGTAACTTAAACAACACAAGGATATTAGCTTGTACTTCCAGAATACAGAAATTGCATATAAGGGTCACTGGGTAAAACCAGGTGTTCCCAGGGCAGCATTCCCTGCTGGAGGCCCTGAAGATGATAAAATTCCTTGGCTTTCCAATGTCTAGAGGTTGCCTGCATTCCTTGCTTCATTTCATCCTTCATTCCACTTCTGAACCAGCAACACATTCCTTCTAGGTAGCACCCTGATTGTTTCCTCTGCTGTTTCTCTCTTCCACTGTTAAGGACCCTGGTGATTACAGTGAGCCCACCAAGATAGTTCAGAAGAATCTCCCTACCCTGAGGTAACCTGAACCTGAATAGCAACCCTCATTACATCTGCCACTTTAGCACTATTCCCAACCGCCTACCGCACCCACCATGCATTTTAACACAGCAATAGATTCTAGGAATTAAGCCACACATATCTTGGGGACCATGATTCTGCCACTCTCCCAGTGCAGCTCACTCACCATTTCAACTCCCTCTCCAGCACTTCATGATTCCTACCATCTGAGGCCACATAAATTATAAGACTTGATAACACTATGCTTTCCAAGGCAGGGCAGTGCATGGTGCTAGAATTTACCACAAGCAGAACTGACTTAAGCAGTATCTGAAAACAGAAACCCCAGCTGAACAGTCCATACCAACTGTTTTTTACCAGATAATAGCCCACTGTGTTACTGTAACTCCAAGAAATGACCACTTGGGTCATGGTTAAACACTTAGCTGAAGGACTCCAGGCCTCCTTTCCAAGTAAGTACATTTTTGTGCATGATTTAGTCTCTAATGATGTTTTTTGAAGCCATGAGGCCAGTGATTCCACATGTGTGATGGCCCAGCATGGAGACATAGTAATAATACAGGCAGGACTACTGACAGAGAGGAAACAGAATGACAAAGTGGACCAGCATTCAAGTGCAGCCTGCCTCTCCTTTCTGCCTCACTCGTTCTGCACATGTCTTGGTTAGCTCAGGCTATAGCTGACTCCCCAAAAGCTCCTTTTGTCAGATATGAGGACCATCTCTGCTCTTCTGGGGCAGTCAGTACTCATGTACTCATGAGACCATTCAATCCAAATATTAGGGATTGCTGAGACATCATATTCATCAGAGTAGGTTTGAAAACCTCCTCCATGAAATCCACCATTATGAGAGCCCTGACTCCCTGCTATTGTGATCAGTGCCCCGTGTGTATTAGGATTTTGAACACTACTATAAATGGGAAATCCCACCCTTGTATTAGCTCATTTGACCCCTTTCACATTGATAACCCGAAACTGGACTACCTTACTCCCTGAGTCAGATTTCTCTCCCTCAAGAAATATTATCTCAATTAATTTGATTCACAAATGCATACACAACTATTGAATGCTCTGCATACATACATCACTTTATGCTTGGTATTTATCAAGAGTAATGCATCTTTAGGCAACTGTAGCAAGCAAGGACTGTGGAGTGTACTTATACAAGCCATCGTGGTATAGGCCAGTCACTAGGAAAGACTCCTTGACAAAGTCAAGAGTTGCTGTAACAGATGTGTGAGGTTGCTGCTAGTGTTAACACTACACTTGTTTAAACTTTTTATTATATAAGCAGGAATGACATCTAAAATAATGAAAAATAGTGAATAAACCAGGTAACATCCACTTGTTATCAAGTAATATGGCAATAGTTTTTAAAAATGGCAGAGTAGGTTTACACCAGCATAACCCCAAACAAGTGAATCAAGTAAATCATGCTTTGTGCTATCATATCATGGCTACCAAGTCTCTGAGTAATAGGAAGGCTTTGGCCCCAATTTAATATCATGGCACTACCACAATGCATGCATTCTGTCCTTAGCCACAATGTCAATTCTGATGCCCTGACTGTATCTTTATTCATCTGCTTTTTTTCTGGAGAACATACAATTATTTCAGTAACAGGAAATGACAGAGGTTACACTTGTGTCACTCAAGCATGAAATGTGGCCCCTTGAGTCTCATATCTGCCCCACTCTAGATCCTGACTGAAGGAAGAAAGCCAAACCAACACCCAGGGAGGGTAAAACTGGAACACAAAGAATGGGCAAATCTCGAGATACTTGAAGAGGTGGCCTGTAAGATTTATCTGGGACACCCAAATACCTTGTCTAGGAATATTGGTGTCATGTGTCAAGATTGAACAACATTGGCCGGCACCGCTGCTCAATAGGCTAATCCTCCACCTGCGGCACTAGCACACTAGGTTCTAATTCTGGTTGGGGCACTGGATTCTGTCCCGGTTGCTCCTCTTCCAGTCCAGCTCTCTGCTGTGGCCCGGGAAGGCAGTGGAGGATGGCCTAAGTGCTTTGGCCCTGCACCCGCATGGGAGACCAGGAGAAGCACCTGGCTCCTGTCTTTGGATCAGCACGGTGCACTGGCCACAGCATGCTGGCCGCAGCGGCCACTGGGGGGGGGGGGTGAACCAACGGCAAAGGAAGACCTTTCTCTCTCTCTCTCTCTCTCTCTCACTGTCCACTCTGCCTGTAAAAAAATTTTTAAAAAAGATTGAACAACACTAATTGGGGACCATTCGGGATATTCAGCCCAAGGATCCACACTTGCTTTAGAACCAACCATGCAATTACCCAATCAAGGACATGGAGCTCATAAACAGATAAGAAGCAGATGGTTGGGTAGGATATGAAGGATGTGGAAGCTCCAGCTTCAAGGGCTAAGGTCACCAAGGTTGGCCCACATGTACCAGAATAGAATCATTTTCTCCACCTCCAAACCAGAGATGAAACTTCTCTTTTCTCCTGTGTGTCCAGCACCTACCCACTCCTTCACCGTTCACTGGGATGTGACTTATGCCTCCACCCTTCCACTGAAACAGCCAGCACCTGGTAACTGACTTCCAAGTTGAGAAATGAGGAGGAATGAATAATGGCATGAGGATTCAGGATGAGCTGTCCCTGTCACCACCAGAAGGAGATCTGAACTTCAGAAATAGGATCACACTTGGTAGGGGGAAGATGAACCCAACAGTAGAAAAATCATAAAGTTGGTGGAAAACACAAATAAAAGTAACTTTCTTGGGCTGCAAATTAAACATGAGAACAGTGTTTAAAATGCTCTGACATGGAGGAGCCCCAGGCTGCCCATCTGAAGAAAGGACAGAGCACAGAACATGAGAGGTAATTTATTTTGAAATTGTTGCAAACTGGGGTGGAGGAGGAGACAAAAGAGGGGACAGAGAGGAAGCTTTAGCTGAAGAGAAACTGGAGGGAAGCAGCTGGGACACAGCTCCTGGAATCCAGAGGTACCGGCTGCTCAATTGGTAGAAGATTCTGGGTTCAACCTGTGAGTGGAGAAGAGTCAGGGCAACGTCATGCCTGAGCCAGGGCATGCCTACATCCCTCCCAAACAGCAAGGATCCTGGCAAGGGGCATGGTATATGTAGCACTCATTTCAAAGGGTCTGATGCAGTAAGGGACTGCATCATTGCTGAGAGAGACAACAAGGCAGTCCAGACATTGTCCTATGGATATCTGAATTTACGTCCCTGGGGAGTGAGGAAGGGATCACCTAGCCCTGCCACCTGCAACCCTTTCAATCCCATCCATACAACCCTGGGACACACCCACCCACCCATCACCTGAATTACATGAGGGAATGTCTTCTAAACAGGAACAAAATGGACTAGTCGGTCTCAAACGTTGGGTCATATCAGAAACATTCAGAATATATTAAAAAGCAAATAATCAAACAATAGGAAAAAAAAACACACAAATCATAGCAAGCAACACTTGCAGTGATAACACATGAAGTAGCTCTAAACATGCTAAAGAAGGAGATCCCTGGGGTTCTTAGGCAAAGTGCAGGTGCAATTCAGACAATGTGTTTCCCTTTGTGTTCACCCCTCAATGTAAATCAGGGGTTGGGAACCTTTGGCCAATGGGATGTGTAAGGACAGCAAAATCATTTGGTCTGGTCCTGCCAAGGCAACTGAAGGTGGAAACTGAAATTTAATAATTCTACAGCAGGCTTAGTTTTAAGTTGATAATTTTGTATCACCCATAAATGACATTGGAAATATCCAAATGGGCCTTGGAAGACAAGAGTTTCCCCACCCCTGCTGTAAATTCACAGAAGCATCCAGAGCTAAGAATGTGAGTCCCACTGATGCCACCCACAACTGCAGCCTATTGCTGCCCCACACCCTGAGACCCGAACAAATTCTCCCTGCTCTGCTCCAGCTCCAACCCCTGCCCTAGCCTCAGCCCCAGCACAGCCCAGGGTTCCACATACCTATTTGCTCTCTTACATCTTCTACTTACTTCTGTGACACGACACATTGGCCCAGCAGACAGCAGAGAGAGAGAGAGAGGAATTCAGTGAATATGTCATGCCTTCCTCCATCCCCATCCATACCTCTGGCCTTTTCATCTGTCACCTTCCACAGTCCTATGTCCACACTTGCTTGGAATACTAAATGGAAAGCAAGATCCCTCTCTCTTGTGGTGTGGGATGGTAAGCCAAGGGACACAGGAGTCAGTTTGACCTAGACATGGATCCCACCAGTTTGGGACTACATTTCCACAAACCAGAGACAGCATTACCGGAAGACAGCCCTCTGTTACAGATTGTGTCTGGTTTTGTCCTGGTCTTTGAGGATGGACAGTTGGTTCTAGGTCATCTGGAAGAGAACCCAAAAATCCAGCTTCCCAGCATAGGAAAGAGGTGAAAAGGGACTACCTGGGTCTAACACAAGGCAGCCTCACCCTCTGCTGGCACAATTTGCCCCTGCTCTGCCCAGAGCCTCCAACCCTATCTTCAGGGCTGCCCTCCTTGTCCCCTAGTGTCAGCTCATGTACCCTTGTGGCTGCATAGGATTGTGGTTCTGGGATGTACTCTAGGAAAGCTATAGGCATGGCTAGCAAGTTCCTGGGAGAAGCAACATGGCCATGCAGGACACAACAGCAAAGGCTGTGCTCCAGTGACCATCTACTTCTGGTTTTCAAGCTTGGGTCACTGCCACAAATTGCCCCCACCTCACAAGCCCCACTCAGTGGATGAAGTGACCTTAGGCCAGTCCTGCTGACACTCAGTCTCCTGTGGGAGAGCTGCATGTCAGGCAGAGAATCCTGGGAATAAGCCCGAGCCACTAAAAGTGACAGAGTCAGAGTTCTTTCAGAACAAGTTCTTATGTTTATACTACTTCTTGGCATGTGGTGCCTCCAGATGAGCCTTCTCCCTTCACCATGGGCCAGCTCGTGGCTCTCCCAGGGCTGTGGGGAGGGCAGACCCTGCACTACCTCAAGGTACACGATTGTCAGGCAGTTGGAACCACCACGCGCCCCACCACTCAGGCATCAGCCAGCAATCAGGTATAGAGGAAAAACACCTCAACATACATTATAGATAAACTTATAGCCGTCATATGGAATGAATAAAAGCTGAAATAATTTTCTGTAAGATTTGAACCAAAGATGTTCATTTTCACTGCTCTTATTCTATGTAGTACTGTACTTTCATCTGGAACCATTAGCTAAGAGCAAGAAATGATAGGCAGACAAATCAGAAAGGAGGAAATCAAATTATCCTCGTGAATATGCAGCATGATTCCATCTATATAGAAAACGTAAAGGCTACACTAAGAGACTATAAGAACTGATAAGCAAATTTCATAGTTGCAAAATCAACATAAAACTCAGTAGAATTTTATTGTTATATTTATTTTTAAAATTTGTTAATGTTACAGAGTTCTTCCACAAGCAAATCATTTCAAGAAGAAATGGTACAATGGACAGTCCCATCTACGTATACAGTAATGAAAATTTGATTTGCGAGCATTTTGATAATTTTCCAATCCTCTAAAAGTTTATAATAACAGCTATAATTTAAATCTGCAGCAGGTTGGAAGATTTCTAATACAGTAAATAAAACCCCCATATATTCTTCTCAGTTAATTTCTCAGTCATAATAAATCCCAATGCAAATTTACTGGAAAATGCAAAAATCTCAGGGAAAGTACGTGGCTCTTGGTCCAAGAGACTACTTTTTAAGCATTTTTATCCAAATGATGCCTTCAGTTTATCTAAGAATTCCTTGCTTCTTGTTTCATCATCCAGCTCCCTCTGTGGTTGGGTCAGCTTCCCAAACACATGGGAAGGCAGGCAGACCACCACCTTGGATAATGGCAACATTATCGCCAAGAGTGGTTGGCAGGTCCTGTAAGGAATTGTTACTGTAGCCCTCCTAGGAAACCACTCCTGCATGGTCATTTTCTTCAACATTGAACTGTACGAAAATGCTCCCACACTAGGATAGTTTCACTTACCCATTTGCTTCTCTTATGCCAGTAGCAAGTCTGCAACTCCTGCACTTAGCAAAATGATTTATTATAGAGAATCCCAGACTCGGTATCAAGTGGTCACATACCATTTTGAAATATTTCTGGCTGGCGCCGCAGCTCAATAGGCTAATCCTCCGCTTGCGGCGCCAGCATACCGGGTTCTAGTCCCGGTCGGGGCGCCAGATTCTGTCCCGGTTGCTCTTCTTCCAGTCCAGCTCTCTGCTGTGGCCCTGGAGGGCAATGGAGGATGGTCCAAGTCCTTGGACTCTGCACCCGCATGGGAGACCAGGAGGAAGCACCTGGCTCCTGGCTTCAGATCAGCACGGTGTGCCGGCCGCAGCGTGCCGACCGCAGTGGCCATTGGGGGGTGAACCAATGGAAAAAAAGGAAGACCTTTCTCTCTGTCTCTCTCTCTCACTGTCCACTCTGCCTGTCAAAAAATAAAAAATAAATTAAAAAAATAAAAAAGAAATATTTCTATTGAATGAAATGTACAAAACTGGGAAATTTCCAGATTCTATCTCATTCAGTGGAACAGAACTTTTCAGTAATCCTGGGTAGCTTCCCCAAGTCCTTTTTAAGTACCAAAACTTCTGGATGTGTCAAGCTGTAATTATTAAAAAAGAGCTACATCACATGTCTTTCTCCATGATTCTCCAAATTATCAACATACAGACACACCACAACATGGATAATGGAGCCAGTTCAGACAATCAGTGACTCCATAGAGTGTTCAATAGCTTAAAAATTTGGAAATAAGTATGTAAGGATTTCTTACCAGAGGTCATGCAAGACTCATGATACTTAAATGATTTTCAGGTGATCTTTGGTTCTTATTGCTTTGAATGTCTTTGGACAGATCAGTGACTTGTTCTGTAGCAGGAATCTCAGAGAGGAAGGACACAAAGGCTTTAGGAGGAAGCAGATTTATTACCTATGCCAGAAGTACCAGAAGATTTTTATCCAGAGTCTGAGCACCAAAAAAAAAAAAAAAAATAGGTTATTGTCTTATAAACCCTGGCACAAACAACTGTAAGTTACCCTTTATATATACATCTGATTATGCACATTTTGATTGAATATTTTAAAGCTAAGAGCACTGCTTACATAATTGTTACAAGGCTGCACATGCATATACTAAAACTGTTTATGTCACCAGGTGGCTTTTCTTGGAAAGTACCCTTTACCCTTTAGTTCTTGGAAAGCCCCTGATGAAAAGCCCCTACCATATCTGCCCATAGCCAGTTTCCCCTTACAGCTTAACTTTTCATTTTTTTTAAATTTTGGGTGGGGTTCCTGCCACATTCCCCCCTTTGATGCATGGATCCCCTCAGGGTCAGAGGGCATCATCTCGACTCAGAGCATCATCTTGTCTCAAGTGTGGGCTCCTCCTGAGAGGCCCACACTGTTGGGATGGTGGGACCATGGCGTTCTTCAACAAGAAGCACCGGAAACAGTTTTGGTGAACATGTCCATTTATTAATAATCAGGCACAAGCTTTTATGGGGAAGGCAAAGGACCATAGCTAGTTCAGGAAAGCAACACTCATTCTATAGGATAAAGCCGATACTGGCGCCTCTATGCTTCTCCAGTAAGCTTGAAGGTGACATAGCCTACATAGCCTTCTGGGTGGTCTTATGAGTCTGGGCCACACCCAGGTGCTATTTACCTAGTCAACAATCACAAGGCCCCTCAACAGGATGTGGGGGTGGGGGAAATGTGCCTGGGATCCCTGCCGCCTGCCAGCAGTCAGGTCATGTGTGGGTCTCAGTGTGCTGAGCCCCCTACCAAAGTATTTTCCCTGCCAGCAGTCAGGTCATGTGTGGGTCTCAGTGTGCTGAGCCCCCTACCAAGGTCTTTCCCAGGAGACATGGTGTGCTATGCCCTCTTAACCTCCTACATGGACTAGGCAGGCAGTCTCCCAGCCAGGCACAGGATCACCCCTACTCAAGGACTTGTATTCATTCCCACATCATTGTGACATGAGTGGCTATTTTTTTCTCAACTTCATGAAGCTAGAGACAGGTCTTATTACCAGGGGCAACAGGCAAGGTAGAATCAGACAGCTTCCTAAAATTATAACTACACTGCCTATGATGGTTTGGAACCCTTCTCCTCCAAAGGATGGAAGCTCTTCTGTGAACAACTGCTGGGATTCTAGCCTTTCCAGGTTTGGACAGGAACTTGGGCAATTTTCTCATCCTATCAGCAATATCTTTTCCCAAATCATCTATTTATAAGCAGCAGTTAGGTTGAATTTTTCACACACTCCTCCCTAGAAGGCAAGCAAATAATATGAATCCAAGAGATTCCGATAGATGGGATTGCACATCTGAGTAATTTGGTGAGCATAGAGAAGCTCTTGAAGTTTCATTTGTTATAATATTAACTGGCGGAGCCAAGATGGCAGAATAGTGAGGGCGCGCACCAATAGTCCGGGAAAATTTAGTTTAATAAAAGGGGAGTTACGGTAGCCTCAGAAAAAAAGAACCAGGAAAATATTGCAGAGGAAACTCTTCTGGATCGAGTGGCCGTGAATCGGAGGACCTACTGGGAGAACAAGGTCGCCCACCGCGCGGAAGCCGAGCCGCGGGACTGAGCCGCGGAAGCCGAGCTGCGGGACTGAGCTGCGGAAGCCGCAGGGTCTGCGCGCCAGTGCTCGAAGGGGAGTGCGTGCCACACAGACAACAGTGGGGAGACTTGGGACGTCCAGGGCTCTGAGTCCACACATCGGTGCTGGAAGGGGAGCGGACCTGTGTGGAGAGCGTGGGAGCCCACAGTTCAGGACACCAGCGGCAGACTCAACACACCAGCGCTGGAACGCGAGGTGAGCCGAACCTCAATAGCCCGAGACACCGGCAGGCAAGCAGAGAGAGGAGACTAGAGGGAACGACCCCCGGGGGGGGGGGAAGTTCACCAGGCTAACTGGAAGAGAGAGAGAGAGAGAAAAAAAAAAGGTGACTGGTACGGACACGGGTTTCTCTCTCTCCGCTCACCTCTCAAGGGCGAGCAAGACAAAGAGCAGCCACCATCTTGGACATACGTCATAAGCAGAGCGACCTCAGGTCTGCACCGGCCCTGAGCCTAGCAGAAAAACCTGACTCTGGGCGGGGCGAATTAACAGGAGATTAGGACCTAGTAAATTTGTGGTGCTACTGAACTGAGACTGTGAAAAAAGAGACGGTGGGGGAGAGAACTCACGGAATTCACATGAGCACTCTCCAGAGACGCTACAATTCCGTAACTTTGGCAACCCAGTGGGAGACTGAAGGAGAATTTGAGCCCACTCTGAGGGCCGAACAGATTCCCTGTGTGGTCCTTGGGAAAGAGCTTCCGATCCCTGGCTCCTGTGGGTATATCATTTGCCTGCTAACTACCTCCAACTTCGTTCAGCTGTGCAGAATTACTTCCCTTTTGAATCAAAAAAAAAGAAAGAGAGAGAGAGAGAGAGGTTTACCACGCCTAACCTGGGAGTGTCACCTTTGGCACACCAAACAGAGCTCTCAGGCCACACCCATCTCAAGCCCTAAGGCTCCATCAAAAACAGATAGTCCACTTAATCTAGAGTCATAGTATAACAAGAAAAAGCACCACAGTGAACAAACCAAATATCTCCAATATGCCAAATAACAAACGCAAAAACCGAGGTAATAAAAACAAGGAAGTCACCATGACTCCCTCAAATGAAAAAGACACCCCAATTCAAGATTATGAAGATGATGACATAGAAGAAATGCAAGAAGCAGATCTCAAAAAATTGATAAGAACATTAAGAAGTTCTCAAAAACAAATTCTTGAACTACAGAAATCCTTAATGGACAAGATAGAAAAATCTCTCTCGTGAAAATGAAATATTAAGGAGGAATCAAAATGAAATGAAACAACTAGTACAACAGGAAACTGTGATAGTGACTGAAGTGAAGAATTCAATAGATCAAATGAAAAACACAATAGAGAGCCTTACAAACAGAATGGGTGAAGCAGAAGAGAGAATATCGGACTTAGAAGACAGAGAACAGGAAAGGATACAGTCAGACCAAAGAAAAGAAGAGGAAATTAGAAATCTAAAACATATTGTCGGGAATCTTCAGGATACTATTAAAAAACCCAACATTCGGGTTCTAGGAGTTCCTGAAGGCATGGAGAGGGAGAAAGGATTAGAAGGCCTTTTTAGTGAGATATTAGCAGAAAATTTCCCAGGGTTGGAGAAGGACAGAGAAATCCTAGTACAGGAAGCTCACAGAACCCCTAATAAACACGACCAAAAGAGATCCTCACCACGACACGTTGTAATTAAACTCTCCACAGTGAAACATAAAGAAAAGATCCTAAAATGTGCAAGAGAGAAACGTCAGATTACTCTCAGAGGATCTCCAATCAGACTCACAGCTGACTTCTCATCAGAAACCCTACAAGCTAGGAGGGAATGGCGAGATATAGCCCAGGTACTAAGAGAGAAAAACTGCCAGCCCAGAATATTATATCCTGCAAAGCTATCATTTGTGAATGAAGGTGAAAAAAAGACTTTTCATAGCAAACAGAAATTGAAAGAATTTGTTGCCACTCGTCCAGCCCTGCAAAAGATGCTTAAAGATGTGTTACACACAGAAACACAGAAACACGGTCATCAATATGAAAGAAGGTAAAGGAAGGAAACCAAGGAAGGAAACCTCACAGAAAAAGATCACAGGGAATTCAAAGCATATATTAGAACTTATCTTTGGCAAATGGCAGGGCAAAGTTACCACTTATCATTAGTCACATTGAACGTGAATGGCCTGAACTGTCCAGTTAAAAGACACCGATTGGCTGATAGGGTTAAGGAACAAAACCCATCTATTTGCTGCTTACAAGAAACACATCTTTCCAACAAAGATCCATACAGACTGAAAGTGAAAGGCTGGAAAAAGATATACCATGCCAACAGAAATGAAAAAATAGCGGGCGTAGCCATCTTAATATCGGACAACATAAACTTTACCACAAAAACTGTTAAGAGAGACAAAGAGGGACACTATATCATGATTAAGGGATCAATTCAACAGGAAGATATAACAATTATCAATGTATATGCACCTAACTACAGGGCACCAGTTTATCTAAAAGATTTATTAACGGACCCCAATACAGTAGTACTGGGGGACTTCAATACTCCACTCTCAGAAATAGACAGATCATCCGGTCAGAAGATCAACAAGGATACAGTAGATTTAAACGACACTATAGCCCAAATGGATCTAACAGATATATACAGAACTTTCAATCCTACAGCTAAAGATTTTACATTCTTCTCAGCAGTACATGGAACCTTCTCTAGGATTGACCACATACTAGGCCATAAAGCAAGTCTAAGTAAATTCAAAAGAATTAGAATCATACCATGCAGCTTCTCAGACCATAAAGGAATGAAGTTGGAAATTAGCAACTCAGGAATCCCTAGAGTATATGCAAACACATGGAGATTGAACAACATGCTCCTGAATGAACAATGGGTTATAGAAGAAATCAAAAGAGAAATCAAAAACTTTCTGGAAGTAAATGAAGATAACAGCACAACTTACCAAAACTTATGGGACGTAGCAAAAGCAGTGTTAAGAGGAAAGTTTATATCAATAGGTGCCTACATCAAGAAATTGGAAAGGCACCAAATAGATGAGCTTTCAATTCACCTCAAGGATCTAGAAAACCTACAGCAAACCAGACCCAAATCTAGAAGGAGAAGAGAAATAATTAAAATCAGAGAAGAAATCAACAGGATTGAATCAAGAAAAACATTACAAAAAATCAGCCAAACGAGGAGCTGGTTTTTTGAAAAAATAAACAAAATTGACACCCCATTGGCCCAACTAACTAAAAAAAGAAGAGAAAAGACCCAAATCAATAAAATCAGAGATGAAAAAGGAAACGTAACAACAGACACCACAGAAATAAAAAGAATCATCAGAAATTACTACAAGGACTTGTATGCCAGCAAACAGGGAAACCTATCAGAAATGGATAGATTCCTGGACACATGCAACCTACCTAAATTGAACCAGGAAGACATCGAAAACCTAAACAGACCCATAACTGAGACAGAAATTGATACAGTAATAAAGGCCCTCCCAACAAAGAAAAGCCCAGGACCAGATGGATTCACTGCTGAATTCTACCAGACATTTAAAGAAGAACTAACTCCAATTCTTCTCAAACTATTCAGAACAATAGAAGAAGAGGGAATCCTCCCAAATTCTTTCTATGAAGCCAGCATCACCTTAATCCCTAAGCCGGAAAAAGATGCAGCACTGAAAGAGAATTACAGACCAATATCCCTGATGAACATAGACGCAAAAATCCTCAATAAAATTCTCGCCAATAGAATGCAACAACACATCAGAAAGATCATCCACCCAGACCAAGTGGGATTTATCCCTGGTATGCAGGGATGGTTTAATGTGCGCAAGACAATCAATGTGATACACCACATTAACAGACTGCAGAAGAAAAACCATATGATTATCTCAATAGATGCCGAGAAAGCATTTGATAAAATACAACACCCGTTCATGATGAAAACTCTAAGCAAACTGGGTTTGGAAGGAACATTCCTCAATACAATCAAAGCAATCTATGAAAAACCCACAGCCAACATCCTATTGAATGGGGAAAAGTTGGAAGCATTTCCACTGAGATCTGGGACCAGACAGGGATGTCCACTCTCACCACTGCTATTCAATATAGTTCTGGAGGTTCTAGCCAGAGCTATTAGGCAAGAAAAAGAAATTAAAGGGATACAAATTGGGAAGGAAGAACTCAAACTATCCCTCTTTGCAGATGACATGATTCTTTATTTAGGGGACCCAAAGAACTCTACTAAGAGACTATTGGAACTCATAGAAGAGTTTGGCAAAGTAGCAGGGTATAAAATCAATGCACAAAAATCAACAGCCTTTGTATACACAGACAATGCCATGGCTGAGGAAGAACTTCTAAGATCAATCCGATTCACAATAGCTACAAAAACAATCAAATACCTTGGAATAAACTTAACCAAGGACGTTCAAGATCTCTACGATGAAAATTACAAAACCTTAAAGAAAGAAATAGAAGAGGATACCAAAAAATGGAAAAATCTTCCATGCTCATGGATTGGAAGAATCAATATCATCAAAATGTCCATTCTCCCAAAAGCAATTTATAGATTCAATGCAATACCAATCAAGATACCGAAGACCTTCTCCTCAGATCTGGAAAAATTGGTGCTGAAATTTATATGGAGGCACAAGAGACCTCGAATAGCTAAAGCAATCTTGTACAACAAAAACAAAGCCGGAGGCATCACAATACCAGATTTCAGGACATACTACAGGGCAGTTGTAATCAAAACAGCATGGTACTGGTACAGAAACAGATGGATAGACCAATGGAACAGAATTGAAACACCAGAAATCAACCCAAACATCTACAGCCAACTTATATTTGATCAAGGATCTAAAACTAATTCCTGGAGCAAGGACAGTCTATTCAATAAATGGTGCTGGGAAAACTGGATTTCCACGTGCAGAAGCATGAAGCAAGACCCCTACCTTACACCTTACACAAAAATCCACTCAACATGGATTAAAGACCTAAATCTACGACCTGACACCATCAAGTTACTAGAGAACATTGGAGAAACCCTTCAAGATATTGGCACAGGCAAAGAGTTTCTGGAAAAAACCCGGGAGGCACAGGCAGTCAAAGCCAAAATCAACTATTGGGATTGCATCAAATTGAGAAGTTTCTGTACTGCAAAAGAAACAGTCAGGAGAGTGAAGAGACAACCGACAGAATGGGAAAAAATATTTGCAAACTATGCAACAGATAAAGGGTTAATAACCAGAATCTACAAAGAGATCAAGAAACTCCACAAAAACAAAACCAACAACCCAATTAAGAGATGGGCCAAGGACCTCAATAGACATTTTTCAAAAGAGGAAATCCTAATGGCCAACAGGCACATGAAAAAATGTTCAAGGTCACTAGCAATCAGGGAAATGCAAATCAAAAGCACAATGAGGTTTCACCTCACCCCGGTTAGAATGGCTCACATTCAGAAATCTACCAACAACAGATGCTGGCGAGGATGTGGGGAAAAAGGGACACTAACCCACTGTTGGTGGGAATGCAAACTGGTCAAGCCACTATGGAAGTCAGTCTGGAGATTCCTCAGAAACCTGAAGATAACCCTACCGTTCGACCCAGCCACCCCACTCCTTGGAATTTACCCAAAGGAATTTAAATTGGCAAACAAAAAAGCGGTCTGCAGCCTAATGTTTATTGCAGCTCAATTCACAATAGCTAAGACCTGGAACCAACCTAAATGCCCATCAACGGTAGACTGGATAAAGAAATTATGGGATATGTACTCTTTAGAATACTATACTGCAGTAAGAAACAATGAAATCCAGTCATTTGCATCAAAATGGAGGAATCTGGAACACATCATGCTGAGTGAAATAAGCCAATCCCAAAGGGACAAATACCATATGTTCTCCCTGATCGGTGACAACTGACTGAACACCAAAAAGGAAACCTCCTGAAGTGAAATGGACACTATGGGAAACGGTGACTTGATCAGCATAGCCCTGACTGTTAATGAACAACTTAAGACATTATCCCTCTTAGTAGGTTTTTTGTCTGTTCTACTTATTATGACTGGTTTAATTCTGTAATTATCACACAGTTATTCTTAAGTGTTTAAAATTAACTGAAATGTGATCCCTGTTAAACATAAGAGTGGGAATAAGAGAGGGAAGAGATGTATAATTTGGGACATGCTCAAGCTGACTTGCCCCAAATGGTAGAGTTAGAAACATACCAGGGTATTCCAATTCAATCCCATCAAGGTGGCATGTACCAATGCCATCTCACTATTCCAAGTGATCAATTTCAGTTCACAATTGATCATAATGAAAGGACTAAGAGTCAAAGGGAGCACATAAACAAGTCTAGTACCTGCTAACACTAACCGATAGAATAAATAAAGGGGAGAGTGATCCAACATGGGAACTGAGATACTCAGCAGACTCATAGAATGGCAGATGTCCTAAATAGCACTCTGGCCTCAGAATCAGCCCTAAAGGCATTCGAATCTGGCTGAAAAGCCCATGAGAGTATTTCAGGCATGGAAAGCCAAGACACTCTGGCAAAAGATCTCTGCGAGTGAGATCCCAGTGGAAAGAACAGGTCTTCAAAGAAGGAGGTACCTTTCTCTGAAAGGAGGAGAGAACCTCCACTTTGACTATGACCTTGTCTAAACAAGATAAGAGTCGGAGAACTCAAGGGGCTTCCATAGCCTTGGAAACTCATGACTGGAGCATAGGGAGACTACTGATGCCATAGACAGGAGTGTCAATTGGTAAAGTCAACAACAGGAGTCACTGTGCACTTACTCCTCATGTAGGATCTCTGTCCTTAATGTGCTGTGCATTGAGATTTAATGCTGTAACGAGTACTCAAACAAAATATTTCACTTTGTGTTTCTATGGGGGTGCAAACTGTTGAAATCTTTACTTAATGTATACTAAACTGATCCTCTGTAAAAAAAAAAAAGAAATTATCAACTCCCAACTTGACTCTCACTGGGATTAAACATGACAATAGGTCTGATCTGATTTCATCATCATTTAAAAAAATCATCTATTATTTTTCACTTTATGTTTCTGTGTGGGAGCAAACTGTTGAAATCCTTACTTAATGTATACTAAGCTGATCTTCTGTATATTAAGATAATCGAAAATGAATCTTGATGTGAATGGAAGGGGAGAGGGAGTGGGAAAGGGGAGGGTTGTGGGTGGGAGGGACGGTATGTGGGGGAAGCCATTGTAATCCATAAATCGTACTTTGGAAATTTATATGCATTAAATAAAAGTTAAAAAAAAAGAAAAGAAAAAACAATATTAACTATAGCCTGTAACCTAATGATGCAGTTTAGCAGATAAATAGGAGTATGGTAACCCCAGAGGCCATCCTCTTCCCGGGCAGCAGGGCCATAATACTGGATTACCCACTCAGGGGACCAGCCCTCATCTGTCCAGTGGCCAATTTTTACAGGCATGGCACACTTTGATTTCTGGCCCCCCAGGCTTTGAGATACAGGGACTCCCAATTATTTATCTTGAGCTGGTGGAAGCAAAAGGAAGGAGGGGCAGATGGTATCCATTACACATGATCCTGACTAGTACAGGGGCAGCTTGTAGGCAATTTTCCACATTTCCGGTTTTGCCCTCCTGGGGCCTGTCATTCTACATTTTCAGTAAGATTATGCCAGGCCTTTTTAATGCTGGCTGGAGAAATTTGATAAGGGATCAGGATTTGGCTCTGTGTAGTTAGTAGGCCCCCACCATTGAGTTTCTTTTTGTTGTGGCATTGTGGAACCTTTGACATAGGCACGTGGTACTTCTCACTGGAGTATTAAACTGTTTCCCTCACCAGATGAGACAGCATTTTCTAATAATTGAGTTTTTCAGTGTCCACACCCCAGTAAATGCAGGGAGGCATTTAGTCTCATTATAGGGTACATGAGAGTCTAATATTTTAGCCTCCCAAGACATTGATCTCTCATATCTCTCATATCAATTTCTCCACAGGAAAAAAAAATTAAGGCTTGAGCTGTAGTTTCTGCCAGGGCCAGGAATAGATTTTTACTTAACAGATAAGGGAGGGAGCTTTTGTTAATTTTTCATAAGGTTCCTAAAAAGCAGTTTGATGGAGTAACACTTTTTTTTGTAGGTGAGTGGCAATGTTTCTGGTTACATGTATCAAAAAGGAACAATTTGGACTTTGTCAGGTAATCAGCACTGGCCTTCTTTGTAAGTGACAAAACTCCAATTCTCTATGCACTCTCTTTAATAGAGAAGTTATGGATCAAAGCAAATAGACTGGCCTTGATATTGGCAGATGGAATAGGTAGTACTGCTGTATGTATAAGCCCTTAAAACAGTTCCCTTACAGGCATAATGGGTACAATAAAGCAGAGTGGTAGTAGTATGCTCATCAGATCTAATCATATGGAGACATGAATCACAAGAGTCTGGAGTCACAAGGGGGGGCCAAATAGAAACAACAAGCATCCTGTCCAAAAGAGGTAGAACAATTTTTTTGCCCTAGATTCAGTCAGCTGAGGTGGTCTCTGCCAGGCTTATGGCAGAGATCAGGTTGACAATCACAACAACCATACAAACCAAGGGCTACAATGCATTATAACCAGGATGGATTAACAGAAAAAAGAACAATCTATACAGTCCACCAGATCACCAGATGGCTTCCTCAAGCTTCTCCTGTGTGTAGGTTAGACAGCTTCTGGAGTGACTAAGGCAGGGCTGTTGTCTTTGGGGATCTCTTGAGAAATGGCTTGTTGGTTTCAGGTGGTTGACTTGTGTGGTGTCATTGGATTGGAGATGCACTTGCAGCTGCCTTTTAATGCTGGCTTTACACTGTGGTCCCCTTTTTAGTATTTACTGTGTGGAGTCCTAATAAACACAGGCCTTTTTGCACCTCCAGAGCTGAGAAACACAAACTTTGAGTTGTTGTTGTTTTTGTTTTGTTTTGTTTTGTTTTTGCATTACAAAGACCCAAAATTTCAGGGGGCTATCAAGTAGCAGGGCACCTCAAAATTTACCAGAAGTTCCAATGTCTTTTGTAAATTTTAAGACTATAGTACATGTATTTGGAAACATGGATCTTTTACATGACCAACTTAATTTTTTAACAGCTATGCTTAAATTACCTACAATACTGAAATATTATGAAAGTATGGCCATTTTTTATTTAAAATTTATTTATTTATTTGAAACAGGCAGTGGGAGAGGGAGAGAAAGAGAGAGGGAAGGGGAGAGAGAGAGAGAGGTCTTCCATCTGCTGGTTCCCTCCTCTAATGGCTGCAATGGTTGGAGCTGCACCTATCTGAAGCCAGGAGCCAGGAGCTTCTTCCATGGCTCCCATGTGGGTGCAGGGACCCAACTTGGGACATCTTCTACTGCTTTCTCAGGCCATAGCAGAGGGCTGGATCAGAAGTGGAGGAGCTGGGATTTGAACCGGCGCCCATATGGGATGATGATACTGCAGGTGGTGTCTTTACCCACTGTGTCACAGCATCAGTGCTAAGCATGGTTATTCTCTTAAATCATGATCTTACCAAAAAGCAACCCTAGAAGCTAAATTGGACTTTATAGGGAGTAATGTGCATTGCAACATATCTTTATGACTGTAAACATCTAACATAACATTATAGGACAAATCAATAAAGCAGTATTGATAACAGCGCTTTAAAATCTTTGTTTTTTTACTTATCATCAAGAAATTAGACTTACTTTTTGTTCTTAATAAACTGAATTAACCATGATTTTTCAGTTTGAACCTGTAGTTCATTGTTAGACTTCAACTTCATTTGTTTACAGAGCTGTTTTAAAGTACTGAAACAATAGAAGTCACAGAAACTGTCCTTAGGAACCTAGAAGAGGAAACATTTAAACACAGAACCAACAATGTTTTTAATTTTTATGAGCAGTTTGTCTTATATTTTTGAATGCCTGTCAAAATGTCAAGAAGGCTAAAAATATCTAATTGAAATAGGCTTTCTTAACATCATGATATAATATAGATTAGATTTAATTATCATCATAACGTGACCAATTAAATACTTTAAAATAAATGCATAGTTAAACTATAATTCTCTTAAAATTTATCTGTTTAATCAATCAGAACGTTAAAGAGGACAGAGAACATTAAGATTTCTCAATAGGATACCAAATCAATGTCTCTTTGTTCTGTCACCAAAATAGGAAATGAAACACTTGAATCTAAGAATTAGCACATGAAATCATCCCATATTCTGAAACAATTTAACAGAGTCAGGACCAGAAAAGAGATTTCATAACCTGACTCAAAAATTGACAGAGAACAACTAATTAAGAAGAAAATTATTCTCTCTCTCTCACTATCCACTCTGCCTGTACAAAAAAAAAAAAAAAAAAGAAGAAGAAGAAGAAAATTATTTAAAGGAGATATTACAGTCATTTGTAAAAACACATTTTAAAATTTCAGATTGAGACTACTTTTAGGTAGTACACTAATATACATATAATTGAAAACATACTAATATACATATAATATACTAATATACATATAATTGAAAATATACTAATGTAATTGAAAACTTCATTGCTTTAACAGATTAGACTCTAACCTTGATTTAATAGTTTAGTTTTTAAACAACCCAGTAAATAATATTTTAAGAACTACAGTTAATTTCATCACAGAGAGAAATATTTATTTTGGGGGCCGACATTGTAGCATAGTAAGCTAAGCTTCCACCTGCAGTGCCAGTATCCCATATGGATGCTGGTTTGAGTCCCAGCTGTTCCACTTCCAATCCAGCTCTCTGCTATGGCCTGGGAAAGCAGTGGAAGATGTCCCAAGTCCTTGAGCCCCTGCATCTACGTGGGAGACCCAGAAGAAGCTCCTGGCTCCTGGTCCAAGCCTGACTGTTGTGACCATTAGAGAAGTAAACCAGCAGATGGAAGATATCTTTCTCTCTCTCTCTCTCTCTCTCTCTCTCCCCCCCCCCACCTCTGTCACTCTGCCTCTCAAATAAATAAATAAATAAATACATAAATATTTTTTTAAAAAGAAATGCTTCTTTTATGACTTGGTCACACCTTTTGTAACTTATTTACACCTTCAGGTATTTTTACATTTTTCAATAATCTTGTAAAAAATTCTAAATTAACATTTTTAAAATAGAAGAACAGCTTGTATCCTACCCTTATATCCAGGAGACTTCTGAGTGTTACCACCACATTCTAAGAGACAACTGGCCTTCTTCCTCCCCTCTTCCAGCAAAACGGTAGAGCTAACATATAACCAGAGACAAAAAAGGGCTCAAACTGTCTCTCTGTCTCTGCTTTTTTTTTGTAACTGCAACCACAGAGGAGGGGAGGGAGTGGAACTTAACCCTTTAGGTCCCCTTTTTAGGTCTTCAGAGAGGCACAACAGAAGTTTGACTTCACAACACAGTTATGCATTTTAGGTTAATAAAAATATGATGTCAATTCCATGCTGTATTTTAGTCTCTTCATTTGAGAGTTTCAGGGATCCAGCTGGAAGTTCCAAGGTTGGAGAGTACATTTAGAGTTGAGACAATCCTTTTAACATTTCAGAGATAATTTCCCTAAGACTCTTTACTTTTTAAATTTAGTGTCTCCCTGAGTTGATATTTAAATCAAGATCTGAGGGTCAAAAAATTTTACAGCATCGTGGAGCCCACTATGGGCGTCTTTTTCTTACTGGAAATATTCTAGCCCTGGGCTGTGGGAAGTGTAGGTGGTAGCAGAAGACAGAATGGTGACAAGGTGAGAGGACCTTCTCTGGCTCCCAGATACGAGGTGCTGGTCGCCATTTTGAAGGTTTTTTGACCAGTAAACCAAGCATAAACATTTTTTAAACAAATTTAAAACAACTTATTTCCCCGCTAACCAAAAATATATTTTGGGTTAATTTAACAGTACACACACACACACACACACATACACTTTGTAAGCCAATAAAAACAGAGCTCTTAAAAATTTTTCCCATAGACAACATATACACACATAAAACATGGATAACATACATTACCTGGGAGTCTTTGTTACACCATAGTTTCCTGAATAATTCTTTTCAAATGTGTTTATTATGCACTCAAACAACCTCTAACCCACCTCTCAGTTCCTAATAATTGCAACTTTCGTCTCAGTGGAGCCTTCCCACATTGATAACCCTTCCAACCTATGAACAATTCTGGGAGGTGATCAAGCTCCCCTTCTACCTTTTATGAGGCAGGTCTTCCACTTTGTGAACCCTGGTTCCTACTAGTCTTACCAATCTGTTTGATGATAGCTACCTTCACTGGTTCCTGCACCTCACTGACTGGGTTCTTTTGTGCTCCTTGGTCCCTGTCTTGGCACACTGAGCCAGCTAGTCCCCTGTGGATCAACTGCTCCACTGGCACTGGCAGGTGTGGGGATGCCTTTCTCAGTATCCCAGGGGTTTGTGCTCCAGTGACAAAGGAGATGAAAACACCATCTCTGAATCCTGGACCTGAACCACAAGAAAGGTAGTGGGAATCTCGGATAAAGAGGCAGAACATCAAAGCTTTAATAGGAAGCAGATTTACTCCCTATGCTTGAAGGCTCAGAGGATTTATATCCAGAGTCTGAGCCCTGGAGAAAACAGGGCTTTGTCTTATATACCCTGGAAAAACATTTGCAAGTTTACCTTTACATAATTTATACATGTTTTGACTGGATATTTTAGAACCAGAGCACTGCTTACATAACTGTTGTAAAGCTGCACATGTACATACTAAAACTGTTTAGGCGTGAGGTGGCCTTTCTTGGAAAGTCCCATTTATACCCTCATTCTCGGAAAGACCCTGCTGAAAAGCCCCTACCACATAGGTTCCTACCCATTTTCCCTTTACAGTTTTTCATTATTCCCCCTAATTTTGGAAGGGGTGCCTGACATGTCTTCTCTGAGCAGAAACCATACTCTTTTCCCAGCTGTTTACACCAAAGTAAGACCTGATTTAAAGAAGCCATTATAGTACCAAAAAGCAGCCTCTGCCATTTACAAAGGTGGTTTGGTTCCACTCCAGGGATTGGCAAATCATGACACATTTCCCAAGTCTAATGAGTATTTCAGGTAATTTATTTAACTAAAACATACACTGTGTCAAAACACTTATTCCAACATAAAGCAAAAAATGCCTTAATGTGGCACACAAGAAAAGCACTATGCAAATAAAAAAAATCTCAAAGAAACAATATTGTCCCGGCCGGCGCCGCGGCTCACTAGGCTAATCCTCTGCCTTGCGGCGCCGGCACACCGGGTTCTAGTCCCGGCCAGGGCACCGGATTCTGTCCCGGTTGCCCCTCTTCCAGGCCAGCTCTCTGCTGTGGCCAGGGAGTGCAGTGGAGGATGGCCCAAGTACTTGGGCCCTGTACCCCATGGGAGACCAGGATAAGTACCTGGCTCCTGCCATCGGCTCAGTGTGGTGCGCCGGCCGCAGCGCGCCAGCCGCGGCGGCCATTGGAGGGTGAACCAACGGCAAAGGAAGACCTTTCTCTCTGTCTCTCTCTCTCTCACTGTCCACTCTGCCTGTCAAAAAAAAAAAAAAAAAAAACCACCAATATTGTCCCTTGCATCCTGTTTCCCATTTTTGGACCCAAGTTTGGATGTTAATGTGTGGTTACCTTAGAATACAAGTGCAAGTTTAAATAGGAAGCACAGCCCTGCACAGATGATCTGAACACAGCAGGTCTTCTGAGAGTGCACCTTTCAGGAAGTCGAATGTGGCCACACCTGCTTCATAGAGTGTCCCTAATGGGTGGTGGGCAGGACAGGTACATGAAGGTCATCTCAGATCCGAATCCAGGCGGCTAACTCTGCTGGCTTCAGTGTGCACATCAGACCCAACAGCTATTAGCTTCTTGTGCAGACGTTGTGAGCCACATGAAGTCTACAACGAGGAGCGCAAATCTGAGGCAGTCAGCCATGAGGAAAACTCAGTATTTCGGCTATCTACATGCATGGCTGTGCCTTGCAAGGCTGGGACCCGTGTCTGCTGTGTATGGCCTGTGGTCCCTGTGGTTAAGCGGCTGCAAGTGCTCATACACACCAGTAGTCATCGTGGTTCTGGAGTTTCAATAATAATTAGTACAGCAGGAGGGGCTTGCCCTGGAGCTGCTTTGCTCCAGGGACCTGAAGAACTTTCTGCACCAGCATGGCCACCTCCACCCTCCTCCCAGTTTCACCTGGCTCTTCTCTCCTTTCATTATCCTCTTCCTCCTCTTCCCTTCCTTGCATTGCCTGACCTCCCAGGCCTCCACAATCCACCTCTGTCTTTTTGCCCAATCCTCTCATCTTCGTCCTTTGGAGCGGCCTTCCTAATGGTCTTGGAGCCTGGGGCCCCTGGGCCCCTGACGCCAGTGCCACGCACCCTGCCGGTGGTGTAGGCCTACCTGCTGCTCAGCTCCTTCTTGTCCCTCTTGGCGAAGACATTTCCAGGCTTCACTAGTCCACGTCGGCCATGGCCGCAGCCTCTTTGGCCAGGATGATGGGGCTGGTCCGGGTGTGGACCGCAGGGTTTTGACCTAGGGCTCTAGGTGGGCTCTGTGCTCATGAAAGCAGGCTCAGCGCCATCCCAGCCCTGCGGGCAGGCCAAGGCCTGATTTTGTTGTTGTTGTTGTTGTTGTTTTTTTGTCAGGCAGAGTGGACAGTGAGAGAGAGAGACAGAGAGAAAGGTCTTCCTTTGCCGTTGGTTCACCCTCCAATGGCCGCCGCGGCCGGCGCACCACGCTGATCCGATGGCAGGAGCCAGGTGCTTTTCCTGGTCTCCCATGGGGTGCAGGGCCCAAGCACTTGGGCCATCCTCCACTGCACTCCCTGGCCACAGCAGAGAGCTGGCCTGGAAGAGGGGCAACCGGGACAGTATCCGGTGCCCCGACCGGGACTAGAACCCAGTGTGCCGGCGCCGCAAGGCAGAGGATTAGCCTAGTGAGCCGCGGCGCTGGCGGCTTCTGGCTTCTGATCAGCTCAGCTCCAGCCATTGTGGCCATTTGGGGAGTGAATCAGCAGGTGCAATATCTCTTACAGAAGATCTGTCTCTTCCTCTCCTTCTCTCTATAACTCTCTCTCTCAAATAAATAAATCTTTAAAAAAAAACTTGTAAAGTTAATATTGTTCATATGTTCCTACTACCCAAACTGACATGCAGATTCAGTGGAATTGCCATCAAAATTTCAATGACATCTTTCACACAACTAGGAAAATAATTCTAGGGGTCGGCTCTATGGTGCAGTAGCTTAATCCTCCACCTGTGGCGCCGGCATCCCATATGGGTGCCGGTTTGAGTCCCGGCTGCTCCTCTTCAAGTCCAGCTCTCTGCTATGGCCTGCGAAAGCAGTAGAAGATGGCTCAAGTCCTTGGGCCCCTGCACCCGTGTGGGAGGCCTGGAAGAAGCTCCTGGCTTCGGATCGGCGCAGCTCTGGCCATTGTGGCCAATTGGGGAGTGAACTAGTGGATGGAAGACCTCTCTCTCTCTCTGCCTCTCACTGTCTGTAACTCTACCTCTCACATAAATAAATACAATCTTTAAAAAAATAATTCTAATACTCATATGGAAGCACAAAATATCCCAAATAGTTCATGAAATCTTGAGTAAAAAGAACAAAGCTGCAGGTATCACAGTATCTGATTTGAAGACATAATGCAGCTCTACAGTAACAACAACTGCATGGAATTTTCATAAAAAGAGACACAGAACCATGCAACAGAAAATGGATACCAAAATATATCCACACATCAATAGGCAACTTGTTCTTCGCAGAGGCACTAAACACTCACATTAGAGAAAAGAAAGCCTTGCTGACAAATGAGTGCAAGGGCAAGTGCATAACCACATGTAAGATTCATGCTTCCTTGTGTTTGGGGCAATGAACTTATTAATTTTTTAAACCAGGCTCTTGTCTCCCATAGAGAGAAATACTAAACAGAGACTGGTATTTTGTGCAAACAAGAACAGTTTATTTAGCACTGAGGGAACAAAGATACATTCTTGTGTGAGTGTGGCTGCCCTACACACAGAACTATACAACATGAGTAAGACAGAGTTGCCCACAAGTAGGGAGGATAGGGAAACCAGAAGTGGTACCTGCAATAGGGAAGGTCTGCCTGAAATATAGGGAGGCTGGAAAGTGGAAACTTTATATTGGGGTGTGGAAGAAAAACAAAACAAAACAAAATGAGCACTGAAATGAGAAACACCAATAAGACAGGCCTTTTACTTTCAATTAAGTCCAAGGAGGGAAAAAGGAACAACTTCCCATCTTCATCACTGTTTTTCCACTCCTTTTATCTCAACTGAGCAGGTCCAAGATGTTATATGTGCATTACGGCAAGGCAGACATTTTGATTAACATGTAGCAAGTGGAGCAGCAGTAGCAATTTATGACATAGGGCTCTAAAGACCAAACTAGATGTTTGCCTATCTGGATCTGAAGACCAAACTAGCTGCTTGCCTATCTGGCTCTGCAGCCCTAACTAGTTGCATGCCTATCTGGCTCTGCAGCCCTAACTAGCTGCTTGCCTATGCAGCTCCACAGGCATACTAGCTGCTTGCCCACCTTGCTTTGCAGACCCAACTAGTTACCTGCTGTTATCCCACAGCAATGCTTTCCCTCCCACCTTATACAAAGCCAACTCAAATTGAAACAAACATCTAAATATAAGGCCTGAAATGATGCAACTATTAGAAAAAACATAACGGGGGAGCACTGCAAAACCTTGGTATATGCAGGGGCTACTGGATAAGACCCTGATGGCACATTAAAATAAAGTAAATATGGCCGGCGCCACGGCTCAATAGGCTAATCCTCCGCCTAGCGGCGCCGGCACACTGGGTTCTAGTCCCATTTGGGGCGCCGGATTCTGTCCCGGTTGCCCCTCTTCCAGGCCAGCTCTCTGCTGTGGCCCAGGAGTGCAGTGGAGGATGGCCCAAGTGCTTGGGCCCTGCACCCCATGGGAGACCAGGAAAAGCACCTGGCTCCTGCCTTCGGATCAGCGCGGTGTGCCAGCCGCGGCGGCCATTAGAGGGTGAACCAACAGTAAAGGAAGACCTTTCTCTCTGTCTCTCTCACTGTCCACTCTGTCTGTCCAAAAAATTTTTTTTCAAAAATTAAAAAAAATAAAGTAAATATAGACAAATGGGATTATGTAAATCAAGAATTCTCTGCACAGTAAAATAAAAAAGCAGTGGAAAGAGAAGCAAATGAAAAGGGAAAACATTTTTCCACTTATTACTCTAACAAAGTGTTAACATCCAGAGTATATTATGAACTCAAAGAACAGAGTAATAACAAGCAAATAATCTAATTAAAAATGGGCAAAGGATATGAATAGGCACTTCTCAAAGGAAGAAATTTGAATATCTGAGAAATTTATAAAAGCTTGCTAAACATCACTTACTCTGAGAGAAAAACAAATTAAAGGTACTAGTAGATAATAACTCACTTCAGTTAGAATATCTGTTATCAAAAAGACAAAAACAGGCCGGCGCCGCGGCTCACTAGGCTAATCCTCCGCCTTGCGGCGCTGGCACACTGGGTTCTCGTCCCGGTCGGGGTGCTGGATTCTGTCCCGGTTGCCCCTCTTCCAGGCCAGCTCTCTGCTGTGGCCAGGGAGTGCAGTGGAGGATGGCCCAAGTGCTTGGGCCCTGCACCCCATGGGAGACCAGGAGAAGCACCTGGCTCCTGGCTTCAGATCAGTGCAGTGCGCCGGCCGCAGCGTGCCGGCCACGGCGGCCATTGGAGGGTGAACCAACGGAAAAAGGATGACCTTTCTCTCTGTCTCTCTCTCTCTCACTGTCCACTTGACCTGTCAAAAAAAAAAAAAGACAAAAACAAATGCTGGACAGGACATAGAGAAAAGCTAAATCATACAGACTGTTGGTAGGAATGCAAATTAGTACAACCATTATGGAGAACACTACAGAGGTTCCTCAATCTACTCAAAATACATCTACTATGTGATGCAGCTGCCCCCTTTCTGGGTGTATAACCAAAGGAAATTTAATCAGCATATCAGTTAGATAGTTGCACTCCCATGTTTATTGCTGCACTATTCATAACAACCAAGACATGGCATCAATTTGGATGCCCATCAAGGAAAGAACACATAAAGAGAATGTGGCATATCTACACAACGGAATATTACTCAGCAATGAAATGAAAGATAAACTGTCATTTTCAGCAAAAGGGGTGGAACCAGAAGACACAATATCAAGTAAAATAAGTAAAACACAGAAAGACAAATACCACATGTGGAAGCTAATAAAAAAGATTAATCTAAACTTAAAGTGTTGATTATGAGAGACTTGGGAATGGTTCGGGAAGCATATTAGGAGATTGAGCACCGAATGGCAAAACAGAGGCAGAAGTCATCCATTCCAGTATTCTCCAGCACAGTGGTAGCTGTAGTTCAAAATTCACTACAATATACTTTATGAGTAAAAACAATGGAGGAGCCAAAGACCCAAACATGAAGTAACAAAAAGGAGAGAAAAAGTTACCCTGATTTGATAACTAAACTTCATATCTGTTGCTTGAAATATGACACAATAAATATGTGCAATTACAACTAAGTGTCAATCATAATTTTTACAAAGGTTTGAGATGGAAATGCAAAAGCAATTTTATTATCACAGATTGAATATATGCATAAATTACCACACATTACCGCATAAATATGTAAAACTAAAATACTAATTACAACCATAAAAAGGATACCAGGAGGGGCCGACACTGTGGCATAGCAGGTAAAGCCACCCCTGCAGTGCTGGCATCCCATATGTGCACAGGTACGAGTCCTGGCTGCTCCACTTCTGATCCAGCTTTCTGCTATGGCCTGGGAAAGCAGTGAAAGATGACCCAAGTCTTTGGGTCCCTGCACCCGTGTGGGATACCTGGAAGAAGCTCCTGGCTCCTGGCTTCGGATTGGTACAGCTCTGGCCATTGCAGCCAGTTGGGGAGTGAACGAGTGGACGGAAGACCATTATCCAGATAGTGCCAAATATTTCCTGTGATCATATAGTAGAAAACTGCTTCATTGTTCAATTTCCTCCATGTGGTAACTGAATTAAGATGGTATAGAAGATCATTCTTAGGACAGAGGGTGAAGTACTTAAGGATGCTGTATTATAATGTCTCCAAGAAACTGCACTGACTCAAGAAAACAATGAAACTTTCATGCATGTGAACATATACCCCTCCTCCTACACACTCCCAAAGTGGGGGGGGGGGTGTGGGAGGGAGGAAGCAAACATGACCAAATAGCAACAGGAAGTGATTGCAGCTTAAAGTGGGGTAGGTGTTTGTTTCACTTGCCCAGCAGCTGCTTTGTGGGTCAGAAATTCTACAAAGTAAACTCTAGGGTAAAGGGAGACAAGATGGGCCCTTTCATTCCAATCTAGTTGAAAATTCAGACAAGGGTTACCAGTTTCTAGAAAACCAAAAGTTTCCAAAAGTGGCACGGCAAGAGTATCCAAAATGAATCATTGCATAACCTTTACACAGATATAGCAGTAGTCAAAATGTCTTCCATAAAATTCAGGTTTCCACACTCAATTTTGTCAAACATCCTATAAATAAATAACATGTATTTGACACAAGCTCTTGCAGAAAATTGAGAAGAAGAAAACTCAACTAATGAATCACGCGCATACCACATCCAGACAAGGAAAGTTTGAGAGTAAAAAATGGGAGATGAAGCACACACTGATGGCATAGAAGCAAAAATCAGAAACAAAACATTAGCAAACTGACTCCTACAGGATATGAAAAGGAAAGTCTACAATTTACTATGATTGAATTGGGTTGATCCCAAGAGTATGCACTGGGTGGAACTTAAGGAAATAAATATATACAACAAACACACTAAAAGTAAAAAATACAATCCCCATATTAAGAAAAACTAATGAGTAAATTTCATATTCTTTTTGGGATTTCTCAGTCCAATTTCCTATAAAAATTTGGAATTATGGAAGAATAATGTCTGTACTGGCTTGTGGGTTTGATACAATCCTACTTCTATGGACCCACCAACACAATGCTGATGCCTTTACATCATTCCAACAATTTCCTTCGTGCCATATGGTAGTTAACTCCTCTTCATCCCTGACCCTAGCAACTAGAGATCCATATTCTATCCCTAAAGTTTTCACATTCCAGCTTGTCATAAATGTAATCAGTTTGTAGCCTTTTGCGCGTAGCTTCCTTTCCTGACAGGGACACAAATTGGGCTTCTGAATGGGCAATGCACTGTCTTGTGGCCTGTGTAGTATTTTCTAGGCTCAAACACATTATAATTAATTTTATGAATTGTACACTCATGTTTTCAGCACTTGTCCATATAAATTCTCTGCATAAAATAGATTATGTTTAACCTCAGCTAATTAAATTTTTGTATCTTGGTAAGGCTTATTTATTAAAGAGCAGCTGGCAATCCTTTAAAAAAAGTGAGTGTTGGCAAGTCAGGAGGGCGGTGAACTGAGGAGAGATGGTAGGGGCAGGTGATTGGGGTGGGGATGCCAGTTCTGTGCTCCTCACACTGAGTTTTGTTCACTGGGATTTCAACACTGTGTAACTTCAGGGAAAACAGTCATGCTGTGATCATAACAATAGCACACCTGGGGTCTTACAGGGATAGCACCCATGGTCACGCTGGCAGCCACAGGGCACAGGGCCAAGCAGGCAAACAGGGATGTTGGCTTCACCACTCGAGGAAATGAACAATGAGAAAAAATGGAATGGAAAGGAGGGGAGTTCCGCCTAACATTTAGGCAGATATGATCAAAGTTATCTAAATTCACTCTGCAGTTTGTGACAGCCTGGAATGGAATCCATTGTGATTCCTCTTTTAGTGTCAGGGTCATCTCCTATTCTGATTACAGTGTGCCCAACATCCTAAGCAGCCAAAGACAGCCACCCTTGTTACATACATTCAGTGGTTGCTCATTCAAGCAACTGGAACCCTGTTTATGTTGGAGAAGGACCCAATCTTCCTTGCCAACAAAACAAAAGGTCACACAGAGGTCTTTGGTTTCTAAGGGTTCCACTTAGTAGTCTCCAGTTTTACATTGGTGCTAAAGCAATATGCATTCAGTAGAAAGCATACTTACATTTTTGAATTTGAATTATTTCCCATGCTAGTCATTTGTAGAACAGTGATGCCTTGCAGTGTTGGGTAGCCAATTGTCCTGGAAAGTAAACATGATCCAGTCTAAAGCGCAAGTGTAGTACTATCTTATAGTATTCATTATGTCACAGACCCATAATGAATCCAGCATATTCTGTAATTAGAAATGAACATGTGGGAGTGCTGGCACTGGCTCAGGTGGGGCTTTTCTCAGGGTTGCATTCCTTTGGCCACATCAAGGGGCAGGCACACAGCTGAGCACATCTGCAGAGCTCCTGCTAAGCTGAGTGGCAATGGAGAGCACCATAGATTTATTTCCTTGGCTTTTCATCTTCCAGAAACTGCCACCATGCCTTACTTTGATTTTCACATCCTCCGATTTCTGATGCAGCAAGACAAGTCCTAGTCCTTCCCACATAGCATCCTGCTGACTTCCTCTGCTACCTCCCCCGTCCACTCTTAAGGACCCTGTTGATCACAGTGAACCAACAAAGATATTCCAGAAGAGTTTTCCTACCCTGAAGACACCTACCTGAACAGCAACTCTCAATCTGCAAATTTAGCACCCTCCACCCCATTGCCATACATTGTAACACTAGAAATTAGGATGTGTGCCTATTTGGATACTATGATTCTGCCCTACACCCTCATCCTGCTCCCCCTCCATTTCTCCTACCTGCCAAGTATGCACCCATCCCTCCTAAGGCATTATAGGTCACAGCTGGCCAGTGGTGTTGCAGGGAGGGTACATGTACCCAGTTTCTGAGCTGGGAGCAGAAGGAGGAAAGAATGGTCCTAGGAATTTCCAGGCCAACAGCCACTTTTTCTTGGTGGGAGAGAAGACTTGAGGAACAGACAAAAGGAGAGGGGCTTATCTCTTTCTTTTCAATAGAGTGCACATGGATTGCTCTGTCCTAAGCCTCGGTATCCACCTTATTCTCTGAGATTCAGAAGGTTCAGCTTTTTTGACAGCAAACCATTAGTAACAACATTTTGGGCCTTGTCTTTGCATTCAGATTCTTGCCGCAGAAAAATTCAGTCATGGGCCAATCTAGCTGGTACTACTATGTATTCATAAAGTTTAAGTGTTATCACGAGCCTGACTGATAAAGTCAGAAAGCACAGGAGGATGCCTGAATGCCTATCTCTCAAGGGCACTAAAGGAATTTTGGAACATAAATTTCTTCTATTGATCCTTATTGACTTTCAAATGTATAAATCTTGCCTGTTCTGCTGCCATAACTGAGAAAGGATTGCTACAGCGTTTTGCATAACTAGATTATTTCTACAACACTGTCTGACACACTATAGGTAAGTTTCTGCAGTACACCCCTTTAAGCTTACATGGAGCCTCCTTGTTCATTCTTTAATCCCAGGATTCAATCCCAGTTCAAGGGCATTACATACTCTGTGGACGTTGGGACAGAGCCCTAACCACTTAAAAGATTTTGGTAAAGTGTCAGCATATAAAATTAACACACAAAAATCAATAACATTTGTATTCACAGACAATGCCATCACTGAGAAAGAACTTCTAAGATCAGTCCCATTCACAATAGCTACAGCAAATTAAATACCTTGGAAGAAATTTACCCAAGTAGGTCAAAGATCTCTACATTAAATAAATAGAAAATAAATAGAAGAAGACACAAAAACTGAAAAATCTCCCATGTTCATGGATTGGAAGAATTAATATAATCAAAATGCCCATATTACCAAAAGCAATGTACAAATGCAATGTGATCCAGATCAAAATACCAATGACATTATTTTCTGACCTATAAAAATGATGCAAAAATTTGTATGGAAACACAAGAGGCCCTGAATAACTGAAGCAACCTTATACAATTAAAACAAAGCCAGAGGCATCACAATAACCTGATTTCAAGACATACTATAGGGTATTTATAATAAAAACAGCCTGATGCTGGCACAAAACTAGACGTTTAGACACATGGAACAGAATAGAAACCCCAGAAATGAATCCACACATCTACAAACAACTTATCTGACAAAGGAGCTAAAATCAATTCCTGGAGCAAGGACAGTCTCTTCAACAAATGGTTCTGGGAAAACTGGATCTCTGCATGCAAAAGTATTAAACAAGACCAATACCTTACACCTTATACAAAAATCTGCTCAAAATGCATCAAAGGGGGCCATCCCACTGGGTTGCCTAGGCTACTGAATTGTAGTGACTCAGTTCCTTAGCTCTCCCCCATTGATATGTAAAACCAGAGAGCAGGCCTGCTCTTTGTCTCTTGGGAATTCTTCTAGCCTCACAGCCTTGTAACCTTTGCAAGGTTAGGGGGAAGAGAAACCCCGAAGCTTTTTTTTCCTTCTTTCCGGTAGTGAGTTTGCTGCACTTTCTGGCCCCCCTCTAGATTCTGACCCCCGTTTCCCCACCAATGTCTCGGGTTATTGAGCTCACCTCCCCTTCCAGCGCCGATGTGTGGACTCAGAGCCCTGAGCGTCCCAAGTCTCCCCGCTGTTGTCTGTGTGGCATGCACTCCCCTTGGAGCACTGGGGCTTCTGCGGCTGGGTCCCGCGACTTGGCTTCCGCGCGGTGGGCGACCTTGTTCTCCCAGTAGGTCCTCCGATTCACGATTCCCGTGCAATTTTTTCCTGGTTCTTTTTTCTGCGGCTACCGTAACTCCCCTTTTATTAAACTAAATTTTCCCGGACTATCGGTGCGCGCCCTCACTATTCCGCCATCTTGGCTCCGCCCCCCCAGGGCCTCAAAGGGGGCCATAATTGTGGCTTAGTAGATAAAGCCACCATCTGCAGAGCTGGTATTCAATATGGATGCTGGTTTGAGTCCTGCCTTCTCCACTTCCAATTTAACTCTCTGATAATGTGTCTGGAAAAGCAGTGGACAATGATCCAAATCCTTGGGCCACTGCACCTTCATTGGAAACCTGGAAGAAATTCAGGCTCCTAGCTTCAGATCAACTCAGCTCTGGCTGTTGTGGCAATTTGAGGATTCAACCAGTGGATGGAAGACCTCTTTCTCTTCTCTGCCTTGGCCTCTCTGTAATTCTGCTTTTCCAATAAATAAATAAATATTTTTAAAAGGGAAGACAGCAAAAAAATGGATCATGGACCTAAATCTATGACTTGATACAATCAAATAATTAGAGAACATTGGGGAAACTCTACAAAGACATTTGCATAGGCAAAAGCTTCTTGGAAAAGACCCCAGAAGCAAAGGCAATCAGAGCCAAAATTGAAAAATGAGATTGTATCAAGAGGAGAAACTTATGCACTGCAGAAGAAACACTCAGCAAAGTGAAGAGGTAACTGACAGAATGAGAAAATATTTGTAAACTATGCATCTGGTAAATAATTAATACCTAGAATCTATAAACAGATCAAGAAAATAAACAACAACAAAACGAACAATCCAGTTAAGAAATGGGCAAAGGACTTGAACAAGCATTTTTTCAAAAGAGGAAAATCAAATGGCCAAGAGACACATGAAAAAATGCTCAGCATCACTAGCCATCAGAGAAATGCAAATCAAAACCAAAATGAGGTTTCACCTCACACCAATTAGAATGGCTCTCATAGAGAAATCAACAAACAATAAATGTTGTGGGGTTTTTCAAATGGGGAGACAGGACACGGGAGCATCCATTCTAAGAATGCGCCTCTGGCCGGCGCCGCGGCTCACTAGGCTAATCCTCCGCCTAGCGGCGCCGGCACACCGGGTTCTAGTCCCGGTCGGGGCGCCGGATTCTGTCCCGGTTGCCCCTCTTCCAGGCCAGCCCTCTGCTGTGGCCAGGGAGTGCAGTGGAGGATGGACCAGGTGCTTGGGCCCTGCACCCCATGGGAGACCAGGAAAAGCACCTGGCTCCTGGCTCCTGCCATCGGATCAGCGCGGTGCACCGGCCGCAGCGCGCCAGCCGCGGCGGCCATTGGAGGGTGAACCAACAGCAAAAGGAAGACCTTTCTCTCTGTCTCTCTCTCTCACTGTCCACTCTGCCTGTCAAAAAATAAAAAATAAAAAATAAATTAAAAAAAAAAAAAGAATGCGCCTCTGGATAGCTATGTGCTCCCATTTTTATTTAGAGGGTACCAGCAAGTCTACAGGTCAGCAGGCGCATAGGCAAGGTTATACATCAACTTAAGGATTTGAGAAAAGGAATTTAGTCTAGTGGTCTAACATAGGGATTAGAGCTGTGTTGTAAATCTTCAGAGATAGGCCCATTTGAATACGCATGCAAATTTACAGGTTCTGAAAATATTCCAGGTACCAATTCATGTTCATTAGCCCCATGCTGCTTCCACAGCCTGTTTTGGCATGAATAGAAACTGTGAATAGAAGCTGAAGTGCCCTCATCCCATATGGATGCCGGTTTGAGACCTGGCTACTCCACTTCCAATCCAGCCCTCTGTTGGATTGGAAAAGCAGTAGAAGATGACACAAGTCCTTGGGCCCCTGCACCCACATGGGAGACCTAGAAGAAACTCCTGGCTTTGGATCGGTGCAGCTCCAGCCATTGTGGCCATCTGGGGAGTGAGCCCGCTGATGGAAGACCTCTCTCTCTCTCTCTCTCTCTCTGCCTCTCCTCTCTCTGTGTAACTCTGACTTTCGAATAAATAAATAAATCATTAAAAAAAAAGAAACTGTGGCTGTGCCTCTAATTTCAGGGAGTTGTGCCCCACCCCGAGAGGCAATTATGCAGCATCTTCTACACTCCCTTTTCTCCTTTTTATTTTAAGCATAGATTTTAAATTTCAGGACACTAGATCAGATATGCACAAGATGAGACATGGACCAGACATACACAGAGTGAGGATCATAATAACGGGTACCACAAAGGGCAGCAGCCAATGCCACCAGGATCCCAGTTGCCAGCATTCAGGTTTAAAATTTTAATGAGAAATTTCATTTTTGATGTTATCAATTTCCTTTTAAATTAAGTTAGACCTATCCGTGATTTGAAACATAATCCTGGAAATTGTTGACAGCCAATGTGATGTTTAGGTAACAAATAATCAATAGCAGAACAATTTTGTAAAACACCTTCACAATGTTGACTTAACTCTGAATTAACATAAGATAAGGCAGCAGCGATGGCATTAGCAGCTTTTTCTAAAGTACAGGCACGCTCCTCTAGGAATATGGGCGAGAACAATTCCAAAAACATGAGAACAACACAGGATTTTCTATAGGCATCTTGACCTCAGGAGTAACAGTCATTAAACAATAAGAGCCAACAGTGAGGGGAAAATATAACATAATGATTAACAAGATCAAAGTAGAATGGTATGCATTCTAAGCAAAAGTAATGGTCAGTAAAGTATCAGGAATCTCTATAATGTGTTCCCGAGCCAGGTGTGCTGTGCGGAAGCAATCAGCAATCAGTGACGTCATATCTCCCCAGGTGGTCGATTCATCTTGAGGGACATGGGACCAAGTGGCTTTGTTTTCTGATTCTTTGAATGAAGTCAATACAGTAGCACCTATTCTTTGTCTTCTTCTTTAGCCATAAAGCAGGAATTGGATCTTGTAACTGCTGGTGGCAACTCACGGTTGTCTGTAGGTCAGACACGGTGGGCTGGAATCCACACAGGACCTGTAAGGGGACAAAACATAAACAAACCCTCTTCCCCACATTATGAGTGAATTAGAGCCTTTTCAATTAAGATAAGGTGTGCCTCATAATAACTAACACCTGTGGTTCTTCACAAGCTGGATGGAAATGCTTTTGTTCTGTGTTTCACAATCTAGAGAGGTAGAATTGAATTTTGAAAATAAGTTAAATGATTAAGAGTAAATAAAAGAATGACCATTGTCTGATTAATCTCCCCAGGGGTGTTTCCCCCTTTTATTTTTGAAGATAGGTTTTAAGTGTATGATGGGCCTATTCAACAATGGCTTGACTTGTAGGATTACGGGGAATGCCATGAGTAATTTTAATATCCCATAATCAGGGCTCCATGATGGCAGAATAGGAAAGGAGCACACTGATAGTCCAGGAAAAGATAGTTTAATAAAAATGGAGATACTGTAGTCTCAAGGAAGAGTTAGCGAAAAAAACTGCAGAAGAAATTCTTTCGGAATTAGAGAGACATGGTGGACCTAAATGGAGGGCATGGGCACCCACAGCTTGGGACCCCAGCTACTGAGTCTACGCACCAGCGCTGGAAAGGGAGCTGAGGCGAAACCGCAGTAGCCCGAGACACTGGCAGAAAAGCAGCAGGAAGAGCCTAGAGGGAATGAGGCTTGAAGCCCTGTGGGGGAAAGTACACCAGCCTAACTAGAGGAGAAAAAAAAATAAAAGGGACCGGTACGGACACAATTCTCCCTCTCCACTCACCTTACAAAGTTGAGCGAGACAGTAGAGCAGGCGCCATTTTGGACATACATAATAGCTGCACCAGCTCGGGGCTGTGCCCACCCTCAGCCAAACAGAAGAACTTGACTCTGGTGGTGAGAAAGAACAGGAGACTAAGACCTAGTGAATGTGTTGAGCTTATGAACTGGGACTGTGAAAAAAAACTGAGGGTGTGTGGGAGAACTCATGGTGTGGCTGAGACGTGAGTAGTCTCAGTGGGAGATGCCACAAATTTGCATGGATTTGGCTACCCAGTAAGAGACATTGCAGGGGAATTGGAGCTTACACTCCGATTTCAGAGAAGAAATCAACAGGATTGAACCCCCCCCAAAAAATTACAAAAGATCAGCCAAATGAAGAGCTGCTTTTTTGAAAAAATAAACAAAATTGACACACCAGTGGCCCAACTAACTAAAAAAAGGAAAGAACCAAATCAATAAAATCAGAGATAAAAAGAGAATGTAACAATAGACAACACAGAAATAAAAAGAGTCATCAGAAATTACTACAAAGAGTTGTATGCCAGCAAACAGGGTAATCTATCAGAAATGGGTAGATTCCTGGACACATACAACCATGAAACGTAGAAAACCTAAACTGACCCATAACTGAGAAAGAAATTGAATCAATAATAAATTCTCTCCAAAGAAAGAAAAGCCCAGGACAGATGGATTCACTGCTGAATTCTACCAGACATTTAAAGAAAAAATAACTCCAATACTTCTCAAAATATTCAGAACAATTGAAAAAGAGGGAATCTTCCCAAATTCTTTCTATGAAGCCAGCATCACCTTAATTCCTAAACCTGAAAAAGATGCAGCAGAGAAAGATAATTACAGACAAATTTCTCTGATGAACATAGATGCAAAAATCCTCAATAAAATTCTGGCCAATAGAATGCAACAACATAACAGAAAGATCATCCACCCAGACCAAGTGGGATTTACCCCTGGTATGCAGGGATGGTTCAACATTCGCAAATCAATCAATGTGATACACCACATTAACAAACTGCAGAAGAAAAACCATATGATTATCTCAATAGATGCAGAGAAAGCATTTGATAAAATTCAACACCTTTTAATGATGAAAACTCTAAACAAATTGGGTATAGAAGGAACATTCCTCAATACAATCAAAGCAATTTATGAAAAACCCACAGCCAGCATCCTATTGAATGGGGGAAAATTGGAAGCATTTCCACTTAGATCTGGTACCAGACAGGGATGTCCACTCTCACCACTGCTATTCAGTATAGTACTGGAAGTTTAGACAGAGCCATTAGGCAAGAAAAAGAAATTAATGGGATACAAATGGGGAAGGAAGAAGTCAAACTATCCCTCTTTGCAGATGATATCATTCTTTATTTAGGGGACCCAAAGAACTCTACTAAGAGACTATTGGAACTCATAGAAGAGTTTGACAAAGTAGCAGGATATAAAATCAATGCACAAAAATCAACAGCCTTTGTATACACAGACAATGCCATGGCTGAGGAAGGACTTCTAAGATCAATCCCATTCACAATAGCCACAAAACAAATACCTTGTAATAAACTTAACCAAGGACGTTAAAGATCTCTACAATGAGAATTACAAAATCTTAAACAAAGTAATAGGATACCAAAAAATGGAAGAATCTTCCATGCTCATGGATTGGAAGACTCAACATCATCAAAATGTCCATTCTCCCAGAAGCAATTTATAGATTCAATGTGATACCAATCAAAATATCAAAGACATTCTTCTCAGATCTGGAAAAAATGATGCTGAAATTCATATGGAGGCACAGGAGACCTCGAAAAGCTAAAGCAATCTTGTACAACGAAAACAAAGCCAGAGGCATCACAATACCAGATTTCAGGACATACTACAGGACAGTTGTAATCAAAACAGCATGGTACTAGTACAGAAACAGATGGATAGACCAATGGAACAAAATAGAAACACCAGAAATCAATCCGAACATCTACAGCCAACTTATATTTGATCAAGGATCTAAAACCAATTCCTGGAGCAAGGACAGTCTATTCAACAAATGGTGCTGAGAAAACTGGATTTCCACGTGCAGAAGCATGAATCAAGACCCCTACCTTACACCTGACACAAAAAATCCACTCAACATCGATTAAATACCTAATCTACGACCTGACACTTTCAAATTATAGAGAACATCAGAGAAACGCTGCAAGATTTGCACAGGCAAAGACTTCTTGGAAAAGACCCTGGAGGCACAGGCAGTCAAAGCCAAAATTAACAATGGGAGGCCGGCGCCGCGGCTCACTAGGCTAATCCTCCGCCTAGCGGCGCCGGCACACCGGGTTCTAGTCCCGGTCGGGGCGCCAGATTCTGTCCCGGATGCCCCTCTTGCAGGCCAGCTCTCTGCTGTGGCCAGGGAGTGCAGTGGAGGATGGCCCAGGTGCTTGGGCCCTGCACCCCATGGGAGACCAGGAAAAGCACCTGGCTCCTGGCTCCTGCCATCGGATCAGCGCGGTGCGCTGGCCGCAGCGCGCCGGCCGCGGCGGCCATTGGAGGGTGAACCAATGGCAAAGGAAGACCTTTCTCTCTGTCTCTCTCTCTCACTGTCCACTCTGCCTGTCAAAAAAAAAATTAACAATGCGGATTACATCAAATTGAGAAGTTTCTGTACTGCAAAAGAAACAGTCAAGAAAGTGAAGAGGCAACTGACAGAATGGGAAAAAGTATTTGCAAACTATGCAACAGATAAAGGGTTAATAACCAGAATCTACAAAAAGATCAAGAAACTCCACAACAACAAAACAAACAACACACTTAAGTGATGGGCCAGCCAGCGCCGCAACTCACTAGGCTAATCCTCTGCCTGTGGTGCCGGCACTCCGGGTTCTAGTCCCAGTTGGGGCACCGATTCTGTCCCAGTTGCTCCTCTTCCATTCCAGCTCTCTGCCGTGGCCGGGGAAGGCAGTGGAGGATGGCCCAAGTGCTTGGGCCCTGCACCCGCATGGGAGACCAGGAGGAAGCACCTGGCTTCTGGCTTTGGATCGTCACAGCACGCCAGCTGTAGCAGCCATTTTGGGGGGTGAACCAATGGAAGGAAGACCTTTTTCTCTGTCTCTCTCTTTCACTGACTAACTCTGCCTGTCAAAAAAAGAGAGAAAGAGAGAGAGAGAGAGATGGGCCAAGGATCTCAATACACATTTTTCAAAAGAGGAAACCCAAATGGACAACAGACACATGAAAAAATGTTCAGGATCACTATCAATCATGGAGATGCAAATCAAAACCACAATGAGGTTTCACCTCACCCTGGCTAGAATGGCTTACATACAGAAATCTACCAACAGCAGGTGCTGGTGAGGATGTGGGGAAAAAGGGACACTAACCCACTGTTAGTGGGAATGCAAACTGCTAAAGCCACTATATAAGTCAGTTTGGAGATTCCTCAGAAACCTGAATATAACCCTACCATATAACCCAGCCATCCTACTCCTTGGAATTTATCCAAAGGAAATTAATTTGGCAAATAAAAGAGCTGTCTACACCTCAATGTTTATTGCAGCTCAATTCACAATAGCTAAGACCTGGAATCAACCCAAATACCCATCAACTGAAGACTGGATAAAGAAATTATGGGACATGTCCTCTATAGAATACTATACAGCAGTGAAAAAATTAAATCCGGTCATTTACCACTAAATGGAGGAATCTGGAAAACATCATGCTGGTTGAAATAAGCCAGTCCCAAAGGGACAAATATCATATGTTCTCCCTGATTGGTGACAACTAACTGAGCACATAATAGGAAATCTTTTGAAGTGAATTGGACACTATGAAAAACAATGACTTGATCAGCTCTTGTCCCTACTGTCGAGGAACAACTTACTATTTTATTCCTTTTACTATTTTTTTGTTCTACTTAATACCATGGTTGAACTCTTTTTTAAAAAAAGATTTATTTATTTTATTTGAAAGCCAGAGTTACACAGAGAGAGGAGAGGCAAAGTGTGGGAGAGAGGTCTTCCATCCAATGGTTCACTCCCCATATGGCCGCAATAGCCAGAGCTGCGACAATCCGAAGCCAGGAGCCAGGAACTTCTTCCCAGTCTCCCACGTGGGTACAGGGGCCCAAGGACTTGGGCCATCCTGTACTGCTTTCCCAGGCCACAGCAGAAAGCTGGATGGGAAGGGGAGAAGCCGGGACTTGAACTGGAGCCCATAAGGGATGCCGGTGCTTCAGGCCAGGGCGTTAGCCCACTGCGCCACAGCGCTGGCACCGGTTGAACTCTTTAATTAACACACAATAATTCTTAGGTGTTAAATGTAACTGAAAAGTGATCCTTGTTATATATAGGAGTGGGAATAAGAGAGGGAGGAGACATACAGTTCAGCACATGCTCAATCGGACTTACCCCTAATGGTAGAGTTAGAAACGTGCCATGGGATTCCAATTCAATCCCATCAAGGTGGCATGTACCAATGCCATCTCACTAGTCAAAGCGATCAGTTTCAGTTCATAATTGATCATAGTGATAAGATTAAATGTCAAAGGGATCACATAAACAAGACTAGTGTCTGCTAATACTAACTGATCGAATTAAAAAGGAGAGAACAATCCAACATGGGAAGCGGTATACACAGCAGACTCATAGAATGGCAGATGTCCTAAACAGCACTCTGGCCTCAGAATCGGCCCTTAAGGAACTCAGATCTGACTAAAAAGCCCATGAGAGTATTTGAGGCATGGAAAGCCAAGACACTGTGGCAAAAAAAAAAAAAAAAAAAAAAAAAAAAAAAAAAAAAAAAATTAGCTAAATGACAGATCTCTGTGAGTGAGATCCCAGCGGAAAGAACGGGCCATCAAAGAAGGAGGTACCTTTCTCTGAAGGGAGGAGAGAACTTACACTTGTCTAAATAAGATCGGAGTTGGCGAACTCAAAAGGCTTCCATAGCTTTGGCAGCTCATGACAAGAGCCTCGGATGATTACTGACGCCATAAATAAGAGTGTCAATTGTTAAATCAACAACAGGAGTCACTGTGCACTTACTCCCTATGTAGGATCTCTATCCTTCATGTGTTGTGCTATGTGAATTAACGGTATAACTAGTACTCAAACAGTACTTTATACTTTGTGTTTCTGTGTGAGCGCAAACTGTTGAAATCTTTACTCAGTATATACTAAATTGATCTTCTATATATAAAAATAATTGAAAATTAAAAAATCCCATAATCGACAATAATGATTGAATGCAGAAGAGGTATAGGTAGGCCCATTATCAGTCTTTAATTGGATAGGTTTGTCAGTGACAGCTAAAATTTTTCCTTTGGAGAAGTAAGTTTCTTTATAATATATACATATATATTACATATATGTATGCATATATGTATGTATTTTCTTTGTGTCACATTACAAATTTAAACACTTAAAAAATAGGTAGGGGGCACAGGTAACAAATCTTACATTATGGTTAGTACTTACTTGCCAAAGTACAACTAATGCAAATGATTTATACCACCCTCCTTCCCCCAAATAGATTCATTAAAAAAATTGATTCATTAAAAAAATTGAACACAACGACATAGTACGTAGATTCTCCCTTAAGTGAGGTTGCCCAAATATAAGCTTAATGGGTATCAATAACAATCTGTAAATAAGAAAATGGTTTTAATGAAGGACAGTGATTTATATCCATTTGCCAAAGCTCCTTGGCATGATGGCCTCGAGGGCAGACAGCAGGAAAAGGAAAATAATGAGGGATTTGAGCACCTTGGGAACAACTAGAGATAATAGCAGGAACATCAGGAAGAAGAATTTTAAACTGTTTATGGAGAGATTTAGCTGATTAATGAAAAAATTCATGACTTTGAAGAGGATTAGTAAATAAGGCACCAACATGTAAATCTTCATCTGAAAGTCTGTTGCCTTCTGAAAGAAAACTTGGTAAAGAGGTGTGACTGTAAATATGAGCAATATGTAAAGTAAGTTGGTGTTGGCATAGCAGAGACTGTAAGGTTAAAAAACACTAAGTAAATTAAGATTAATGGCAGTGTTATGGGAAAAGGGCAGCAGATAAATTATTATTACCCCGGTTTTTCGTCTCACATGGAAGAATTTCCAAGCTGATAAGGCAAAGAGAAAAGCGAGATTTAAAGGTTTAAAAGCAAGGTTTATTAGAGTCAAAGACATCCAGCCAGAATGGCATGGAAGGTGACTGTAAAAGAAACAAAATCCAAAAGACTCTATAGCACTGAGCTTTTTTAAGTACAGTTTTTTAAGTACAATTTTAAAGGGAAAAAACACTTGACAATCAGATTGGCATTCAGTTACCAAGTGGGAACAAAAGCCATAACAAGACCTGATTTACTCTTACCTGGCTTGCTCATGGTAAGACAAAAATCCATCACAAGTTTGGGATACCTAATTTGTTTTTACAATAAACTGTGAGCTCAGGAACTCACCACTCCCTTGCTAGTCTCATGGTAAATTTGTGAGATTCCAAAGACTGGGCAGCCAGGCACTTATGACCTTGCTAAGGATAACTTTTAGGGGGAAAGCAATCATTTTACACCCCAAATTCCACCGACTGCCTATTAACTCATCTGACTCCTCACAGCAAGACTAATTTGAGCATGTGGCAAATGAAACAATAAGTTAGCAACATATTGAGAATCACCAATAAGATTAAAGGTATTAGGAAACTGGCACAGTCTTATCCATGGTGCAATCTGCACTTTGATTTGCATTCTATACCCCTGTTCCACTGCCATTACTGAAAGCCAGGTAACCACATGGCCCAAACTACCTGTGCCAAGCTCCACTCCCAACCTAATGGGATTGGCTAACTCCTACCTCACTGTCCGCCCCCTGGAAAAAGTTTATTAGACCCCCTTCCCAGACACGCGGCCCTTTTTCTCATCCCTTCGCCGCCCCACCCCTCCAGTCTGTTGCGTTTTCCCCAATAAACCCTTCCTTTACTCCGGTGTTCAGTGTGCTTTGTGACTGCCTAACAGAAATATGTAACAAAAGGATTGATCTTTAAACAATTGTAAGGCAAAAATATCCACTGGCCAGATTACTGTGCTGAGCCATTTTGTTGTGGCAAGGTACACCTTTGTTTTTTCAGAGAATTTTGTTAATAAGTCATCACTCCTCTTGTAGAAGATCCATCTAAAAAAATAGTTAGAGCTTGTGCTATGGGCATCTTTATAATGACAGAATGAAAGTAAAACGGAAATGTTGTAAAAAGAGTTCTTAGGAAAATTTTAAGAAAGATCTCTCACATAATCAATGAAGGCAATTTGATAAGTAAGTTGAAATTGTTCAGGTTCCTATTTAGAAAACAGCAGGTAGGCCAGCGCCGTGGCTCACTTGGCTAATCCTCCACCTGCAGCACCAGCACCCTGGGATCTAGTCCTGGTTGGGGCGCCGGTTCTGTTTTGGTTGCTCCTCTCCCAGTCCATCTCTCTGCTGTGGCCTGGGAAGGCAGCGGAGGATGGCCCAAGTGCTTGGGCCCTGCACCCACATGGGAGACCAGGAGGAAGCACCTGGCTCCTGGCTTCGGATTGGTGCAGCACTGGCCGTGACGGCCATTTGGGGGTGTCTCTCTCTCTCTCACTGTCTAACTCTGCCTGTCCAGAAAAAAAAAAAAAGAAACGGGAGCTGACAGATGGTATGGTCAGGTCACTCAATCATGAATCTGTCCAACTTGGTCTCATATTTGCCCTGTATAGATCCTGGCTTAGTAAATATTAACCAAATCAAGTCTCAATCAAGGTAAGAAATTGGTGAGGTCCTTTGGCAATTAAATTTGCAACAATCTGTGAGTAAGGATAGATGTTAAAGAAAGAGGTATGAAGTAAACAAAGCCATTCAATAATGTAAATATTTTCAGAAACCTTTGCAAGCAATACTCCAGTGGGGTCAATAAGACTGGGAACAGCAGCTAGTTGTAAAGGGGCCTTATGAGTAATGTGATTAATAAAACTCTGCCATAAGGTCAGATTAATATCTTTTAGAGATAGTTGAATTTGAGGAGAAAATTTAATGGTAGCTGTAGGATGTGTTTTTCCCTTCAAGGCTTCAAAAAGCAGTTGTAACTGCTGGGTAGTTAACCTAAAATAAGGACAGACCCAGTTAAGGTGTCCTAAATACTGTTGTAATTGTACCAAGGTTAAAGGCTGAAGTAAGAGCAATTGGGGAAGAGTAGGGATAGATATGGCAGTAAGTAACTTTTTATCTAATTGTAATTGTTCTTGAGCTAGGGACTCCACCGTGAGTAATCTTTCTCTAGGAAGGGGCCATTGTTTAACCTATTCTGGCTCCCCAGGCACCCAGGTTAAAGGCAGCCCTGTGTGGGGATGGGTTGATTCAGTGGGTGTTCCTATAACATGAATACTAGCTTGAATTTGTGGTAATAAATCTTGACTCAAATAGGAAAGGGAATAAGATGAATATAAGGGCAAATGTGAACAACGAGGTGTTGGCCTCCAGGATCATGACAACCAAAACATTTTGTGTCAGGACCTTTAAGAGCAGCAGCCAACAGATTGTTTTTTGTTTTTGTGACAGGCAGAGTGGACAGTGAGAGAGAGAGAAACAGAGAGAAAGGCCTTCCTTTTTCCGTTGGTTTACCCCCCAGTGGCCACTGCAGCCGGCGCGCTGAGACCGGCGCACAGCGCAGATCCAAAGCCAGGAGCCAGGTGCTTCTCCTGGTCTCCCATGCGGGTGCAGGGCCCAAGCACTTAGGCCATCCTCCACTGCCTTCCCAGGCCACAGCAGAGAGCTGGACTGGAAGAGGAGCAACTGGGACAGAATCCGGCACCCTGATCGGGACTAGAACCCAGGGTGCCGGCGCCGCAGGCGGAGGATTAGCCTATTGAGCCACAGCACCGGCCAACAGATGGGTTTTATAAGTTTCAGGTTTATCAGTAACAGGCTTTAACACATCTTTACAATCCTGTTTAGCATTTTTAAAGGCCAATTGTGTTAACAAAACCTGAGTGGCTTAGTTTTCTACTTGTCACCCAATAGCTTTTTGTAATTTTTCAATGAAGAACATATAATTTTCGGTAGGCCTTTGTCTTTCTGTGGAGAAAGAGGTGGATGGACCACAGACATCAGGTATCTTTTTCCAGGCTTTTAAAACCATATTCGAAATCTGAGTATTTGCTTCTCTTAGGGGATAATTAACTTGTTGATTGGGATTAGTAAAAGCTCCTTCTCCAAATAATTGATCTGTTCTAATAGGTATATTATGAATCAAATTATCCATGGCTTGGGCATTAGTAAGATTTTGATACTCTTATGCCCACACCATATACTGTGCTGCAGTTACAAGCACCTTTATTAAAGTTTGCCAAGCCCAGGGCACCATCTCCTAACTTTCTCCAATAAATAGTCTCTAACAATCCCATAGTATAAGAACTTTACATGCCATAATCAGTGAGGCTCTATTTTACTTTTTAAAACATATTATAAGGTAGAGAATCATGCCTGTCTGGGGCATTCTGTGGTCTTATAATAGGACAAACATCTGATAAGGGGTCCCCTTGCTCTCGGGCTTCTTCTAACATGCCTAGTGGGGCAGATTGGGCAGGAGGCTCATGGTAAGAGCCCCATGGAAAGAGCGACAACAGGACTAACTTTTTCTTCATCAGCAGCCTTAAGAGCTGAGGGACAAATCTCCTCTGGCAAAGTTGGAATAGCTGGGTGGCTCTCCTGGCCAGGGAGAGCCTCCAACAGGCTCACAACGTGGCTGAATGCATCCAGCTGCAATACCATGCCTGAAGCACAAAGATGGGAGCCTATGGCACTTCATGTAATTCTTCTCCTATTTTTTCCCAATCCATCACCTTCAAGGTACCTTCATCAGGATACCAAGGGCAACATCTATTTCCTGAAGTAATTGTCCAATGATGTTTTCAGGGATGGAGTGTCCTGCCTGTTTTAGCAAATAATACAATTCTTTCTTATGCTTTTGTTGCACCCGGGGGAGGGAATTCCCCATGTTAATGACTCGCCAGGATCTCAGAGATTAATGAGATGAGCTACACATCTGTAATCCTTGCCAGGTGTGGTGATCCATCCCTTTCATGCTGTGCCAAGGGTGACTATTCGGGCACCAGTTATGGAGAGAGAAATGGAGAGAAAGAACACGGGAGCATCCATTCTAAGAGCACACCTCTGGATAGCTATGTGCTCCCATTTTTATATAGAGTGTACCAGCAAGTCTACAGGTCATCGGCCATGTAGGCAAGGTTATACATCAACTTAAAGATTTGGGAAAAGGAATTCGGTCTGGTGGTCTAACAGGGATTACAGTTGTGTTGTAAATCTTCAGAGACAGGCCTAGTTAGATGCTCGTGCAAGTTTACAAATTCCCAAAAATATTCCAGGTACCAATTCATGTTCATTAGCCCCCTGCTGCTCCCACTGCCACATTCCTTTGGGGTTGGTGTGCCCATCCCCAGCCTGGTTTGGCATGAACAGAAACTGCATCTGTGCCTCTATTTTCAGGGGGGTATACGCCCTGAAAGGCACTTGTGTAGCATCTCTACAATGCTGGCAAGGATGTGGGGCAAAAGGTACCCTAATCCACTGTTGTTGGGATTGTAAACTGGTACAGTTTTTGTGGAAGACATTATGGAGATACCTCAAAAATCTGAAAATATATCAACCTAGCAATCCCACTCTGGGAAATTTACTCAAACCAAAATGCAATCAGCATATGAAAGAGTGATGTACACCCCCCTGTTCATTATACTCAATTCACAATAGCTAAGATATGAATCAACCCAATTGTCCATCAACTGATGACTGGATAAAGAAATTCTGGTGTATATACACTATGGAATCCTCAGCAATAAAAAAAAAAATGAAATCCTACCTTTAGCAACACATTGGATGCAACTGGAAACTATTATATTAGTGAAGCCAGTCTCAAAAAAAACAGATATCATATGTTTTACCTGATCTGTGTTATCTAATAGAGTACCTAAAATGTACTGGAGTGAAATGGACATTTTGAGATTCAGTGATTGTTTAGTCCTGCCTCACCTGTTGAGAAATAATTTTTTTGTTCATACTATTTGTTGAACTCTTTACTTAGTGTTGGGTTAATCTTTTATGAGTATAAAGTAATAAAATAAAATAGATAAATATAATAGATCTTTGTAAAAATTAAGAGTAGAAATAGGAGAGTGAGGAAAAAGAGGTGGGAGCATAGGCTGTAGGGAAGGTAGGATGAGAAGGATCATGTTCTTAAATCTGTATTCATGAAATACAGGAAATTTGTATACATTAAATAAAAAATTTTTTTTGACAGGCAGAGTGGACAGTGAGAGAGAGAGACAGAGAGAAAGGTCTTCCTTTGCCTTTGGTTCACCCTCCAATGGCCGCCGCGGCCGGTGCGCTGCGGCCGGCGCACCACGCTGATCCGATGGCAGGAGCCAGGTACTTACCCGGCGCACCGCGCTGATCCGATGGCAGGAGCCAGGTACTTCTCCTGGTCTCCCATGGGGTGCAGGGCCCAAGCACTTGGGCCATCTTCCACTGCACTCCCTGGCCACAGCAGAGAGCTGGCCTGGAAGAGGGGCAACCGGGACAGAATCCAGCACCCCGACCGGGACTAGAACCCGGTGTGCCGGCACCGCAAGGCGGAGGATTAGCCTAGTGAGCCGTGGCGCCGGCCCATTAAATAAAATTTTAAAGATAGAAATAGAGGAGCCACCACTGTGGTGTGGCGGGTAAAGCCGCCGCCTGCAGTGCCAGCATCCCATATGGGCACTGGTTCAAGTCCCAGCTGCTCCACTTCCAATCCAGCTTCCTGGTAATGTGCCCGGGAAAGCAGTGAAGATGGCCCAAATCCTTGAGCCCTTGCACCTGCGTGGGAGACCTGGAAGAAGCTCCTGGCTCCTGGCTTTGGATCAGCATAGCTCCAGCCTTTGCAGACAATTGGGGAATGAACCAGCAGACAGAAGACCTCTCTCTACCTCTCCTTCTCTCTGTTAGTAACTCTGACTTTCAGATGAATAAATAAATCTTTAAAAAAAAGAAATAGAGCCAATCACTGCAAGTTAAAGCCCACTGTGGAACCACTGTTGCAAATAAGGTATTAGAAATTGGAAAGAGTTCAAAAGAAAATAAGATGAAATAGTTATGACTAGAAAATACTGTGAAGGAGCTTGGTACTGAATCACAGGAACCCCTTAATATTCAGGTTTCAAAACTAGCAAATTATAAAAAAAATAAAATACTGACTTTAAAGAAACTTGAAGGAATGTGTACCATTAGTTTGGTTTTTTTTGTTTGTTTGTTTGTTTTTGTTTTTGTTTTTTTTTTTTTTTTTGACAGGCAGAGTGGACAGTGAGAGAGAGAGAGAGAAAGGTCTTCCTTTGCCGTTGGTTCACCCTCCAGTGGCCGCCACGGCCAGCGCGCTGCGGCCGGCACACCGCACTGATCCCATGGCAGGAGCCAGGTACTTCTCCTGGTCTCCCATGGGGTGCAGGGCCCAAGCACTTGGGCCATCCTGCACTGCACTCCCTGGCCACAACAGAGAGCTGGCCTGGAAGAGGGGCAACCGGGACAGAATCCGGCGCCCCAACCGGGACTAGAACCCGGTGTGCCGGCGCCGCAAGGCGGAAGATTAGACTAGTGAGCCGTGGCGCCGGCCTGCACCATTAGTTTTTGAGAACATTCAGTCTATGGTAAAGGAAATGCCTTTAAAGAACTCTTTTAATGTACTTGTGGGAAGTGGGGAGGAGAAACAACTTTGGAAAAGGTGAGCCTGGGTTAAGATACCACCAGCTCTGCACTTGTGAGCTGTGTGATTCTGTGTCTGTTGCTATGTCCCTCGGCCACTTATTAAAAGGAAAAAAACATTATATATGAGATTTTATAAAGATTAAGTGAAATAATGTATGCAAATTATGTTGTGTCTAGCACATGACCAGTTTTCCCTAATTGGTTGCTATTCAATAACAATTATTTAAAAGCTAGTCCTACAGAATATATTAACTGGTTTCATTATTTTAAATGGTTTCAAACAATTTACTCAGATTAGGCAGGTAACACTCATTTTACTTTGATCTATTTCTCTATTAGTGCAGAAATAGAAACAAAAATAAAAGCCATAGGCACTTATTATTAACTATTCTGTGCCTAGAAACTGAGAGGCTCACCCTCATCATGGATTTCATAAGTGATTCTGGAATTAGTAAGAAAAAGAAATGATATGAACAACATGAGATGAGTTTAAGGAAGGGGTTTAATTTATTGACAGTTTTGTTACTTCCTTAGATGTTATGGATTGTGTTTGAGTTATTCATTAAATTCTTCACTTGTTAAAAAAAAGTGTGATGATGAAGTGGAACTGAGAATGACATACACTGTCCAGATAAGCTCTCCTTGTGAACAGTGAACTAGAGGGAGAATAGGAGTCCAAAAAGAGGACTGCACTGCTAGGCGGGAAGATGCGGCCAACACTACAACACTAAACAAAGTTGGTGGAAAATGAAATTCAAAGTTTAATTGTGGTGCACATTAAACAGGGGAACTGTTCTAAAAATGCCTGGTCATGGAGCAGCTCTTCACCCTCCAGAGGAGGTAGAGCACAGATCATTGAGAGGTAGTTTAACTTGAAACTTCTATGAACTGGGGTGGGGAAAGAGACAAAATCAGGGGCAGAGAGGGAGCTCTGGTTGGAGAGAAACCGGAGGGAAGCAGCTGGGTCGCAGATTCTGAGCTCAACAGGTACCAGCTGCTTTTCTGTTGGGAGATGCTGAGTTCAACCTGTGAAACAGAGACAGGCAATGTCACACCCAAGCCAGGGCTTGCCCACGTCCTTCCTAAACAGCCAGGACTGTGGCAAGTGGCATGGTATGTATATGTGTAACACTCACTTCAAAGGGTCTGTAACTTCTCAGCGAACGCCCACATCACTGCTGAAATACAGAAACAAAACAAGGCACTTCAGACACTGGCCTATGGGAAACCTGGAAGTGTACCGCCAGGAAGGGGAAAGGGATCACCTAATCCTGTGACCTTGCAGACAGCTCTGGGATGGACAAAACCACCAATCACCTGTATAACATGTGGGACCGTCTTCTAAACAGAAACAAAATGGACCATTCTTAAACATTGGGTCATATCAAAATCGTTCAGAACTTGTTGAAAAATAAATAATCCAAACAACAGGAGAAACCATACAAGCTACAGCAAGCAGCACTTCTAGAGAAAACATGTGCAGTAGCTCCAAATGTGCTAAAGAAGATCCCTGGGACTCTTTGGCAAAATTCACATGCAGCTGAGATGCTGCATTTTCCCTTGTTCTCACCCTTTGTTGTAAATTAGGGGTGGGGAACTTCTGTCCCATGGGCTGTATCAGGCCAGAAAAATCATTTGGTCCAGCCCTACCAAGGCGACCTAGACTTTACTCAAAATTCAATAAATCTACAGCAAGCTCATTTTTAATTTGATAACTTTTTATGGCCCACGAATGATGTTGTAAGTATCCAAATGTCCCTATTCAGAAAAAAAAGGTTCCCCACCCCTTCTGTAAATGAACAGAAGCATCCAGAGCCAAGCCTCTTTGGTTCTCCCCATAAGAATATGAGTTCTTGTGATGCCAACCACACTTGCAATCCCCCGCTGGCCCACGACCTGACACTTGCACAACTTCTCCCCAGTCTGCTCCAGTCCCAGCCCTAAGCCAGCCCAGGGTTCAACAAACCTAGTTCCTTTCTTAGGTCTTCTATTTCCTTCTGTAGTACGACACACTGGCACAGCAGTTGAGAGACAGAGAAAAAGAGAGAGAGAGAGAGCGAAATGGTGAGTATATATTGGCCTGCTCCCTCCCCATCCATGCCCCCAGCCTTTTCATCTGGCACCTCCCACAGCACAGTGGCCACATTGGCTTGGAATCCTAAATGAAAAGGAGGCACCCTCTCTCCTGTGGTGTGGGACAGTGAGTAGGAGACACAGGAGTCAGTTAAACCTGGACACATATCCCACCACCCAGTTTGGGCTTGCATTTCTAGAAGCCAGAGGCTGTACTACCTTAGGACAGCCCTCTATTCCAGGTGGCAACTGCGGCCTTTCTGTTCTTCGAGGAAGGACAGGTAGCTCCAGATCACCTGAAAGAGAATGCAAAATCAAACTTTCCAATGAGGAAGTGAGGTAGAAAGGGAATGACAGTCTCACCTTCTACTGGCAAAAAGTTGCCCTGCTCTGCTCAGGGACTCCAATCCTCTTTCTGGCCTGCCTTCCCACTAGTGTCACTGGACAGTAGTGACCTAGTGTCAGGCCATGTGCCCCAGTGATTCCCTAGGGTTGTGGCTCTAGGACACACTCTGGGACAGCCACAGGCACAGCCAGCTTCTGGGAGAAGTGACATGACTGTGCAGGACTCAGCAGGAAAGGTTCTGCTTCAGTGACCATCTACTGGTTTTGCAGCTTGGAGTACTAACACAAACCACCCCCACCTCACAAACACCATTCAGAGGATGATGCAGCCTTAGGCCAGCCTGGTTTCCTGGGGGTGAGCTGCCTGGATAGGCAGGAAAGTCTGGGGGCAAGGTTGAATCCCCAGAAATGACAGGTCTGAAGTTGTCCATCTTTAGCCCCTCTCCCCTCCACTTGAATCCAACCCACTGGACTCACCAGAGAGTGCAGGGCTTCTGGGTATGATGTCTCCCCAGCTGGGAGACAAAGGTTGCCAGTTTGCACCAACTGGGTGGTCTCTGGTGTTAGGGTTCCCACTGCTGAATTCTCCACGGTGACTGGACTGGGAAGATGTCCCTGCCATGTGTGCTGGAAGCTAAAACAAAAATTTCTCAGAGTTGCTCCAGGGTGTCAGTGCCAGTGTGGGTTAAATGTGTAGAGCCAGGATGAGATGAGGTCAGGAGCAGGCAAGGGAACTGTAGGCTCATCTCATCAGCTCTTTCTCTCTTCTCAGTCATAGGCCAGGAAGGAGAGTTGAGCCAGGGAGAAAAATATTGGTACTGAGAAGCACACACCCTCTGCCAAGCAGGACTGGGGAGCATCTGAGAGAGAGGAATCAGGAGGCTGAGAAAAGTAAACACCACAGCTCTGCAGCCCAGCCTGCAAGGGAGTCCCCTGATGTATTCAAATCCAGCTGGCAGCCCTGCCTTGTAACCCAAACATGAAGAGTATCAAGAACAGTGCCTGGCACACACCAAGTGCCCTCTAAATGTTTGTCCCTGACCTGAGGATCTCAATTTGGCGTCCTAGTGATGCAAGGCTCCCAATGAGTAGTTCTAAGTAAGGGGCACAGGCAGCAGGCCTAGAAAGGTGTGCTCTCAGTGAGGGGAGGAGGAGAATAAAGGGAGAATAAGAGGGAGAGAAAGAAGAAGGCCTACTCACTTGGGTCTTTGGGACTGGATCTCTGCTTAGGCCACCATCTCCTCTGACCACAGCCTGGAAATCCCTCTTCCTCCTCGTCCCACGTTTCTTCCTAGCACAGCCCTGACTGGACTTTTTGGATCCCCCATGGAGCAGGGAAACCATGCTGGACTTCTCAGGCAGTGAGACTTTAGGGAAGGAGACTGACGCCATGGGAGCTATTGACTCTCTGTGCCCCCACGGAGCAAAAGCTGTCCCAAGGACAACGTTAGTGTCAATCCCTAGGGATTTCTGCTTCTGGACCAACTCCTTCTTGGGAGTGGCATGGGGCAGCCCCCCTGCACCAGAAGCAGCAGCAGCACCAGCACCCAGGCAGCTGGGCCTACCCTCTCCATCACTCTGCATTTTCTTAGAGATAATGGAAGCCACTTCTCGCACCCTCTGTCTTTCCATGGTCCAAGTGAAACCCCAGAGAGTAGAGGTCAACAGACGGACTGAAATGTGAGGGAAATTCTCCCTGCTAAGGAAAATTGAGCATCTGGGGTTCCCTACCAGTGTTTCAGAGCTGCTGCACTTGAACAAGCCCCTTCTTTCCTGGGGAATGCTCACCCGCCTGGGCTGCATTATCCCGAGATCATCGGAGGAGGTAAGGCGGAAAGGCAGCCCCACCAGGCCATCCCTGCAGGCACGCTGGACAATCATGCTAATGCTTAAATGCGATCTGTCTACTCTTCTCTTTCTGCTGTCCCAGATCTGGCCTGTCCCTGAAGCACTCATGTATGGAGGGGCAGCACAAGCCTGGAGTGTTTCCACCGAGCTGGGGTCTAGCATAGCTTTACTGCTCGCATCTGCCTCAAAGCGCACACAAATGGCCCCTGTTTCGGCACAGGTGCTTTCTGCATCTGGAAATCTGCTCAAAGCCCCAGCATCCGGATCGCTGAGCAGCCGCACGATGGCTGCACACGCCTCAGCAACCTGGGACATGGAATCCACAGGGCCCTCCCCGTCAGAAGCAGGAGTGGTAGGCCGGGCTTCACAGCCAGGGAGCACCCCTTCTCCTTCCTGGATCATTCTCAGTTCAGGCTCCGAATCGGAGTCCAACTCCAACGGCAAGTTAAATGTCTGCGGGCTTGAGGGCCCACTCTCCCCTCTGCCTTCACCTTGGTCCTGCTCCTGGCCCTCATCCCTTTCTGGCAGCCCCAAATCCCAGCTTTGCCCAGCTGCCCGCAGGGCTCCGGAGCTCCCACAGACTGTCTGCTCCTCACTCTTCAGGCCGATATCTTCGCTAAAACCAGACGCCTTACTGTGGGAGCTCATGTCTCAAGTCTAGGCAGACCGGACTGAGCGGAAACGGTGGATCTAGCCACAGTCTCTGCGGAGGGAGAGTTGGGAGGCGAGCAGCAGGAGCTGCGACACCCTGCAACGGCCGTTACCGCAAGGGTCGCAGGGAATTTCCTCAAACGACTCAAGGCTTCCGGCACGAATTACAAAGCGTGAGGCGCGCTTCTCATTGGTCAGTCCCAAGCCAATCAGTTAGCTCCATATTGTCCCGCCCCTTCAGGTACCAGCCAATAGGGACAAAGACGCTTGCTCTGAAGCCAAACATAGTGTCTGACATGGAGGTCGCTAGCCAATTAGGTGGTGGGCATCGAGTGTCCAGGCCTCATCCCACCTCTTCCTTTCCAGCTACGTCCGTTCCAACATCGGCTTTCAAAACTCAGCTAGGTCTTGCAGTCACTGTTTCCCCATTATACGGCTTGAAAGTCGATGGGTGGGGTCTGACAGCATCTGAGTCAAGACCATGGGAGAATTAAAGTAACGATGAGTGTGAATCCCTCAGAACAGAAAGGATTTGCAAGCATCCATTCCATCCATGCGAACTTATGTCCCGATATCAAAATAGACAATAATGCCCATCCTCAATGATCCGAGGTTGCCCTATATTTTCCCTAACTGTCCCACATACGAAGTGTTTTAGGATTAAGACGGTACACTCTCTGTCACAACTGCTTCGTCTGAATGCATATTCAAACGTGCTGTTGTCAAGAAGGTGGGATGGACAGTGGAGTTGGGATTCAATCTCTGGGGGTTCTGATGTGGGATGTTGACATCCCAAGTGACATTTTAACTGCTGCACCAAATGCCTTCCTCCCAATTACTTTTTTTAATTTTTTTGACAGGCAGAGTGGACAGTGAGAGAGAGAGACAGAGAGAAAGGTCTTCCTTTGCTGTTGGTTCACCCTCCAATGGCTGCTGCGGCTGGTGCGCTGCGGCCGGCGCACCGCGCTGATCCCATGGCAGGAGCCAGGTGCTTCTCCTGGTCTCCCATGGGGTGCAAGGCCCAAGCACTTGGCCCATCCTCCACTGCACTCCCTGGCCACAGCAGAGAACTGGCCTGGAAGAGGGGCAACCGGGACAGAATCCGGCACCCCGACCAGGACTAGAACCCGGTGTGCCGGCGCCGCAAGGCGGAGGATTAGCCTAGTGAGCCGCGGCGCTGGCCCCAATTACTTATAAAAGCTTTTAAGCCCTTACTTTTGGGTTTTATATTTATCTCCTCAAGAATGGTTTGCCAGTAGTTTGCAAACTGCATTTTGAAAACCACTGTCGAGGCTGGTGCTATGGCATAGCGGGTAAAGCCGCCGCCTACAAAGCTGGCATCCTATATGGGCACCAGTTCGAGTGCTGGCATTCCATATGGGCGCCGGTTCGAGTCCCGGCTGCTACACTTCCGATGCAGCTCTCTGCTATGGTCTGGGAAAGCAATGGAAGATGGCCCAAGTCCTTGGGCCCCTGCACCCACGTGGGAGACATGGAGGAAGCTCCTGGCTCCTGGCTTCGGATCAGCCCAGCTCCAGCCATTGCAGTCATCTGGGGAGTGAACCAGCAGATGAAAGACGTCCCGCTACCTCTCCTTCTCTGTGTAACTCTGACTTTCAAATAAGTAAATAAATCATTGGGAAAAAAAAAAAAAGAAAATCACTGTCCCCAAATTTTTCAGTGAACAGAAGGATCCATAAATATTAATAGGTGAGATTTAGATGAAATGGTTCAATGCTAGCACATTAAAATAGGCACTGAAATATACTGTAGCTGAGGACTAAATACAACTCTTGTTTAACCTAGAGAAAAAAAATGCCTTGAAGTTGTGAACCCATGGCACTTTGTTGGCCAGCCACTTTGGTAGACAGTTTGCCCACGTCTACCATATATACAAGTGTAGAAAACATAACCCTGCAACTGCATGATTAATTATAAGGTGTTCAAGTCAGATAACTACTAGACAGGGCAGGAGAGAGTGCATTGCACCTTCAGAAGTTCCATTCATGCCCCCTGATAGGGAAAAAAATCATGTGCAAAAGGCTATAAGCAGGCTGATTCTATTTATGACAAGCTGGAAAAGAAAAAAATATAGGGACATAAATCGGGTCTCTCTTTAATAGAATCAGGGGTTCTTAGAAGGGGATACCTACCAGAGGGCTAGAAGGAAATTGTGGGAGTGTTGTAAAATTATCTGCTTTGTGGTGCTGAGTAAATAGCAGTGGGCATGTCATTTTCAAAGAATGGTGTTCAGCTGTAAGTAGAAAATACTAACAACCAGCTAACACAACAGCTTGCAGATGTGTGGAAATTTGCATGACATGACAGCTGTGTTACAAATTACAAAGTACATGAACCTGGAAAGTCTTAAAGCAAACCGAGTGTTGATCAAATAAAATGTTAGGGGTAGGGGCTGGTGCTGTGGCACAGCCAATTAACACCCTGGCCTGAAGCGCCAGCATCTCCTATGGGCACCAGTTTGAGACCCAGCTGCTACACTTCTGATCCAGCTCTCTGCTATGGCCTGGGAAAGCAGTGGAAGATGGCCCAAGACCTTGGGCCCCTGCACCCATGTGGGAGACCCGGAAGAAGCTCCTGGCTCCTGGCTTCAAATCGGTGCTGCTCTGGCCGTTGCGGCCAATTGGGGAGTGAACCAGCAGATGGAAGACCTCTCTCTCTCTCTCTCTCTCTCTCTCTGTGTGTGTGTGTGTGTGTGTGTGTGTGTAACTCAGACCTTCAAATAAATAAATAAATCTTTAAAAAATGTTAGGTGTAGTTAACGTAGCAAAACTAAAACAGATGGAAATAATAAAACTTGTGTGACATCTGTGAAGGTTGTAACCCCATAGTACTTAGCCAATAAGGAACCAGGTGTGTACTGTCACGCCAGGGAGTAGTTTGCTGTAAACTGCATCAGGTGTGCCTTACCACCAGACACTGATCTTGCAAGACTGTGAATTAAGTCTTGCTTTCATTGTACTTCTCAAGCCCAACTCCATCCTTTGAGTAGACAGGTGAGGATATTTCCCAAAAACTTGGGACTTGTCCAGATCTCTGTGCTCCTGTGGACTGGAGGCTCTAGCAGAGGGGGAGATGTGTCCCACTCCATTTCAGGTGGCCTACTCTGTCCAGGCATCCCGTCTCCCTGCAGAAGCCACGGAAAAGCCCAATACTGTTATTCAGAAGATAGTGGAGGTCACACACACATACAGAAAAGCAGGCACTGCAGCAACCAGAAAACCTCATGCACCAGCCAAGGTAGGAAAATTGCACTTTAATTACTGCCTTGGTGGTTAGATATTTTCAGAGTCAAGTGTGTGTCACTCAGACATCCTACATAGCAAGTGAGTGTGGAGTCTCAATCCGCAGTTCCGTTCCCCCACAAGGCAAGCAGCTGGAGAAAGACAAAGTGAATGAGTCTTGCAGTGTGGTATAAACCTCCACTAGCAGTGCAGGGTGCTGATTATGTAGGGGGATCTTGGGGTGTGCAAGAGACCTCCACGGGTGGGGGTTTGAGTACATGGAAAACTCAGACACAGGGACAACTGCTTTAATATGAGAAAAAAAATTCTAGGTCCCTCTGATAGTCCCCCAGAAGGTCCACTGAGGAGCATGTTAAGGCTTTGAGGGGAATGCCTCCTAAGGACAAAGAAAAACAAAATAATGATTACTAGAGTTTTCTTCCCAAACTAAATTCTCAAGTAAACTTTTTTTCTTAAGGTTCCAGCTGAGAAAAAGTAAGAGCTGTTTTAAGTGGCTTATAGATAAAAAAGTGTGCTCATACAAATTAAAAACTATTAAATAAACCCAAAATACCTTTTGGCTCATGTGACTTAAATCTGATAGGTTGTTTTAAATTTGTTGGTAAAAAGAAACTGCGGATGTTTTCAGAGACCTTGATACGTTTGTGCTTAGGTTTCCTGGAAATATAGAAAGATAAGATGAAGTCCAATTTTCTTCTAGAGTTGTTCTTTGGCAAGACCACGCTTAAGATAATAACATGCTTATATTAAATCTGTTCTTTATCTGATTAAATCGCGTTAGTTAAATGACTATATCTTTGACAGGTTTTCTCAATCAAAGTGCTAAATTAAGGCCTTTGGACTTGGTTTTCAGCTGGGCTCCTGGGAATCCTCAAAGGATGTTATACCTGTGTTGTAGAGATTTGACCAGTTACTGTGTAGATGAGGTAATTAAGACAGTAAATGATAATGGTTGAAAAAAATGGTATGGAAGGGGCAAAGATTTTACAATGACATTTTGATAATAAAAGATTTCATACATAGTAGTTTCATTAGAAAAGAAAATAATCTGCTTAGGAGTTGAAGTTTTCATTTTCATGTGTTGTTGTATATATTTATTTCCTGAAGTTCCATCCAGTGTGTACTCCTAGGATTAGTCCAATTTACTGCTGGAATATGGTGGTCTTATTTTTTATATCCTGTAGGATCAATTTGCTAGTGTTTGGTTTCTGATTTCTGCTTGTATACCATCAGTGTGTGCTTGACGTGATTTTTCTCTCTCAAACAGTCCTTGTTAAGACTGGGAATGCAGGTGAGTCAAAGCTCAGAGAGTGAGTTGATGAGATTCTCTTTTTCTTGATCTTCTGCAATAATTCCTTTTTTCTATTTAAAATAAAATTGACAGTAAACTTTTCATAGATATTTATAAAAATACTTATAACAATCAGGCCTCTAACCTGCAAAATTAATTCTCTATTTGCAAAGTGCAATATATGAAAATACAGGAGCAGACTGTTATTGAATGAGAAAACTTAATTTTTCTCACTAAATACAATTAGTTTTCCTGATCATAAACCCATCATCAGTTTTATATAGAATACAGGAAAGTATGTCCAGAGGTAACCAACACTAGTATTTGTCTCTCCATAGAGATTAAGACAACTTAATTCTCAAAAAGCAGAGCTGAGCCTATTAAGTTGATATCTGTTTCAGAAACTCTGGCACAGGATGGAAATAACAGGAATATTCAAGAAGCACAGTGCTTCTGTCATTACTTCAAAAGCTAAAAACTTGCCATAATAAAATAATGCTGTGCCCTATTCCCAGGAATTTTAGGACTTGTTGCACATCCCAAGTCTAGAAAGAGACAAGAAGTCATTGAAATACCTGGGTGAGCTCATCTGCCCTATGGATGTTCATGGTGCATTATGGTGTTTGAGTCAACAGAACTATCACTAGACACAGGTAAAGCAAAGAAATAGATATAGTTACCAAACCCCAGGGTTATGGGGGTTCTGTGAAGACAATTTCCAGACAGATGCCAAACTACTCAGTGGAACTAGCAGTTTTGCAAACGTTCCCACACATTCCTGTGTCATTAAAGGAACACTTGCAGACGGGTGCCTTCACCATTGTCCATTCCAGATATGTTAAGGGAAGACCCATTGCTATTACCTCCATGGACAAAGTTCATTTGCTGCCCTAAGCACTCCAATGGAAGACCAGGGAATTCTTTTCTGGGCTGAGATCCTCCACATGGTCTGCTTCTGGGTGAGAGGCTCTGCCAACTCACAGAATCAATTTTCTCCCTCAGGCTGACTGCTATGGTGCAAAGTTTTCTTGATGGGTTGACTCCTTAGTTTTTGAATTTCTTGTTTTCCACCTTGAACTATGCTTTGCAGTGTGCTCCTGGGTTGATCTGGGTCATCTTCCACATAGTGGCCTTCCTGCTCCAGTTGTTCCAGTGGTGTCTAGTTCTTGGTTAGATGCCTTCTGTCTGGCTCTTGGCTCTCTCAGATCTTGTAACTGCTCTCTTGCTGGTTCTGCTTCACTGACCTGATGAGCCGCCATCTCCTGTAATTCAGATCTGAGCTGATATGCCTGGCCTATTAGTTTCTGCATCTCCTTCTCCTGTTTAAGTTTCTCTAGCTCATGATGTTAACAGAATCGCTACCCACGCCTTCAGAGCCAGAGCCTTCTTTAAGCTGTAAAGTGATTTCTCTTGAGACTGGAGAATTCTAGTACATTCTACCTTGTGGTCACTTAGTTTCTGCTTAGAGGGCTTGGAGTTTAACTTGTATTGCTTTGCCTGTTGCTCTACTTCTTCAGTCTCTTCATCTCATCTGAGTGGTCTCTTTTCAGTTGAGAATCTTCCATAGCCCCCACTTCATGCAGGTCATCTACTTGGGCTCAGAGTTCTCGAGAAATTTGCTCACTCACTGAATGGGGGGCATTCCATTTTCTAACTCCTACCCTTGCTTTGTTTAATTATTCTCAAGTTTCTTTGGATGATTGACATACTGAGGTGATTTCTTCGTCTAGATACTGAAGTTTCTTCCCTAGCACTTGATTCTGCAGAGGAAGATTGGTTGGCTCCCATGATTTACCACAACCATAAACTATTGAGTGGAGAGCAGCACAGCCAGCCTTTGATGGTGTATTTGGCTTAGAAGAATACTGTTGGCTTTCCATAGCCAGAATCTGAATTATGAGTGGCTTCATGGCTTTGGCTTCACCTACTTCATCAGACTCTTAATGTCATCTGATCTGCTTCTTTGTTCCAGAGTAACTGTTTCTGCCAAAGGGGGTGTTCTGCTACCACAGTAACTGCTGCTGTGTATCCTGCAGAGGAATGGGGGTGCTGTCTGTGGGAGAGCCCAAATGAATATTCAAAAGTGGGTAGATTTCGGGTCAGGGCTCACGAATAACCCATTTCAGGGACCTTTTTAGGAAATATAAGAAGTGTGATGGAGCTAGTTGAGTGATGGGACTGGGGTGCCCCCATGGTAATTTTATTATAATGGCATTGTAATGTCCTGCATGTCATGGGTTCAGGTGGGGGTTGGGGAGACACATCTTGCTGCCACATTAGATATTTCCAGCTAGTGCTGGTTCCAAGATCACCACATTGTGGAACTTGGGGTCTCTGCTACACGTAAGTGAGCAGCTTGTTGGTGCATGAAAGGTGGACCTATAATGTACACATAAAGGGAGATTTGGATTCTACACAGAAAGGGAAGGGAGCTTGGATAGTTCATAGATGGGGATTTGTTATCCAGGCTGGTTAGGCTCTCATATATTGGGTCTGCTACAGCTGCCATGCAGCAGGTCAGTACTGGCTGACCAAACATGGATTACATAGAGCTGTCAATCCGCAGTTTACAAGGTTGGCTGGGCTGTCAATCAGCGACATGCTATGCGGTGTGGTTTGTTCCAAACTGTCCACCAGCAGTTCAGGTGGGGCTGTCAGATCTCAGATCCTTTCCTTAAGATACCTGAATTGCCACAACAAGATGTTGCCTGGGTTCTCTTTTCAACAGAGCACTTTGGCAGCCTCTGCATCAAGTCAGTTAGAAGACCATCTGCCTCTCCTGAAGCTAGGCAAACCAAGACAGGACAGGAGCTGAATCATCCCCTGACAAACCTGGAAGCCCTGTAATGTCTGCACCTTGAATTTGTCACTCCTGTGGGACTCAGACACTCAACAGCTGTCCCAGGGAATATACAGTTAGAATAATCTCCCACTCCATCCATCATGGCCCTGTGAGAGGCTGTGTCAAATTGAGGTTACTTGTTCCTAGGACGGGTGTTAAATTCAATAGGGAAGACTGGATATTCTGTGTGAAAAGTGTTTTGACTACAGCTGTGTTTCCATAATGCTTATGGAATGATTCACGATGCCTACCCCTTCTTGTGTGAGTTTTGGCAAGTTCTGTTCCTCTAGAAACTGGTGACCCTTGTCTGTATTGTCAAATAGATTGGAATGAAATATCTCATCATATCTCCCTCTATACCAGAATTTCTTTTGCAGAATTTCTGACCCACAGAACAGTTACAGGTCAAATGCAACAAAGCACACATCCCTCCTTCAGCTGCTGCACTCACCTCTCCTTACACCTTGGTCATGTTTGCCTCCTCTCTCTTTCCTTCCTACCCTTTCTCTCTTTATGTAAGTGTGGGGGCTGTTATTTTTCTGGTGTGGGTGTTTTTTAATTAACCCATGGTATTTGTACATGTTATGAGATATAGTGTGACATTTCAGCATGCCTATACGGTGTGTGATAGCCAGGATAATTAGTACACCCATATCTTTATTCATTTTTAAAAGATTTTATTTTATTTATTTGAGAGGTATAGTTACAGACAGAGAGAGGGAGAGGCAAAAAGATCTTCCAACCACTGGTTCATTCCCCTAGATGGCCACAATGATAGGAGTTGAGCTGATCTGAAGCCAAAAGACAGAAACTTCTTCCCCTCTCTCTTCCCCCACCCTCCACTCTCTCTTCCCCTCTTCCTCTCTCCCCCTTCCCCTCTCCCTCTTTTCACCTCTACCTTTCTCTCCTCTCTCTCTCCCCCATCCCCTCTCCCTCTCCCCCTCTCCCTCTCTCTTTCCCCTCTCCCTCTCCCCCATCCCTCTCCCTGTCTCTGTCTCCCTCTTAAAATTTTTACAAACATCAGGATATGTAAGATTGGGACAATACAATTGTCTACTATATGATCACAAGAAATATTTCCCAATTGTTCCCAATGCTTCTGGTACAGCTCCTTTCTAAAAATATTCTTTCTAATCACGAATGATGCACTATATTTTGTTACCAATATCTTTGGTGTTCTTCACACAGAAAAAATTTCCTGAGGTTTTTAAATTGCATGACATGAACATTTTTGAAGATCCCATGCAGATGTTTTACAGGAAGCCCCTCAAGTTGGATTTGTCTGATTACTCTTTATGTATAGGTTCAGACCGAACATGTCCAACAGCAACACTGCATAGTGATGGACTTTCCTTCCCAGTGCCAACCATCAGAAGGTTCTTGACATCAGGTTGTCGCATGACTGGTGATGTTTACCTTGTGTGGTCAGAGCAATGCTCCAGATTAATCTTTTATGAAAGTAACATCCTACTTTTGTACTTAATAACAACTCCATTCTCTTTTACTGCCTAGACACTGTGTGAATATCCAGCTTGTACATAATGTTCTAACTTATTTTTTTTGACATCTGCATCATTTTGGGTGATTTCTACATTTGTTTCTTGATGCTAGCACCCTGATCTCTTGATATTTTGACAAATCTTATCAGAGTTTCACCAATTTTATTCTCTACCCAAACAATCAATTTTGATTTTCCTATTCTTTCTATTGTGAGGCTGCTTTTTCTCCTGATTTTGACTTTTACCTTTATTAATTTCGCCTGTTTTCCTTAAGTTTATGTTGCTGTTCTTTTTCTAGCTTCTTAACTTTCAATGACCTTCTTTTAAAGGTACCTTTTAGCCTGGCACGCAACCCTGTCAATACTCCTTTACATGCCTTCAAAAAGAGTTGAAGGGCAATATTTTGGTAATTATCTACTTCCAAATATGGAAATGACACAATATTCCACTTTCATTGGTCTGGAGCAGTAAATTGTGAAGTAGTCATACAATGGAATACTGTTTTAGCAGTGGAAATGCAGAAAGTATTCATACGCAGGATAATAGGCATGAAACTTACAACAATAACTTAGAAAAGTAAGAAACAATACAGGGGGCTGGCGCTGTGGTGCAGTGGGTTAAAGCCCTGGCCTAGAAGTGCCGGCGACCCATATGGGCACCGGTTCTAGTCCCAGTTGCTCCACTTCCCATCCAGCTCTCTGCTATGGCCTGGGAAAGCAGTAGAAGATAGCCCAAGTCTCTGGGCCCCTGCACCCACATGGGAGACCTGGAAGAAGCTCCTGGCTCCTGGCTTTGGATCGGCACAGCTCCGGCCGTTGCAGCCATCTGGGGAGTGAACCAGCGGATGGAAGACCTCTCTATCTGTCTCTACCTCTCTCTGTAACTCTGTGTTTCAAATAAATAAAATAAATCTTTAAAAAAAAAAAGAAACAATACAGACATATTTAATAATTTCATTCATATAAGTGAAAACGGTAGACATTAATACTCTACATCATCTAAGCGTGCACAACGAAGATAATAAAACAAGGAAAGGATGATCACAAAGTAAGACTGTGTGTTTCCTCCTAGAGCAGGAATGTGACAGAACAGCCAAGGCCATTCCAAGAACAACAGGTAATGGGAGGGTGTTCTTTGTGACTGGAGTGATGTCTCCCTTGAGGTACACTTGACAATTACTACTTAAACTTCATTCATATGTTGTGGTGTTTCCTTCATGTATATCAAATTTCACCATAAATGAAGAAAAATAGTGCTAACAGAAATAACACCACAATAAAAAATATTATAAGTATTTTATAACCAGAAGCATAGCTAAAATTATTTTTATAGCAAATGTGATTGAGATTAATACTACAATTACATTTATAGTAATGATTCTATTACCAAACACTTATTGGATTTACTAAAATAATAAGAATCATGATTACATAGTTATAATTCCAATCTAAGTTTTTATATTTATTATTTGGGCATTTTCATTCAGAATTTCATTGTAATTTATGGCTGAAACCTACAGAGAGACTGTACTTGTTTGCAATATCTCATTGGAGAGTTGTCGATGCCCTTCTCAAAGATAGAAGTCCAATAACCTGAGGAAAAGAAGTGAAGGCAAGAAACCAAAAATGACATTATGTGAAATAAGCCAGGCACAGAAAGATAAATGCCTCATGTTCTCATCCATGAGTTAATGGTAGAACAGTTAGTCATATAGTAGAGAGTAGAATAGTGGTTACCAAAGGCTTGGAGGAAGACAGAGGAGGAGAAAAGAGGGAGAGAATTTGGTTTTCAGGTCCCAGATTATAGCAAGATATGACAAATATGTTCTGTTGTTCTGTAGATCAGTAGGGTGACTGTAGCTAACACTGGTGTATATTTCAAAATACCTAGAAAGGAGCATGTTCTCAGTACAAAGAGATGAAAGATGTTTGAGGGGATGAGTATTTTAATGATGCTTATAAGATCACACACAATGTATACTTGTGCCAAAATATCTGACTGAGCCCCATTAGTATGTACAATAATAATAATGTGGCAATTAACAGACAAAATTAAAATATCTGGATTGTAATACCCTCATGTGACAAGCTAATGGCAGTGGTGTTTAGGCTGTCGAGCCACAAATGAGTGGTAGCTGCCAGGGCTATCACACCTTGAGTTTGTCCTGTTCTTTACCATATACCTCTGGACTGAAGGTTATTTGTGCCCAGGTAGAGAGCGGCAGTGGTGACTGTAACTATAAACAGCAGAGAGTATTACCCTACTTTATCAATGGATGCACACCTAGGACTGTAAAACAAAGACAAGACGATCACAAAGTAAGGATATGTGTGGTTCCTCCTGGAGCAGAAATGTGACTAAGAGGAGGCAGGGCCACCCCAGGAACAACAGGTTATGCAGATGATGTTCTTATGTGACCTGGGTGGTGTTTCCATAGAGGTGCACTTTGTAATCACTACTTAAACTGCACATATATGTTGTGATGTTTCCTGTAGATATGTTACATTTCTCCATAAATGGATAAAATAGTACTAAGAGAAATGTCACCGCAGTTAACATATTGTAAGTTTTTTGTGACCAGAAGCATAACTGAAATTGTTTTATTTATAGCATGTATCATTGAGATTAAAAATATTGCATTTATATGAATAATTCTATCTCCAAATACTTACAGGATTTACTAAAAATAACAAGAATGATGAGTACATAATTATAACCCCAGCCTAAATTCTTATCAATATTTTTATTTGCATATTTTCTTTAACAACTTAATTGTGATCAGGGGCTGAAAACCCATTGAGAGTTTGCAAAGGGGAATTGCCAATGATCTGTTATCTTCTCAGAGGCAGAGGTCCAAGAACTCAAGGAAAAGATAACTCAGGCACAGAAAGACAAATGCCCCATGTTCTCTCTCATGTGTGGGTGCTATACAAAGTTAATCTTGGAGCAGGCACTCTGGCACAGTGGGTTAAGAAGCAATCTTAATAAATTACTTGGCAGGGGCTGGCGCTGTGGCGTAGCCAGTAAAGCCACCACCTGCAGTGCCGGCATCCCATATGGACACTGATTTGAGTCCTGGCTGCTACACTTCCGATCCAGCTCTCTGTTATGGCCTGGGAAAGCAGTAGAAGATGGCCCAAGTCCTTGAGCCCCTGCACCCTCATGGGAGTCCTGGAAGAAGCTCCTGGCTCCTGGCTCCTGGCTTCAGATCAGCACAGCTCCAGCCGTTGCAGCCAATTGGGGAGTGAACCAGTGGATGGAAGATATCTCTCTCTCTCTCTCTCTCTCTCTCTCTCTCTCTCTCTCTCTCTCTCTCTGCCTCTCCTTCTCTCTGTGTGTAATTCTGACTTTCAAATAAATAATCTTAAAAAAATAAATTACGAGGCATCCCATATGGGCACTGGTGCTAGTTCTGGCTGCTCCACTTCTGATCCAGCTCCCTGCTAATGTTCTTGGGAAAGCAACAAAGAATGTCCCAATTGCTTGGGCCCCTGCCACCCATGTGAAAGACCTAGAAGATGTTCCTGGCCCCTGGCTCCTGGAAACTGGCTTCAGCCTGGCCTAGCCCTTGCTGTTGCGGCCATTTAGGGAGTGAAACAGTGGATGTAAAATCTGTGTGTGTGTGTGTGTGTGTGTGTGTCCCTCTCTGTGTAAGTCTGACTTATAAATAAATACATCTTTTTCTAAAGGTTAATTTCATATAGTATAGAGTAGTGGTTACCAAAGTATTGGAGGGAGAGACAGGAGGAGAGGGAGGGAGAGTATTTGGTTATCAGGTCCCAGAATCCAGAGAGATACACGAATAAGTTCTACTGTTTTACAGGTCAGGTGGTTGACTGTGGTCAACACTGGAGTGTATTTCAAAATACTTACAATGGAGGACTTTGCATGTTCACAGCACAAAGAAATGACACATGTTTGAGGGAATGGGTATTATAATGGCCTTTAAGCGATCATTAGTGTACACTTGTGCCAAAATATATCACTTGGCCCGATTAGTACATGCAATAATAATGTGTCAAGTAGGTCAAATTGAATTGGTTTCTGCATTGTAATACCCACATGTGACCAGCTGAGGGCAGTGGTGTATAGGATGTTGGGTGGCAAGTGAGCAGTGGCTGCAAAGAATTTTGCACCTTGGATTTGTCCAGCTCTTTATGCTGGGCCCCAGGACTGAAGGTTACTTGTTGCCATGTAGACAGTAGTGGTGGTGAATGTTTCTCTGATGGGCTCTATCTCACCTGCCCCTTGGACAACTCAACAATGGCCTCCTACCCGCCTGTACTGCTTCCCCAACAACAACTTTTCTTCCTCTTTTCTTCCCACAGGCACAAACAGATCACTGAGGTGCCACCTGAGGTCTCCAGGTGTGGGCCCCACAAGCAATAAGCAGGGGGAGTACACCACCCTTCAAGACCTTGTTTGTGGGTAGTGAAGCTAAGAAAATTTTCCTGAAATGTCAGCCTCCAGCTCACAGTGAGTTTACCCTGCTTTTGTCCTAACCTTCTTCTCCCTGCCCTCAGTAGCAGCAGTGAAGCCTCCCACTATTTTGTGATATTCACAGGGGTCAAAATAGGAAGAGTGTCAAGAGTGCCATGATTATTTATCTCATCAACTGATGAAGTGCAGTGTAAATCATTCTGAAGCCAAGCCCCAGGCTAAATATTAACCTCTTTTCTCTTTATAATGAGTACTCCATTTTCTGACCCCTTTATTGAGAAATCCATTTGCTATAAGATACCTCCCATAATTAAGAATGAGTGTGGGCCGGCGCCGCGGCTCACTAGGCTAATCCTCTGCCTGCAGCACCGGCACCCCGGGTTCTAGTCCCAGTTGGGGCGCCAGATTCTGTCCCGGTTGCCCCTCTTCCAGTCCAGCTCTGCTGTGGCCCGGGAAGGCAAAGGAGGATGGCCCAAGTGCTTGGGCCCCTGCACCCACATGGGAGACCAGAAGGAAGCACCTGGCTCCTGGCTTCGGATCAGCACAATGCGCCGGCCGTAGCAGCCATTTGGGGGTTGAACCAACGGAAGGAAGACCTTTCTCTCTCTCTCACTGTCTAACTCTGCCTGTCCAAAAAAAAAAGAATGAGTGTGAAGCAGAAATAAAGGAATCTGTTATGTAGAAATATTACTGTAAATCACAACTTAAATATTTCAAGAGTCTTCTCAGGTTCTTGTTAGGAGTCTTCATCCTTTTAAACTGCATCTTTAGTGCCGAATCTATTGGCTCCTGGGAGACATTTTTTTTTTAAAAAATGTTTCCCATGAATATAGGACCCAAATGCCTCAAGTGCTTTTTCTCTCTGGGTTTTCTTCCATTGAATCATGGCAGTAGAGAATATCAGAGTTAGAAGAAAGAAGAAAGAAGAGCTTGAAGAAAATTCTAATAGGCCAGCTGTTAGACCCTCTGAGTGAGGATTCTAACACGTCGAGAGGCACGCCCCAAAGACTCAGAGTCCAGACCAGCTGATGCAAAAGCAAGAGGATTTATTCAGCATCTGCGCAGACAGGCCTCCTGAACTCGGGAGTCCAGAGAGCGCCCCCAGCACAGAACCACACGGTTTATATACCCGCAGCGACCAATCAGAAGCACTATAGTGTCCATGCACACAGCAGTCCAATCCGTGAGCTGATCATGTGAAAGGCATGCATCCTCTATCCAATCAGCTACGGGGTCACATGGGAGGCATGCACCTCGTCGCCATTTTGTTGTTTACTTCTTCAGCAGTTCCTTCCCCTGTCAGCGTCCCCTGAGGGGGACGGCGTCTTGCTCCCTTCGTTCCCCTGGAGGGAGAGCAGCGTCCTGCTTCCCACAACGTTATTTGAGTATTAGGAGGCATACAGACTGGGTTAGGTCTTAGCCAGGCACAAGTGTCGCAGCTAGCTAAGCATAGGGTCCCTTATTTTTATAGCTGCACCTAATGTTAGCTTTGGGGAAAAAGTTTAGGGCTATAATTTTTAAACTTTAATTTTATTTGGGGCAAAGGTGACTTCTTGTTTTTAATAGTGTTAGCTTAAGTCACTCCATCTTGGTTTGATTTTTAAGGTTCTTCACAGCTTGTGAACAGTGTACAGATGACAGGTCTGAGTGAGCAGAAATATCTCAAATAAACAACCTAATTTACACTTTCAGGAACTAGAAAAGGAAGAATAAAGTGAATCTAAATCTAGAAAAAGGTAGGAGATTATCAAGATCTGAGCAGAAATAAATAAGAGAAAAACAAACAAAACAAAGAATCGGTACTGAAAAGATCAACCAAATTGACCAATGCTTAGGTAGTTTCACACACAAAAAAAAGGGCAGACATCAAATGAATTCAGAAAATAAAGAACAGATATTCCAAGCAATGCCAGAGAAATAAAAAAGAATTACGAGACTATGGTACGATCATACATCATCAAATTTAATAACTTAGAAGAAATAACAATCTCCTAGAAACCACAAGCCTACCAAGACCAAATCATGAAGAAATGGGAAATCTGGGCGGAGCAAATGATGAGGAAAGAGATTGAGTCAATAATCAAACCCTGCTAACATCAAACAACAAAAAGCTCTGGAGTATATGGCTTCAGTGAACTCTACCAAAATTTAACTAATTAGTATCCATCATCCTGATGCTATTTGGGGAAAAAAACTGAAGACAACCTAAAAAAGAAAATTCTCTGATTGTAGTATATACCTTAGGCAGACTAGGGCACCAACTGGACATGTAGAGACGAGTGTGTAGCACTGGAAGTTGTCCAGGCAAAAGATGCTGAGGACTTAGACCTTGACAGATTGCATGGAAAGAGAAAAAGGAAAGTTTTCAACAGATGGTTAAAAAGGGACACTGACAAAAGTTTAGAGAGAGAGGAAAAGGTCAAAGGTAACTGAGATTGTGAATCTGAGTGACTGAGAAAATTATGACACCATGAACAAAAGTAGGGGATTCAGTAAAAGGAAATGATTTGGAGAGAGATGAATTGTGTTTTTTGAACACATTGAACTTGAGGGGCATATGAGATAGCAAAGTATAGATGCACAGTAGGTGATGAAATCAGAAGTTGTAATACAGACAGGCTGGGGGCTGATGAAGTTACCAGTTGGAGAGTTTTCTGTTTAGAAACAACAGGTCAGGGCCAGCACTAAGGCACAGTAGGTTAATCCTCTGCCTGTGGCGATGGCATCCCATATGGGCACCGGCTCTAGTCCCAGCTGCACCTCTTCCAATGCAGCTCTCTGCATTGGCCTGGAAAAGCAGTCGAAGATGGCCCAAGACCTTGGGCCCCTGCACCCGTGAGGGAGACTGGAAGAAGCCCCTGGCTCCTGGCTTCAGATCAGCACAGCTCTGGCCATTGCGGTCATCTGGGGAGTGAACCAACGGATGGATGGAAGACCTCTCTCTCTCTCTCTCTCTCTCTCTCTCTCTCTCTCTCTGCCTCTGACTCTCTGTAACTCTACCTTTCAAATAAATAAACCTTTTTCTGAAACTTTAGGAGTCCAAAACCAGCATCTATCAAATCCTAAATGACCTTGTACTAAGGATTATCCTTGTGCCACAAAACACTAAGGTTGACATCCCCTTTGTCATTCAGCTGCTGAATGAGCTGGTCCACAATCCCTTCTTACTGACTTTGCACCACCAAGACACTATGTCACTATAGTGGTGAATGCCCCAACACACAAAAACTCAAACCAGGAATGAGTTAGTCATCCTTGACTCCTGCATTCCTATGGTGGCCATAGACATGTGTCTGTCAGATCTCCTGCCCCAAGCAGTTAAGTTGGTTGATAAGCACAATTGCCACTTCCCTGCTCCACTGCTGAGTATACAGCAACAGCAGGGATCCTCTGAGCTACTCCCAGCAGGTGACTGAGTATGACATGAGTCTCTTGCTGCAGGACAGGTTCAGGCACCCCTTTGACTGGCAGCTGCAGTCTGGGGACTTCACATGGATATGAAAGCAGCAGATGCAAAACTGCAGAAGCACTTAAGTCATCATCCAACACATGAATTTTATGTGAAGGTAAATGTACTGCTGGTAAAAGCCTTGGATCCTGGCCAGCGCCACAGCTCACTTGGCTAATCCTTCGCTTGCAGCACCGGTACCCCGGGTTCTTGTCCCGGTCGGGGTGCCAAATTCTGTCCCAGTTGCTCCTCTTCCAGGCCAGCTCTCTGCTGTGGCCGGGGAGGGCAGTGGAGGATGGCCCAGGTGCTTGGGCCCTGCACCCGCATGGGAGACCAGGAGAAGCACCTGGCTTCGGATCGGCCCAGCGCACCGGCCATAGTGGCCATTTGGGGTGAGGGGTGAACCAATGGAAGGAAGACCTTTCTCTCTCTCTCTCTCACTGTCTAACTCTGCCTGTCAATAAATAAATAAATAAATAAATAAAAATAAAATTAAAAAAAGCCTTGGATCCTGAAAGGAGATTAGAGTATCTGTATAAATGTCCCTGAGGATGGTGGCCTCTCAGATCCTCACCTGGGGAAACCTCAGAATTGCAGAGCAGGTCTACCTTCCCCAGTAAGAGCTAACACATGCCCTGTGCTTATAGAAGTTACAGAGTCCTCACTCCCCACCCCCCAGCAAAGCCCTTTGGTGGCTGCCTCATCTCTATTTGAAGCCTCACTGCCTAATGTTCAGGCTGATGATGCAGTAAAATGAGGACACACTAAGGCATAGAGCTGGCTTGTGCCTGCTCGAGCCAAGGCGTGTCCATGCAATGGAAGTGGAGGGCGCTCGAGGCAAGGGGAGTGGGCCCATAAGACTGGACAAGCAAGTTTGACAGAGGGGGGCACTTTCATACCTGCCATGGGATTTAAGTTCTGGGAAGGACACAAGCAGACATCAGAAGTTCACTGCCTGAGTGACCGTTAGAAATTCTGAGAAAGCTATGGGCCACAGAAAAAGAGGTGGACCTGCCTGCCTTGGTCTGGTGGATGGCAAAGGGAGGAATAATAAGGAGAAGTAATGCAACCACACTGGATTGGAGAGAAAACATGAGTCTGGTGCCCAGGATGAGAGTCAGGTTCCACATTAGTGCTGGGAAGAAACAACTCCCACCTCCCAAACTCTTAGAGGAAGATTCTGGTGAGAGGGGGACTCAGGAGGATTAAGAAGTTCAGAAGATGCTGCCCTTAGCCACAAACTGAGGTTCAGCAATGGATAGGACCCAGACCAGGGCTTCCTACCACCACCTACTATGTGATGTATTAGAAAGTGGAGGTGGCTCTTAGCCAACAATGGCAGGAGACTACATTTCCAGTAGGAACCAGCAAGGTCAGAGGAGCAGGCAAGAGTTTTGACCCACAGGATGATCACTGAAGTAAAAATCATAATCCCTGGCTCAGTTCCTGATCCTAGTAATTTTCACTCTGGTTCCTTTCACCAAGCAGGTGGAGAAGTCCATTGGAGGAAGGACTTGGGAACAATGCAGAGAGGATGGACCATTAGTAGACTGAGGTCCTTCCCTAAAGAGACTGACTGCAAGTTGCTCAGGGGACTGTACACTGGTAAAAAAGGGTCGTGAGATGTTTCTAGGAATACTGAGAACAGGCCTGAGGAGACATTGACCTGGAGGCACAATGTGACATGATGAGAGTAGAGCAGGAGTGACCTTGGTAATGAAAGGAGTTGAAATTAGAGACAGGTTCACAGCGAGCTTACTGGGTCCCTGGAACAACACAGTGGTCCCTCATCTTGTCACTGGATTGATCAGGAGAAGTGATATATTTGGCAACTGCAGCAGTAACTCCACTTTGGTCATTGCCCTGTATGGTGAGAGCTACCATGGTAGGGAATTCCAAGAGCACTCCTGAGACAAGCCTCACGCCCAAATCAGGAAATTAAGATAAAACCCATATCAAACCTGGTGGGGCAAGGGAGTGGGCCAAGATTAGTGGCAATAAAGAAAAACAGGATGCAGGGGAAGTAGAAGTAGGAAAGTGGCAGGAATGAGTAGAGCATAGAAGGTGGGAAACATTCTAGGATCCTCTGTATAGGAGAAGGAAAGAGGAAGTGAGTGGAAATAAGGAAAGGTCCAGTGCAGATTGCAACTGGATGAATTGGTAACGTTTCTAAATAAGAGCGTGAGGACAGCAGATTTTGCTCTATCTTTCCTTGTCCTCTTTCACATATGTAAAACACTTCCTGACTTTAAAAAGACATTGTGGAGAGTGGGCACGGAATTCTGCAGACACAGACAAGTATGGCTGGGGCCTGTTTGATGAGCATGGCAGCTTGAGGACCCAATCTACCCTGCTCTGTAACCTACCTGCCACAGCAGGGCAGGCTTCTCGGGTACAGATCCAGGGAAGCCAGGAATTTGTCAAGATCTTGCAAGCAAGAGAACTTCACACACTTCAGACCCTTACTGGAGACCAGCCAATGTAGGATGTATGAGGAAAAGGTAGTGCAAGTGAATAGAATGAGAAAGAGAGGGAGGAAAGTATTAAAATCCCAGAGAGCTGCTGAGGTAGGCAAGCGGAATTCTAACATTCCAGGGCTAAAGAAAAACCAAGCAACAGAACACTCCCAAGATATTAGGGCTACTCAGGTCAGGGAAGCTGGGAATTAGTGGCCTCCAGGAAAATATCACAGAATGCTGTCTCCCCACAGGTAGTCCATTGCAGTCCTTTACAACACAATTTACCACACTCCTGTATGTGTTTTCCTGTCTCCTGTAACACGGAGGACCAAGTTGGATATTTTACTTGCAAAGTTGCATCCAAGTCTACACATTGTTCTGCATATGTTTTAAGCAGTTATAGATTACTTTGGAAATCCAGTAACAGCCTGTTCCTTTTGACTGCAGTGTTTTTCATGTACTGGCTGCATGTGTCACCTCACATTCACCCATTCCCTTTCTGTTGAGCATGCAGAGCCTTCACAGATTTTCCCTCCGCCATCATCCTTGTACACCGCACACACCAGAAATTCTGCACAATATGGATCTATCAGGAGTTCAAGATCATTTGGGGAACGGGTGCATTCCAGTTTCAGATCCTGAACTCAAAGTATTGACTCAAGGGCAGGTTTTTGGTGTAGACATTGATTCTGATTAGGATGCAGTGATCCACTTCAGAGTACCTGGGTTCGACACCCTGCTCTGACTCCTGACTACAGCTTATACTAGGTAGAACAGACTTTTAGAGGCAGTGTGGATGGCTCAAATACTTGAGCTCCTATCATCCTTTTAGGAGGCCTGAATTGAGTTCCCAGTACCCTGGTTCTGACCCCTGCTGTAGCATGTTTTACAGAAATGAGCCAGAGAAGCTCAATCACTCTCTATATATCTCTATCTCTACCTCTATCTCTATCTCTATCATTTCTCTCCCTGTTAATTTATAAATAAAATAAATTTTTTTAACTTTTATTTAATGAATATAAATTTCCAAAGTACAGCTTATGGATTACAGTGGCTTCCCCCCCATAACGTCCCTCCAACCCACAACCCTCCCCTTATCCACTCCCTCTCCCCTTCCATTCACATCAAGATTCATTTTCGATTCTCTTTATATACAGAAGATCAGTTTAGCATACATTAAGTAAAGATTTCAACAGTTTGCTCCCACACAGAAACACAAAGTGAAAAATACTGTTTGAGTACTAGTTATAGCATTAATTCACAATGTACAGCACACTAAGGACAAAGATCCTACATGAGGAGTAAGTGCACAGTGACTCCTGTTGTTGACTTAACAAATTGACACTCTTGTTTATGGCATCAGTAATCACCCTAGGCTCTTGTCATGAGTTGCCAAGGCTATGGAAGCCTTTTGAGTTCACCGACTCTGATCATATTTAGACAAGGTCATAGTCAAAGTGGGAGTTCTCTCCTCCCTTCAGAGAAAGGTACCTCCTTCTTTGATGACCCATTCTTTCCACTGGGATCTCATTCGTGGAGATCTTTCATTTAGGTTTTTTTTTTTCCCCAGAGTGTCTTGGCTTTCCATGCCTGAAATACTCTCATGGGTAAATAAAATAAATTTTACAATAGCACTGACTCAGGAGACAGACTAGTTCATTTCCTCCTGTCCGTGATACTCACCATCACAGTGACGTTTGGCAAGGCACTGAACCTCTCTGTGACTGATCCTTACCCTGTGAGGAGGCATGAATAGCGGGTACTTCAGCCAAGGTCTGTCATGAGGCTGAGTTAACATGAATCTGTAGTGCGTAGCCAAGTTCCGGGCACATATGACATATGGTATAATCTGCATTTCGTGGATTCTGGAAAATTACCTTCTCCAGAAGCTGCTTCTCCCTTTGCTCCCAGCATTGGGCAAAAGCACTGGATTATTCACCATCTCTGTTGCCCTTCAAATGCTTTAAGCTTTTTAATGGTAGCAAGCCTGGAATGTGAATATTGATTTTGAGTTCACATCTTCATGATCAGTGATGGTGAGCATCTCTTTGAGGTGTCGTTGATCATTGGAAATTTCACTTTTATGAATCAACTCTGAGTGGAAGGCTGGGTGCCAAAGATCTGACACAAGCATATAAGGTGACCATAAGCAGCAAGATTAAAGTCAACAGACTTCTAAACATGAAACTGGCATACAGAGTGAGGTTGGTAATGCCTCAGTCACTGATTTGCTAGTATTTGGTTGATAATATTTACTTCTTTGTTTATTAAGGATATTTGTCTGAAGCTTTATTTTTTCATTTTCAATTATCTTTATATACAGAAGATCAATTTAGTATATACTAAGTAAAGATTTCAACAGTTTGCACCCACACAGACACACAAAGTATAAAGTACTGTTTGAGTACTAGTTATACCATTGATTCACATAGTACAACACATGAAGGACAGAGATCCTACATGGGGAGTAAGTGCACAGTGACTCCTGTTGTTTTAACATGAAGCTTTCTTTTATGTTGTATCCTTCTCTGGTTTTGGCATCAAGGTAATGGTGGCTTAATTGAATCAGTTAGAAACTATACCCTTCTCTTTTATTTTTTGAAATAATTAAAAGAAGTGATAATATTAATTCCTTTTTAAATATTTTGCATACTTGATTAGTGAAGCCATGTGGTCCTAGTTATTTTTTGCTGGAACATTTTTAGTAGCTATTCAATCTCACTACTCATTATAAATATATTTAAATGATCTATTTATTAATATTCAATTTTGCTAATATGGCCAAGTTCAAGAATTTGTCCATTTTATCTAGGTTATGAAATATGTTGCTATATAATTGTCCATAGTAATCGCTGACAATTCTTTTTTTTTATTTTTTGGACAGGCAGAGTGGACAGTGAGAGAGAGAGAGAGAGAAAGGTCTATCCTTTGCCGTTGGTTCACCCTCCAATGGCCGCCACAGCTGGCGCGCTGCAGCCGGCGCACCACGCTGATCCAATGGCAGGAGCCAGGTACTTATCCTGGTCTCCCATGGGGTGCAGGGCCCAAGCACTTGGGCCATCCTCCACTGCACTCCCTGGCCACAGCAGAGAGCTGGCCTGGAAGAGGGGCAACCGGGACAGAATCCGGCGCCCCGACCGGGACTAGAACCCGGTGTGCCGGTGCCGCAAGGTGGAGGATTATCCTAGTGAGCCGCAGCGCCGGCCCGCTGACAATTCTTCACAGTTTCATGATGGCAGCTGTGATAACTGTTTACATCTCTGATTTAGTGTATTTGAAACTCTCTAGGTTTTTTAGTTAATCAAGCTAAGGGTTTTAAATTTTCATTTATCATTTTCAATCACCAGGTCTTCATTTCACTAATTGTTTAAATATTTTACTGTCCTTGTAAGTTACTTGTGCTTTTAATTATTTTTTATTCCTATGGGGTGTTTATCAGGATACATCCTTCATGAGTCATGTAGCATCTGTATCTGAAATGAACATGTGAGATCCCTGGCACTGGCACAGGTGGGATTTTGCTCAGGGCTGCAGTAATGTGGCTGTATAAAGGGCAGACACACAGCTGAGCATATATCCTGAGCTGTCCCAGGGCTGAGTAGCAGTGCAGAGCACTTCCTCCCCCAGGATATTATGTTGCTACAGCTTCAAAACCCAAGACCACAAACTGAAGGGTTTTAAACAACAGGAAAGTATTAGCTTATACTTTCAGAGGAAAGAAATCCCACATAGGGATCAGTAGACTAAAATCAAGTGTCTCCAAAACAGTGTTCCCTGCTGGAAGCCCTGAGGAGAATCAGTTTCCTTGGCTTTTCAGGTTCTAGGTGCTCCCAGCATTCCTTGCTTCAAGACCCCCTCCCCCCACTCCTGAACCAGCAACATAGGGTCAAGTCCTTCTAGGTGGCATCCTGCTGATACCTTGTGCTGCTTCCCTCCTCCACCCTTAAGGTCCTTGGTGATTACAGTGAGCCCACCAAGATATTCCAGAAGTCTCCCCACCCTAGGTCACCTGAATAGCAACCCTCATTCCATCTGCATCTTTAGTACCTTCACCCCCACTGACAAGCTTTGTGCCACAGTGGCAGATTCCAGGAATGAGGACATGAACATCTTGGGGACCAGAATTTTGCTCCACCCCCCCAACACACACACACATGCAGCTCTCTCACCATTTCAGCTCCCTCTCTACCCCTCCTCTCTTCCTACCAGCTGAGGCCTCATGTAATTATAAGAATTGATGATGCTATGCCTCCCAGGGCAGTGCATGGTGCTAGAATTCACCACAAGCAGAACTGATCTAAGATGTCTCTCATGGCAGAAACCCCAGCTGAAAAGTCCGTACAGAATGTTTTCATCCAGACACCAGCCCACTGTGTTACTCTATCTCCAAGAAATGGCCTATTGGTCAGTGTTAAACCCTTAGCTGAAGGACTCCAGGCCTCCTTGTCAAGTGAGAACTTTTATATGCCTGGCTTAGTTCCCATTGATGTTCTTTGTTGACGCTGAGGCCTGTGATTCTCCTAACACATGTGTCGTGGCACAACCGGGAGACAGAGTGAGACTACAGACAGGGTTGGGGGGGCGGGGAAGAACGTGTTGAGACAGACCAGCATTCCATGTGCAGCCCCTGTCTCCTTTCCATCTTCACTGCATTCATTCAGCCCAGGTCTTGGTTAGATCAGGCCATGGATTTCTCCCCAGCAGCTACCTGTGTCAGATGTGAGACAGCTGCAACTCTGGGGAAGCCAGCATTGATGTGATCATTCCATTCATACACTGGGGATTGCTGAGACATTGTATTCATCCAAGAGCAGGATGGAGAGCCTCCTCCAGGGACTCCACTGTTTTGAATCAGTGCCCACATGTGAATTAGGGTTTTGAACATCTACTGCAAATGAGAGCTCTCACCCTTGTTTTTGCTCATTTGACCCCATACACATTGCTAACCCCTCATTTGATTACCTATACCTGCTTACACAAATCAAAGTGGTATAGGCCAGTCACTGGGCAAGGCCCCATGACACAATCAAGAAATGCTTTAATGAATGTTTGAGGCTGCTGCTGGTGTAACACTGCTCACTCATTTGAACTCTTTTATTATATACGTAGGAATAATCTCTAAAAAATGAAAAGTAGTAAATAAACCAGCAAATACCCACTTAGTATCAAGTAATGCAGACTGCATAATTGCACATACAATCGTTTTATAAAATGGCAGTGTAAGTTTACACCAGAATCACCACAAACAAGTGAATCATGCCTTATACTAACGTATCATGGCTACCAAGTCACTGGGCAGCAGGAAGGTTTTGGTCCAGTTTTAATATAATGGGACCACTGTGATATGTGAAATCTGTCTTTGGCTACAATGTCAATTCTGACGTCGAAGACTGTATCTTCATTTATCTGTTTTTTCTACTGAACACATAACATGTCAGGAATAGAAGGTGACAGAGGCTACACTCACGTCACTCAAACATGAATATAACCTTCTGAGTCTCAGACTCACCCTGCTCTGGATCCTGACGAAAGGAAGAAAGCCACACCAACGAACAGTGAGGGTGCAATCAGAACACAGAGAACCGAAAAGTCTCAAGAGAGCTTAAGAGACAGTTTGCAAATTGATCCGGGACATCCAAATACTATGTCTGGGAAAATTTTGTCATGTGACATGCTTGAACAGTGCATTAAACGGGAACCACACAGAATATTCAGACCCAGATTCACACTTGCCTTAGAAACAAACTGGTTATTTTCCAATCAGGAATTTGGAGCTCATCACCAGAGAAGAGGCAGCTGCTTGGGTAGTGTCGCTCCCCCTCTTCATGGAGGAACGACACAGGACCCTGCGCTGTTCTTTTGTCTGCTCGGCCCTCCCCGGGTTTTCTGCTAGTTCTTCCCGGGTTGGCTACTGTCCCTTCCACCTCCGTGGAAGGGCGGTTCCCCCTGCCACATTCCCCACTTCCGCGGGGGAGCGGCACACCGCCGGCCGGCTCTCTCGGGGGGCTGCACAGGTGTTCCTTCAGATAGATGTTCCTCTTAGATGTTCCTGGTGCATGTTGTCTCTCTCCTCCTTTATAGTCCTCTTCCACCAATCCCAACTCTGCTACCCATACGCCGAGTACGCTGCTCTCCTCCAATCAGGAGCAGGTCCTGCTGTTTATTGGTTGAACTGGAGGCAGCTGTGTAGAAGCTGCTTCTCCCTTCTCAGCGCCATATTGTGGGAGAGCAGATGCATAGAATAAGTCCTAATTCCAGTAACTCAGTCTAGTCCGAGTTGCTCCCAGTTGCTCCCCACAGGTAGGATGTGAAAGATGTGGAAGCTCTGATCGTCAGACCATCCACTTTGGCTTTCACAGGGTAGGTCCCCAAGGTTGGTCCACAGGCACCAGAACAGAATCACTTTCTCTACCTCCAACTCTTTTTCCTGTGTGTCCTGCACCAGACCTTTCTT